>NW_006399808.1:13505588-13526125 GCF_000299155.1 Elephantulus edwardii | reverse complement strand
TATAGGGTCACTATGAGTCGCAAACAACTCGACGGCACATAACAACAACAAAAAACATCCTGGAAGTATTAAAAGAAGATGGAAAGAGTATACATAGTCATTATACCAAAAAGAATTGGCAGACACAGAATTTATTGAAACAACATATGAACAAGGGCTTATGGTGATGAAGGAAGTAGTTCAGACTGCTTTGAAAGAATTGGCTAATAATAAGGCCCCAGGATTGATGGTACACCAAGTGACGTATTTCAACTAACAGATGTTAATTAGGGTGTATGTCAGGCTCTATCCTGTCTCCATACCTTTTCATTCTTTATGCAGAACAAGTTATCCAGGATGCTGGGCTCTATGAGAAGACATGTTACATCAGGGAGGAAGAATTATCAACAATCTGTGTTATGCAGATGACACAACCTTGCTTGCTGAAACTGAAGAGGACCTGAAGCACTTGCTGTGGAAAGTTAGGACTGCAGTCTTCAGTATGGATTGAGATCCAATATCAAGGAAACAAAGATTCTCACCACTGGGCTGGTTGGCAGTGTCATAATAGATGGTGAAGAGATTGAGGTTGTTCACAGTTTTGGTTTGTTTGGCTCCACAGTCAATATTCTTGGCACCAGCAGCCAGAAAATTAAAAGATGTATTGCGATGGGAAAGTCTGTGGTTAGAGACCTCTCTAAAGTGTTGAAATGCAAAGATGTCAGTCTGGAGACTAAGGCACGCATGATACATGCCATGGTCTTTGCAATCACTTGCTATGCATCAAGAGCTAAACAATGACTAAGTATGATAGAAGAGAATTAATACCTTTGAGCTGTGGTGTTGGAGAAGAGTATTGAATACACCATGAATCACTAGGAAAACAAACAGGTTTATCCTGGAGAGGGTGAAGCCGGGCTGCTCCTTGGAGGCAAGGATTCCGAAACTCCGTCTGACATACTTTAGACATGTTGCAAGGAGGGGCCAGTCCTCTGAGAGGGACATCATGCTTGGGGGAGTGGAGGGACAGTGCAGGAGAGGAAGACCCTTGATAAGATGGATTGATTCAGTGATTGGTATAATGGGGGCAGATGTGTCGGAGGTGGTGAGATTAGCATTGAATAGTGCAGAGTTTAGGACTGTTGTACATACGGTCGCTATGAGTTGCAGGCAAGTTGACGGTACATAACAACAGCAAGTCAAGAGAGAAATCTACGTAAGAGCATACCTCAGGAACAACAATCCAGATTGAATAGTTAAACCCTTATTGCTTTCAACATGAATTGTAACCTGTTACTTCCTTGATGAATTCTATAATCAGGACTTTTATCTTTGAGTTATATGTGGCTATTGCAAAGGATTAGCAAGTGTAGTAGTAAAGAGAGAAATTTATGGAAGTGATGGTTCATGTTAGAATTCATTGAATAAGGTGTGATGTATGCAGGACATATCTGATCTCAGAAACCGGTATTCTTTTTTTTTTTCTTTATACTTAATACATTTTTAAAGTCCTTATACCAACTATATCTTTGTTACGCATTTCTTAATTTTCTACTAGTTTATTTACAAAATAGGAACACATTTTTTCAAAAACAAATTCTTTCCATTTCCCTCACCCCCCCACCCCATGTACAACCCCATGATTAATGCCCCCCTCCCCTTGCACATCCACATCTCTCTGTTTCCAACCTCTCCTACCCCTCTTGGATCCTTGTACTCATTCTTCAATAATCTCATTCTATAATAATTGTTTTCTACAATATTTATCCATGTGGGACTGAGGTAGTTCACTTAGTATAATGCTCTCCAGTCCCACTCAAGTTAGGTAATAATTTACAAAATCATTGCTCCCTCATGCTGCATAGTATTCCATTGTGTGACTGTTCCGTGATTTCTCAATCCATTTGTGGTTGGACATTTGGGCTGTTTCTATGTTCTTAAAATGGTGAATAATGCTGCTATGAATATTGGTGTACAAATTTCAGTTTGTGCCTCAGTTCTCATATTCTCAGGGTATATTCCAAGTAGTGGAATAGCTGCATCAAATAGAATTTCTATATTCAGCTTTTTGAGGAAGTGCCAAACTGCCTTCCCGAAAGCTTGTACTAGTTTACAATCCCACCAACAATGTATAAGAGTTCTTTCCTCGCCACTTCCTCTCCAACAGTTATTACTTGCAGCCCTGTTAAACTTCACCTCTGTTACTGGAGTGAGATGGTACCTCATTGTGGTTTTGAATTGCATCTCTCTTACTGCCAGTGATTTGGAGCATTTCTTTATGGGTCTGTTTGCCATTTGAATGTCTTCCTCCGTGAAAATTCATTCCACGTCTGTTGCCCATTTTGTAATTAGGGTATCTGTCTTTTTCTTGTGGAGGCCCAGAAGTATTCTGTAAACTTCTGTTATAAGTGCTGTGTCTAAGATAGTGTTACCAAATGTTTGTTCCCAGTCTGTAGGTTTTCTTGTCACCCTGTTGGGAAAAGTTTTTGATGCACACATAGATTTAATATTTAGAAGGTACCATGCATCAATTTTATCCTCTTCAGATGGTGCATTTCTGGTTGTATTAGCAGTCTCTTTTTACCTTGGATTAGGGCTTCTAAGCTTGATCCCAGTTTGTCTGTTACGAATGAACGTTATGGTTTTGGGCTTTATTCCAGGTCTCTGATCCAATTTGATTTTTCTGTGTGGTGTGAGATGTGGATTCTGTTTAAGCTTTCTGCAGATGCAAGCCCAGTTATTTCTCGATTTGCTATGGAATAATGCAGAAATGGCACAACTCTATTTTATTACTGATAACATAAAAATAATTGAATTTACAGAGATTACATGCAGATATAGCTCAATACTTCAGTTTGTCTGAAGATTCCACTGCTTGCTTTTTTCATACAGATCAACTAAGTATTGTTTTAAGATATTTTATTTCTAACAGATGGCAAACCTGTTGTGCGATTTATTAAGCTTCTTGATTAAAAAATAAAGACATTGAAAATCAAGTAATTTGATTATTTTGTAAAGTTTGCAAACTGTATTTTTCCTGAATGTAGAAAATAGTCCTATGACAATGCTTTCACTGTGACAGAGTGGTACAAAGGCATGTTTGTATAGTTAGGTACCATGGAGTCAGAACTAACTCATAGCTGATCTCTAGGGAGTTTGGAGAGACAGTAAATCCCATGGGGAAAGAATGTCCATCTTTCTCCATGAGCTGATGGATTCCAAATATGTGATTTGGATTCGTAACACAACTTCTTATCACTAGCCATCAGAAATCTCCTTATATGCTACAGAATATTTTGGAAGGTAGTGGATATGTCATTTTCTTACCATGTGCTGTGTATTTATTTCATTTCATAGGATGTAGCAAACTGGGTGAAGAGGTCCCTGATGGCAGATTTTCCCAATGCAATTTGTCTTTTGATTTCCTGACTGTTGGTGTTAAGAGTGTTGATTGTGGAGTCACCACCTCTTCTTCATTTATCATGGTAATGCCAATTGGCCCAGTGGTGAGAATCTTTGTCTTCTTGATGTTGAGCTTAAATCCATACTGAAAACTACAGCCATTGACCTTCTGCAGCAAGAGCTTCAGGTTTTCTTCAGTGTCAAAATCTGCTCTCAGAGACCTCTCCAGAATGTTGAAAAGTAATGTCATTCTAGGGACTAATGTATACTTAATGCCACGATCTACACAATTACTTGTTATGATTCAGAGAGCTGGACAATGACTAAGGATGACAGAAGAGGAATTGATGTCTTCAAATTCTGGTGCTGGAGAAGAGTCTTGAACATACCATGGTCTGCCAAGAAAACAAATAGATCTGTGTTGGAGAAGGAGGTCATGCTCAGAAGGGTAGAGGGACAGTGCAGGAGAAGAAGACCCCAGATGAGATGGATTGATACAGTAACTGGGGCAATGAGGGTTGGTGTGTTGGAATTAGTGAAACTGACTCAGAACAGGGCAAGTTTCAGAGCTACTGTTCATAGGAGTGCTATGAGTTGCAGGAGACTCAACAGCACATAACAACAACCAAAGTCAGTTTTTGTCAGGAAGCAGTTGAATTTTTTATCCTGCTATTCAATAACCAGAACTTTTTTCCCCTTACCTCTACTCACTCCTAAAGCATACTTACACAATACTGAGTATTTTTAAATACATACTGAGAGATGCATGCTATAGCAATGAGTGTAATCCTGAAATGTGCATTCAGATTCTAGATACCTTGAAAAATATTACTAAAGACCAGACACAATAAGGATATAAAGGATATAAATAAAAGAGAAGCTGAATGCATTCCAACAAAATACAAACACCAGATTATGTATCTATGTTGCTTAAGTTAAATAACATATTGAAGCATTTTCTTTAGGTAAGTCAAAATCTCCAAGGTTTAAAGAATTAAATTTAAAGATAGGCACAGACCTTCCTCCTTCATTATAGAAGGCTATTTACATAATTCAAGGGAAGAGTTTGGAAACCTATCAAAACAAGAAGTTCACTGTTATAGAATCATTTTAAAAAAATATGGAAGAAAGGAAGGAAAGTGCTCCAAAAGTTATCAGTGAACATTCTAAGTCAATGTCACATGAGTCCTACCACAAATAACATTGATACACTTCTATCTTGGATTTTAAAAAAGATCAATTATATGAAGTCCTCTCAAATTTTTATGCTTAAACAATTTAGATATCCTTAAGAAGAATGTATGAAGACATCTAAGACTTTAACATGATCTTATCTCATTGGCTAGCCACAGACCTGAGAAACAAATTAATAGATCTGGGAAAGAAGAAAACATATTTATGTGGGCATGTGTGTATCTGTAATAGAAGACAAAATGCAATATACATTTTTCTAATGTTAAGATTGATTTTACTTTATGTTCTTAATGTTAATTATTCTAAATAGAAGGATGATTTTTTTTTCAAAAGAAGCTTAAAAACCTTAAGAGTAGACTCAATTATCTTTCTTAGGCACAGAAGTAGATATTTTTCAATGGTTTCATTTCCATAAAACCATTGAAGATTTTTACAAAGAATTGATAGAAATGTTTTTAATTATATTATGTTACAAATGAAAGATTCATCTAAAATGACAGTAATTTTTTCTAATATTTGTTTTCTGATCATTTATCTTCTTTTTTAACACATTTTCATTCATTCATTAGTAATTATAGCATTTATTACAAAACAAGCACAAAAAATTAAATAGGAACAACTGAAAAAAAAGTTATTTTTGTTATTGTTATATGATGTCAAGTTGTAACAAACTCATAGCTGTCCTTCCAGAATGTTTTCCAAGATTATAAATGGATCACATAGGCAGAGATTGTTCACCTTTTCCTCTAGGACACTGATGGACTTGAACCATCTACCTTTGAGGTGACAATACACCTCTTTTAACAAAATTTTACAATGAAAGTTGAAACAACCAAGTTCACTGATTCATTTTATTTGTTGTTGATTATATGGGGTATTCTATAAATACAGGAAATTTATGCTCTATAAATATAGAAAAAGTAGAGGATCTTAATACCTTGGATTCACTAAAGATTTTATAATCTAATATATGTAATTCTGCTAAAGCAACATACCACTTTTGATTCAATTGTTAATTATAATAATATTTAAAAAGAAGTTATGAGTACACACAAGAAGAAAAATAACTGCACCAGATCAGAAAGACTAGGGTGGACCTCTTTTTTAATTTCCAGTGTCCTTTGTCTTAAGATTTGGTGCAATAAGTCATTAAAGGTGTAATAGGATTAATTCTTAATAAGGGAATTGGAAAGAAAATGACGTTTCTTTAAAAAAAAGTTACATCATGGACAGCTCTATCTCTGCCACACACACAGACGTATCTCACAAAGCTTCTTGAATGAATGAGGGAGCAGAAGAGAGAACGCTATACATTATTGATAGCGTCTTTATAAGCGTGAATCTGACTCTATCAAGAAAGTTAAACTTAAAAACCTTAGTATTCTAGAACAGCTGATATCATCAACAAGTATTTCCTAACACTCATAAAATCCCTTGGTTTTGTTGTTAGATGTTGTCCAGTTGACTCTAACTAATGGAGGCTGGATGAAAAACATATACTCTATCCTGCATCATCCTCACAATCTCTGCCATCATCAAGTTCATTGGTATAGTCTTTTTGTGACTCTACCTGTGGCTTAAAGTTGGCTTTTCAGCCATTACCTAAGCCCCCTCTCACTTTCAGCTACATAACTTCAGACACATGGTCTTGGGAATTATCAACAGTTGAGGAACTACAATAAGAAAGACAGTGCTTTCAATACTGAGCAGAAATACTTGAGGGAGACTAGATCAATACCCTGGTGAGAGCAAAACTCTGGTGGTGAGAACCTAGCAATAGTGGTATACTGTGATATTGCTGTGGAGAAACTGTGGAAGGATGTGTCCTGAGGCTTCTTACATTTGTGATAGCCACAGTTAAAGGTTTCTCTGGTTTTGCTAGTTACGTATAACTGCTCTGAGGCAAACCTTGCTGGATTATTGAGGAAACAATAGGCTTTTTGAGTTTCTGCTGCTGAACTGGAACTAGAACTTCTACTAATTAAATAATTAATTATGTTTTGCTGTTAATCTGGCTTGAAATGGCTGGACTAAATAAACCTGGTCCTGTATTGTGAGATATTCTTTGTCTTTCTTATACTTGGTACCACAACTCTGAGTAAAACAAACAAACAAAAACAAAACAAAACAAAAGTTCTTGCTGCTGGTGTGGCTCCAGAGGCACCACAGGGCTGGGTTACTTGTCTCTTTATCTGTTGTCTTTTCTGGTGTGATGAGAGGCTGTGCTGTTCTCATTCTCTCTGTCACTTTAAAAAAGATGCTTGCAGCCCTGTGCTCTTATGTCCCGTTTTCTGCTTCAGACACCATCTCTCTTTCACTGACCCTCCACTTTTCCAAGCATAATGCCTTTTTCCAAGAACTAGTACTTCCTGACAACATGCCTAAAACATAGAATACTTTTTAAAAATTATGGGAGAAAACTGAGTAAATATTACCATTTCCAAGATATTAAATTACCTCAATTTTAAAATTATGTAAACATTTCTCTTTGCTAAAGTATTTTATACCAATTAAAATCAAGATAAAAGCAAACTCATTTTAATTAAACTTTCTTTTTTATTTTTTTATCACTATGATGATTGTGTGACAGACCACCAGCTATTCATATGCAAGTTCAAGGTGAAGTTGAGGAAAATTAAAACAAGTCCACAGGAACCAAGATTTGACCTTAAGTCTGTCCCACTCAAACTTCAAAACCATCTCAGGAACAGGTTTGAGGCCTTGAGCACCAATGAGCATAGACCAAATGAGCTCTGGGAGGATATCAAGAAAATCGTCCATGAAGAATGCAAAAGATCATCACAAAGGCTGAAGAATAAGAAAAGACCAAGATGGATGTTAGATGAGTATTGCATTAGAGCACTGAGAAGCCAAAGCTAAAGGAAGAAATCAAGAAATCAAAGAGCTGAACAGAAAATTTCAAAGGGCAGCTCGGGATGACAAAGCAAGATACTATAATGAAATGTGCAGAGAGCTGGAGTCTGAAAATCAAAAGGGCCGGGCTCACTCAGCATTTCTTAAGCTGAAGGAGTTGAAAAACAAATTTAAACCACAGGTGACTATAGTTAAAGATACTTTGGGTATAATGTCGAATGATGCAGGAAGTATCAAAAGAAGATGGAAGGGATACACAGAGTCATTGTATCAGAAGAAATTGGCTGACACAGAGGAATTTCATGAAACAACATATGAGCAAGAGCCTATGGTATTGAAGGAGGAAGCTCAAGTTGCTCTGAAGTAACTGGCAAAAAACAAGGCTCCAGAAGTTGACAGCATACCAATTGATTTATTACAACAAACAGATGCTGCCCTGGATGTGCTTACTAAGTTGTGCCAGGAAATCTGGAGGACAGCCAGCTGGAAGAGATCGATATTTGTTCCCATTCCAAAGAAAGTTGAGGCAACAGAGTGTGGAAATTATTGAACAATACCATTGATATCACATGCAAGCAAGATTCTTCTGATAATTATCCAACATTTGGAGCAGTATGTCAACAGAGAAAAGATGTGCAGGCTGGATTTAGAAGAGGTATTCCACCAGACGCTCTGCCGGAGAAGGAGGCGCAATATCCTCCTGTACCAGTCAGATCTGATTTGACGGTACACGTACACAAAATTAAAAAAAAAAAAGAAGAGGTAGTTGTACTAGGGATATTATAACTAATATTAGATGGATCTAGGCTGAAAGCAGAGAATACCAGAAGAATGTCTATCTGTGCTTCACTGACTATGCAAACGCTTTTGACTGTGTGGATCACAAGAAGCTATAGCTGCCTCTGAGAAGAATGGGAATCCCAGAATATTTGATTGTGCTAATGAGAAACCTATACTTGGACCAAGAGGCAGTCATCAGAACAGAGCAGGAAGACACTGGATGATTCAAAATCAAGAAAGGGGTCTGTCAGGATGTATTTTGTCTCCATACCTTTTCAATCTGCATGCAGAACAGATCATCCAAGACTCTGGGCTGTATGAGGAGGAATGTGGCATCAGGATTGGTGGAAGAGTCATCAACAACCTGCGTTAAGCAGATGATACAACCCTGCTCACTGAAACTGAGGAGGACCTGAGTGTTTGCTGCAGAAGGTCAAGGACTGCAGTCTTCAATATGGATTGAAGCTCAACATCAAGAAAACAAAGATTCTCACCACTGGGCCAATTGGCAGCATCCATATAGATGATGCATAGATTGACATTGTTAATAGTTTTAGTTTACTTGGCTCCACAGTCAACACTCTTGGTAAGAGCAGCTGAGAAATCAGGAGATGAATTGCATTGGAAAGTCAGCTGTGAGGCACCTCTCAAGAGTACTGAAGTGCAACGACGTCAGGCTGGAGACTAAGGTGCACCTGATCCAGGCTATAGTCTTTGCAATTATGTGCTATGCATTGGAGAGTTGGACAGTGAATAGGGATGATAGAAAGAGAATTGATACCTTTGAGTTGTGGTGCTGGAGAAGAGTGTTGAATATACCATGGACTGCTAGGAGAACAAACAGGTTTGTCCTGGAGAGGGTGAAACCAGAATGTTCCTTGGAATCAAGGATTCTGAAGCTTCATCTGACATATTTTGGGCACTTTGCAAGGAGGGACTGGTGCTTGGAGAAGGACATCATGTTTGGGAGAGTGGAGGGATGGCGCATGAGAGGAAGACCCTCGAAGAGATGGATCGATTCTCTGAGTGAAGTGGAGGGAATGAGTTTGTTTAAGATGGTGAGGTTGGCAAACGATAGAATGGCTTTTAGGGCTCTTGTGCATAGGGTCACTATGAGTCGCAAGTGACTGACTCGATGGCACATACCAACAACAATGGATAGTGAAAAGATTGAGATAGTTAACGGTTTTAGTTTGCTTGGCTCCACATTCAGCACTCTTGGTAGCAGCAGTCAGGAAATTAAGAGGTGAATTGCATTGGGAAAGTCAACTGTGAAGGATCTCTCAAGAGTACTGAAAAGCAATGACATCAGGCTGGAGACTAAAGTGTACCTCATCTGGACTATAGTCTTCAAAATTGCTTGCTATGCATCAGATATCTGGACAGTGACTAGGGATGATAGAAAGAAATTGATACTTTTGATCTTTGGTGCCGGAGAAGAGTGCTGAGTATAACATGGACTGGTAGGAGAACAAACAGGTTTGTCCTGAAGAGGGTGAGGCCAGGTTGCTCCTTGAAGACAAGGATTTTGAAGCTTTGTCTGATATATTTTGGGCATGTTGCAATGAGGGACCAGTCCTTGGAGAGGGACATCATGTTTGGGAGAGTGGAGGAACATTGCCCAAGAGAAAGACCCTTGATTAGATGGATTGATACAGTGGGGTAATAGGAGTAGGTATGTCAGAGACAATGAGGTTGGTACAGGATAGAGCATGTTTTAGGGCTCTTGTGCTTTGGGTTGCTATGAGTCACAAGCAACTCAAAGGCACATAACAACAAACAATTTATTTATTTATTTATTTATTTATTTATTCATTCATTCATTCATTCATTCATTCATTCATTCTGGTTTATTTACAAAGTTTAAATACATTGCTTTTCACAAATAATCTCTTTCATTTTTCTTCATTCCGCTAAAAAGAGGTAGTCATCAGAACAGAGCAAGGAGACACTACATTGTTCAAAATCAAGATGGGGGTCCATCAGGGATGCATTCTGTCTCCTTACCTTTTCAATCTGTATGCAGAACAGATCGTCTAAGACTCTGGGCTGTACGAGGAGGAATGTGGCATCAGGATCGGTGGAAGAGTCATCAACAACTTGTGTTATGCAGATGACCCTGCTTATTGAAAATGAGGAGGACCTGAAGCACTCGCTGCAGAAGGCCAAGGACTGCAGCCTCCTATGTGGATTGAAGCTTAACTTCAAAAAAACAAAGATTCTCACCACTGGGCCAATTGGCAGCATCCATATAGATGGTGGAGAGACTGACATAGTTAACAGTTTTAATTTACTTGGCTCCATAGTCTACACTCTTGGTAACAGTAGCCAGGATATCAAGAGGTGAATTGCATTGGGAAAGTCAGCTGTTAGGGACCTTTCAAGAGTACCAAGAGCAACGACATCAAGCTGGAGACTAAGGTGCTCCTGAGCCAGGCTATAGTCTTCACAATTACGTGCTATGCATTGGAGAGTTGGACAGTGAATAAGGACGATAGAAAAAGAATTGATGCCTTTGAGTTGTGGTGCTGGAGAAGAGTGTTGAATATACCATGGACTACTAGGAGAACAAACCGGTTTGTCCTGGAGAAGGTGAAGCCAGAATGTTCCTTGGAGACAAGGATTTTGAAGTTTTGTCTGACATACTTTGGGCATGTTGCAAGGAGGGACTGGTCCTTGGAGAGGGACATCATGTTTCGCAGAGTGGAGGGGCGGCGAAGGAAAGGAACACCCTCAATGAGATGGATCGATTCTGTAACTGGAGTGGTGGGAATAAGTGTGTTTGAGATGGCTAGGTTGGCACAGGACTCTTTTATGTAGGGTCGCTATGAGTCGCAAGTGACTCGATGGCATATAACCACAACAAACAACCCATCAAATTGTGTGCCTCTATATTTAATCCCCCCACACACACCACCTGGCAGATTGTATCATATATTCATTGATATTTTTCTACACACTATTATTTCCATATGAGACTAAAATTTATTAGCCACAACTATATAACCCATTTTCACTTTTGTAATTTAAAATTTAGAAAAATTAAAAATTATATTAATTAGCTTCCTCAAAAGCAATGATATTTAAATCACCATTCAAATATGATCTCAAATGAAAATATTTGAATTATCAAATCTTCATTTTGTTTTCATTCCTTTGGTAAAAATATCCAGTATGTGGTTAGTTTGTACTTATTGTTTCTCTAAGCTGTTGTCATAACATCTCTTATTTTATCTCTGTCAAAATTTTCTCTTCCATTTTCCACATCACAGAGTAGCCTTTCTAACTTAAATATGTTTATGCCACACTGTTGGTCTAAAAAAATTACTTTATGTTTTCCTATTTTTGTACAGACTAGAGTCAAAACTCCCAGGATCATAGATTTCCAGCAGGGTGTTTGTTAGCCATACATTTTAAAATAAGGAAGGCACTGACTGGATGCTAAATATATGGTGGGAATTTATACTTTTGAGTATATTTTTTTGTCTTTGTCACTTTCTGTCTCTTTCTCATACACACATACACACTCACACCATTCATATTCTGCATATATATTTCTAGTGTAAATGTCATCCTCTGGTCCTGAAATTTCCTTCTCTAAGATGCATGGTCAGTTTTCTCTAAGATACTCTGTGTGTGTGTGTGTGTGTGTGTGTGTGTGTGTGTGTGTGTGTGTGTGTGTGTGTATATCTATATATATATAATTTATAGATATGAAAAATACTTTATGCTTGAACAAATAATAAGTAACATCAGAGCACAAAAAGGGTAAAAATTACTGAAGCACTGCTTCAGATTTACATGACAACCTAATAAAATGAATGGTTTTGGGTTTTTGTTTATTCATTTTAGTGACAATTTACAGAGACTTTGGATTTCCATTTATCTATTGTTGCACTTTTCTCCCTGCCCACCCCTCCTTCCACCCAGTACACTCTTCTCTTTGAAAATTTCTTTCATTGTTTTACAATCCCTCCCCCAGGTCCACTCCACTATGCAGCCTTCATTCTAATCACGTATCCCTTTAAAACAGTTTACTCCCTCATCTGTTTCAATGTAGTATACATTATTTATCTTACTCAGTCTCCCCCAACTCCAATGTCATTCCTGTTATACAACAGTGGCACTATGCAGTATTTGTCTTTTGTGACTGGGATATTTCACTCAGCATAATGTCTTCCAGGGTCACCCATTTTTAATAATATTTCATGAGTTCCTTGTTTTTCAATGCAGCATAGTGTTCCATTGTATGAATACACCACAGTTTCTCTATCCATTCATTTGTTGATGGGCAGTTAGGTTATGATAAACATGGGTGTGCACATATCTGCTTGGGTGGCACTTATAGTCTCTTTTGGGTATATTCCCAGTAGTGATAGTACTAGGTCAAATGGTATCTCTATTTGCAACTTTTTGAGAAAGTTCTATACTGCCTTCCATAGTGGTTGCACCATTTTAGACTCCCACCAACAGTGAATAAGGGTTCCAGTTTCTCCACAACCTCACCAGCATTTGTTGCATGTTGTTCTGTTAAATTTTGCTATTCTGACTGGGAAGAGATGATATCTCATAGTTGTTTTGATTTTCATCTCTCTAAGAGCTAGGGATTTTTAGCATTTCTTCATGTATTTGTTGACCATCTGAATGTCTTCTTTGTTGAAGTGTCTGTTCATATCCTGTTCCCATTTTCCAATTGGATTGTTTACCTTTATCTTGTTGTGGTGTCCGAGTATTTTATAAATTCTAGATATAAGTCCCTTTTTACCCTGTTGGAGAAGTTTTTGGGTGTGCATAGGGATTTGATTCTTAGACGGTCCCATTCATCTATTTTATCTTCTCCTGGTTGTAGAAAAACCAATGTTTTCTTACATGTTGCTAAAGGACAGAAGTGGTGTCACACCTACACAGACACTCTAAGAAAAATGACTCAGAGATGAGAAGCAAGCAATTGACAGAAACTCAATAAACTCCTCACAACATTTGAGAAATTGTCAGCTATCCCACCACTTAAACAGTAAATCCAAAAGAGCAAAATTTTTGTCATGAATGGATTTTTTGCAGAATTTTTTCTTCTTGTTCTGTGCTGTCGAGTTGTTTGTGAGTCATAGCAACCCTCTGTACAACAGCTTTGAACCCTGTTCTATCCTGCACCAACCTTCTTGTCTCAGACATACCTACCCCTTTTAGATCAATCACTGAGTCAATCAATCTCATCCAGGGTCTTTCTCTCTTTCGTTGTCCCTCCACCCTTTCAAGCATTTTGTCTCTCTCCAAGGACTAGTCCCTCCTTGCAACATGCTCAAAGTATGTCAGATGGAGCTTCAAAATCTTGCCTCCAAGGAGCAGTCTGGTCTCCATCTCTCTAGGACAAGCTTGTTTGTTCTGGCAATCCATGGCACATTCAGTACTTTACCCCAGCACCACAGCTCAATGCATCAATTCTCCTTCTATCATCCCTAGTTATTGTTTCTGATACATAGCAAGTAATTGTGAAGATCATGGCCCAGATCAGATGCACCTTAGTCTCCAGGCTGACATTTTTGCTCTTCAGTACTTTAGAGAGGTCCCTGACAGCGGATTTTCCCAGTGCAAATCAAGAATGTTGATTGTGGAGCCAAACAAACTGAAGCTTTTAACGTTCTCAATCTCTTCACTACCTATCATGGTGCTGTCAATTGTCCCAGTGGTGAGAATCTTTGTTTTCTTGGTGTTACGCTTCAATCTCTCCCTATTGAAAGTTGCATTCTGTGACCTTCTGCAGCAAATGCCTCTTCTCAGCAAATGTCATCCTCAGTTTTGGCAAGCAAGGTTGTGTCATCTACATAACACAGGTTGTTGATGAGTCTTCCTCCAATCCTGAAGCCTCCCCATAAAGCCAACCCTCCTAGATGATCTATTTTGTGTATAGATTGAAAAGGTATGGATATAAGATACATCCGTGGTGTCCATCTTTTCTGATTTTGAACCATGACATGTTTCCTTGCTCTGTTCTGATGACTGCCGCCTGGTCCAAGTATACATTTCAAATAAGTATAATCAAGTGTTCCAGGATTCCCATTCTTTTCAGGGTCCACAGTGTGTTGTGATCTACAGGATTTGTTAGAGTTTTGTAATTAGCCTGAGGAGCCTTGGTGGTCTAATAAGTTATTTGTAGAACTGGGATCCAAAAGTTCAGGAGTTCGATTCCACCAGTTCTTCAACAGAAGAAAGTTGAGGCAATCTGATCTCCTTCAGATTTACAACCTTTGAAACCCACTGACAGGTTACCATAAGTCAGAGTTGACTTGATGATACTGGATTTGGTTTTGGTTGAATCATTAGCTCATTCCTTCCTACCTCCTAAAAACAAACAAACAAACAACAACAAAAAAGCCCCACTAACAACATAATTCCTAATCCTCTACAGAGATAGTCTCGTGTGTGTGTGTGTGTGTGTGTGTGTGTGTGTGTGTGTGATCCATCCGTTTAGGAATTATTCAGAGACATGATTGTCTCCTAACTGTAGGGGGCACACATTTCAGATGGCTGATAATTTTTTTGTTTTCAAATTCCACTGGAGGTGATGTACCTAAAAAGGAACATCCTATTCACAGTGGCTGTGATGCCATGGCCACTCTATTGTTTCTGTACAACATCTATTTTAAACTCAGTACATTATAAAATCTTCAATAATTGAAAAGGAAATCTGTATTGTTTAGGACAGTTAAACCATTCTTCTCTAAAACAAGAGAAATTTTATATAAAGCAAAATTGTATGTGGCCATTTTAACTTTTTAAAATTTTTTTTTTTTACCAGTAAAAGAACAAAGCTTCTGACAAGACTATTGTCTGATCCATCTGGTGTTATATTTCCTCCACACAAGCCGTGTATAAGACACATTATTTCAACTGCAAATGTTGTTTAGCTTTTAAAACAATTGCCTATCAAAGCATCCAGGTCCCATTGATAATGGAGCAAAGCCTTTCCTGCAATTGTGAGCCAGGAAATGCTGGCCTCCTTGGCAAGCCTCATATGTCCTGTTGCTTATAATCGCCTTCCCTCCTTGTTGGAATGTGTTATTTTTAAGCAGCTAGACTAACAGGAAGAGAAAGTTGTTACTTTTTTTCATATAATGGAAGCAAGCAGGCTAAGGCAGAGACAAGCAAGAAAAGGTTTTAGGTTTTAGGTATTTTGACTGACTACATCTTGAATTTACTTCTCAGGAACCAAGCCACTGCTATAGAGGAAACGCAGTTTCAAACATAATTTTAGATTGATGACAAGTACCTTATTCCATTGCCCAATCCATTTTGCAGGCTTCTGCTGACTGAAAAAATACAAACACAAACTGCATAGAACGGCACTGTTCAGTATTTACATAGATGAAAGAATGTGTTTATTTTACAGAGTTGCTATAAAATAAGTCAGTGTAAAGAGAACTACCAGTGCAGAAATAACATTTTGTTTCATGATGATTATTGGATTTAGAACCTATAGTTAGTGTAACCTTTTACTTGCCAGCATAAATAAGGCTGAATAATTTGAAAAAGAAACACTGTCTCACCTAGGTAGGAAATAGAAATATAGATCCACTCTATCACATCCACTTATATAAATCTGTTGCCTTACTTAAATAATTCATGTTATGTTCCCCAGGGAAGTTTGCTTAAAGGGAGGGTAAATTGAAAGGGTGAAAAAATCAAGTATCGCTGTGAAAGCCCCCTTTCTTTGCACTTTCTTGCACAACCTAAGCATTCCTGTGCCTTACATCCTAATCTCTTGTTTCTCACTCTTCCTAGAACCCTCTCCTCCTAGGCTTTGGTAGTGCTTCCTCTTTATCCAACCTCCAGTCAAATATTACTTTATTATGAAGCTGAATAAAATTGTGCACACATTTATTACCCATTCCTCAAAAGTCAATTCAACTTATATTTTCTCACAGTACTTATCTCTACTTATGCATTCGCTTTTTAAATTTTTGTTTATTTTAAATCTTACCTTTAAAGAATCTGAGGTCTATGAAAACAGAGATTGTATATATTTCATTACTGTATCCTAAACATCAAGCAGAGAACCTCACTATGGTAGGAGGAAGACGCAAAAAGCAAGTTCAGAATTGTTAAGCATGTGAATTTCTAGGTATTTTTTGTCAAAACCAGAAACCACCTGTAAATGTGGCCTACCATGGTAGTTTATATGTGCCTCTACTTTTTGAAGCTATGACATCAGTAGTTCATGGTAATTGGTAGTGGATAGATTTAATTTGTGCAGGACAGGTTTCCAGAAAAAGATTGTTTATGAAGAAAGGCCTCATGACCTACCTCTAAATGTTAGCCAATGAAAACAATATAGATAATGACAAAACTTGATCTTGACACATCATCAGGAAAAATCAAACATGTTTGGTGAAATAGAGGGCCAGAAAAGACATAGATGTCACTGTTAGATGGAATGACAGGTAGTCACAATAGCGATGACAATGGTACAGGAATGAATAAATAACTTTTGCTCCATGCACATAATATCATAATTAATTAAAATTAATTCATGGCCAGCTAAAAACAACAGCTCTGTTGAACTCTTATGGTTTATGCTTGAGTCCAGTTATCATTTCTTTTAAACATAAAACTAGTTATAATAAATGAAAATTATACATTTGAGAAAGAGAGGCAAGCCCTCAATAAAAATCAATTGACACAGTCCATACATATAGATTATTCAATCATCTGGATCTGGATACTACAACAAGCAGTCAACATTGTTTCAATCCCAAATGCCTTTATTGACATTAAGATTTCCTACAGAAAAAGATTTGTCTATTACAGAGTTGTTGTTACTGTTAGGTGATGTTGAGTGGAGCACAACTCAGTGACCCTATGACAAAAAGTTCTGATCCCTGTTCTGTCCTGCACCATCCTCACACTTCTTGACACACAAGAGCCCATTGCAGCAGCCGCTGTATCAATCTACCTGTATGAGGATCTTCTTCTCCTTCTGTTACTCTCCATCTTCCCAACATCATGTCCTTCTCCAAGGAATAACAACACCTCCAAGCAACATGTCCAAAGTGTTTGAGACAAAGCCTCATCATTCTTGCTTCCGAAGAACACTCTGACTGTACCATTTCCAAAATATATATGTTCATTCTCTTGGCCATCTATGGAATGTTCTGTAATTTTCTCCAACACTATAGCTCAAAGACATCAACTATTTTTCTGTCATCGTCATTCATTGTCCAGGCCTCAGATGCATAGCTAGTAATCAGAGAGGCTATGGCCGAAACCAGACACACCTTAGTCTTCAAACTGACCTCATTATTCCTTCCTACTTAGGAAAGTTAGGAAAGGTCCCAAACTTCAGTTTTTCCAAGTGCAATGTGTCTTCTTATTTCCTGACTGCTCATATCAAGGGTGTTAATTGTGGATCCAAACATGATGAGGCTTTTGACAGTTACAATCTCCTCTCCATCCATCATGATGCTGCCTATCCATCCAATGATAAAAATCTTCGTTTTCCTGACACTGAGATGTAATCCATACTGAAGGCTGTATTACAGAGTTACATAACAATTTATGGTGAACTTTTCCTTTTATTATTTGTGAAGACCAATACGTAGTCACAGATTTCATATTGTCTGAATTTAGATCATTTTACTTTTCCTGCTTCTTCAAGTACTTACTTCCCTCCTTCAGAATATTTAAAAAATAATATCCAGAATATTTTTAAGATAAAACTAAAAGCACAATTTACATAATTTATAATTATTTATCTCAGCAATGTCATAAACTCAATATACTACATCCACTAACATAAAAAAGACTCTACTCTCTTACCTTGTATATTGAATACTAATGATCAAAGACCAGATGACCCATGAAATGATAGTTGTGGAGTGATATCGAGGTTATAATTCTTCAAAAAAGTTAAAGTTCATTACAAACACAGTCATGAAGGAAAAGATCAAAATGATGTCACAAGAAGCACTGAGAAAGTCACTAGAATGTCAAAAGACAAAAACTAAGGGAAGGATTTTCAAAATGAGGAAAATGAACAGAAAATTTCAAAGGCAGTTCAAGCAGACAAATCAAAATACTATAATACTATATACAAAGTACTGCAGCTGGGGGGAAAAAAAGGAAGAACCAGCTGAGCATTGCTGAAGGTGAAAGAACTGAAAAGAAAATCCAAGCCTTGAATTTCAATACTAAAGGATACTGTGGGCAAAACTCTGAATAACCCAGAAATCATCAAAACACTATGACAAGAATACACTGAGAATCCATACCAAAAGAAGATTTGGTAAACACAGACGCTTTTCATAAAACAACTATGAAAAGACTTTCATAAATTTTAAAAAATGCTTAGGAAAGATTTTGCATTTCAATTTCCATCGTCAATAAGTTTGTTTTCCTGGTGGTCCGTAGTATGATAGAATACTAAAAACAGTAAGTTGTTTTTATTGTGTACCATCCAGTCAGAATTGACCCATAGCTGACCCTCCAGAGGGTTTGCAGAGGCAATTAATCACACGGGAGGAAATTGCCCATCCTTCTCCCATGGAGCAGCTGGTGGCCTTGTGCTGTCAGGGTTGCAATGCAACTTCTCCCTACTAGGCCACCAGAGCTCCCCAGAAAAAAAAAATAACCTACAAAGGAGAACCAGTTAGATTAAAGTCTGACTCCTCAGCAGAAACAATGTGAACAAAAAAACAAAGGGATGGCAAATATAACAAGCTTAAAGAAAGCAATTGTCAACTGAGGATTTTGAATTTAGCAAAGCTTTCACATAAATATGAAGGGAAAGTCGGATCATTTGAATAAAACCAGGAACTTAATGAATTCATGAAAGCAAGACTAACTCTAAAAGAAACAGCAAGAGAGGTTCTTCACACAGAGACAGCAAAGAAAGTTATTGGTTCAAAATAACTAGTAACAAAAGAAAAAGAAAGACAGCTAAATGACAAGGGTAAAATCTTGTCTGTCAACAATCATAATGTGAATGGCTTAAATTCACTGATTAAGAGAAAAAGTGTAGCAGAATGGATTAAAAAAACTTCAAAGTCCACCAATATGTTACCTGCAAGAGACACATCTAAGAATCAAAAAAAAAAGATAGACTAAAAATCAAAGGCTGGGGAAAAACAAAATACAAAGTAAATGACATTCACAAAAAAACATGAGTGGAAATAATAATCTCTGATAAAAGAGAGATAAGGATTTAAAAACATAATAAAAGTTAAGGAAGGCAACCATATAATGATTAAAGGCACAAAAGAACAGAAAATATAACCTTGATTAACATCTATGCACCAAATGATAGAACTCTAAAGTACATAAAATAATGATTAACAGATTTGAAGAAGAAAATAGGTAATACTGCAATAGTAATTGTGTTGTTGTTGTGTGCCGGCAAGTCACTTGTGACTCATAGCAACCCTATGTATAACAGCCCTAAACCCCATTATGTCCTGTGCCAAACACACCATCCTTATTACCCCAGTCATCAATCCATCTCCTAGAGGGCCTGCCCTCCACCCTCTGAAGCATGAAGTCCTTCTCCAAGGACTGGTCTCTCCTTACAACATGTCCAAAGTATGTCAGACTAAGGCTCAGAATCCTTGCCTCGAAGGAGCCATCCAGTTTAACCCTCTCCAGGATGAACCTGTTTGTTTTCTTAGTAATCAACGGTACCCTCAATACTCTTCTCCAACACCAAAGCTCAAAAGCATCAATTCTCCTATCCTCCCTAGTCATTGTCCAACTCTCTGGTGCATAACAAGTTATAGCACAAAGACCACGGCCTGTATCAGACGCACCTTAGTGTCCAGAGAGAAACCATTGCTCTTCAGTACTTTGGAGAGGTCACTAACAGCAGACTTTCCCATCGCAATATGTCTTTTAATTTCCTGACTGCTGGTGCCAAGAGTGTTGATTGTGGAGCCAAGCAGACTAAAGCTGTGAACAATCTCAATCTCCTCATCATCCATCCTGATGCTGCCAATTGGCCCAGTGGTGAGAATCTTTGTCTTCTTGACATTGAGTCTCAATTCATACTGAAGGCTGCAGTCCTTGACCCTCTGAAGCAAGCATTTCAGGTCCTCCTCAGTTTCAGGTAGCAGGGTTGTGTCATCTGCATAACACAGATTGTTGATAGATCTTCTACCAAGCTATAGTGCACATGCTACATTCTCCAGAATTGATCATACATTGGGGCACATATTAAATCTCAATAAAATTTTTAAAAAGAAAAGAAATAATGCAAAGTATCTTCTAAGAACACAATGACATAAAACTAGAAATTAACGCAAAGATAGTAAAAGAGAATATAT
>NW_006399808.1:13504884-13505488 GCF_000299155.1 Elephantulus edwardii | reverse complement strand
TGGGTTACAGAAAAATAAAAAAGGAAATTTAAAAGTTCCTTGAAACAAATGGATATTAAGTACAATATATCAAAACTTCTATAATACAGCCAATTCAGGGATCAAGGGACAATTCATAGCAAAAGGAAATTATAAGGAAAAGAGCTGAAATCAATGGGATAGAAAACAGAAAAACAACTGAAACCATCAATACGACCAGAAGCTGACTCTTTGAAATGGTCAATAAAATAGGCAATCTATTGACAACTTTAATAAAAGAAATAGAAGACACAAATCATACTACAACTAAAGTAGCTACAATAGTAACAGAATATTAAAACATAGAGGAAATGGACAAATTCCTTGAAACTCCCATCCTATACCCTTTGACATAAATATATAACAGTTGAACATATCCTTCATAAAAGAGGAAATTGAGAAGATCATAAAAAAGACTGTTCCTCGAAAGTAGTCCTGGCTGAGGTTAAAGACATTACCTTTAAGAACAGGAACTAGGCAATGATGCTCAATATCACCTCTCTTATTTAATATTGTTTTGGAAGTCTTAGCAATAGCAATAAGACAAGAGAAGGGAATAAAAGGTATCCAAATAGGCAACGAGGAG
>NW_006399808.1:13454847-13500984 GCF_000299155.1 Elephantulus edwardii | reverse complement strand
TTTTCAGCGGGAAGTAGCTAAGAGAATACACCATCCCCTTTTCCTTATGAATCAGGGTGAAGTCTCTCTCAGGGAGGAGTGATAGAGAATGGCAAGGGACACACTGACAAAGGAGATTAATCAGAACTGGCTTTGACAAGCACTGTGGCAATTGGACAATTAAAACCAAAATTGGAGGAGGGAAGAAGAACGAACTGGGGAGGACGGTGGAGAAAACAGTGCAACAATGAATAAATGAAAACCCAAAATCTCTGTAAATGTTCATGAAAACTAATAAAATTTAATAATAAAAATTTTTAAAAAATTGTCCTGGCTGAGGTGACTTCATGGGTTAATTTTACCAACATTCAGAGAAAAAAATATCACCAATTCTACTCATCTTTTAAAAGTAAAATTATTATTCTATGATGCAAGAATAACCCTAATACCAAAATCTGACAAAGATATTAAAAAGAGAAAGTATAGATTCTAGAATACAGATGCATGAATATAGACTCATGAAAGTATGGACTATAGACGTATGGATACAGATGCAAAACTTTAATAAAATCCTGGCCAATAGATAAAACAAAACAATTCATCATGACCAATTAGGCTTTATAACAAGTATGCAAGGATGGTTCAACATAAGTAAAACAATGGAAGTTAATCATATTAATAAAGCAAATAACAAGAACTACAGGATCTACTAGTTGACAGAGAAAAGGACTTTGACAAAATCAGCAGTATTTCCTTATTAAAGCACTCAAAAAAGTAGAAATAGAAGGAGATTTTGCATCATAGTTAAATGTATATACACAAAACCAAGAGTCAAGATCATTCTCAATGGAAAAAGACTAAAGACATTCTTCTTGAGAATAGAAACCAGGAAAGGCGGTCCACTATCACAATCCCTATTCAATACTGTATTAAAAGCACTGGTTAGGGCAATAAAATAAGAGAAGGAAGTAAGAGGCATACAAATTGGAAATATGGTGGTAAGATATACACTATATGTGGGTGATATGATACTTTACACAGAAAACCCCCAAAGACAAAACAAAAAATACCTCTGTTGGATCTAGCTGGCAAATCTAGTAGGGTGGCAAGATATAAGACCAATGTATAAAAATCAGTAAGATTTCTCTACATCAACAAAGAAAGTATGGAAAATGAAACTAAGAATGCAGTTCCATTTATAACAGCCAATCACAATATGAAACATTTGGGGGGAAAAAACTTTCACCTAAAAAATCTACAAAACACTACTAAAAGAAACAATGAGAGACTTAACAAAATAAAAAATGATTCCTTGTTCATGGCTGGAAAGACTGAACATAGTAAAAATGGCAATCCTACCAAAACCAATGTGCATGTTCAGTGTAATTCCTATACAGATACCAAACTTAATTTTCAAAGAAATAGAAAAAAAGAAAAAACCCCAAAACAACAATTGGCAGGTTTATTTGAAAGTAAATATATTCCAAAGCTCTTTTGAACAGTATGTATTGAAATCCAAAGTCTCTGTAAACTTTTATTAAAATAAAAAGATAATAGTACAAATAAAATGGGATCATAACACTCCCTCATCTCAAAATTTCTTACACAGTTTTAGTAGTCAAAACTAAGCATGATATTGGTATAATGACAGGCACATAAATTACTGAAATAGAATAAAAAAGTAAGAAATTAACACATATGTAGACAGTCAATTAGTACCTTACACGAAATCAAAACTCTATCAACTCGTGATTCAAGATTCAGAGCCCAGGGAGAGGAAATAGAATATTTTTACCAACTTTTACAGTTGGAGATTGATCGAACATGCAATCAAGATGCATTGATAATAATGGGTGACTGGAATGCAAAAGTTGGAAACAGAGAAGCAAATTCAGTAGTTCAAACACATGGGCTTGGTGACAGAAATGGTGCTGGAGAGAGAATGATTGAATTTTGCACAATGACTTAATCATTGCAAATACTTTTTTTTAAGAGAGATAAATGCAGGTTATACACATGGATGCCACCTCATCGTATGCATAGTAATCAGATCGATTACATCTGCGGAAAGAACTGCTGGAGAACCTCAATACGAGCTGTGAAAACTAGGCTAGGAGCTGACTGTGGAACAGACCACCAACTACTTATATGCAAGTTCAAGCTGAAACTGAGGAAAATTAATCCAAATCCATGGGAACCAAATTTGACTTTGAGTCTTTTCCACCTGAGTTTCAGAACCATCTCAGGAACAGGATTAAGGCCTTGAACACGAATGAGCAAAGACCAGATGAGTTGTGGGAAGATGCCAAGGGTATCATCCAGGAAGTGTGCAAACGGTCATTACAAAGACAGAAGAGGAAAAGAAGACCAAAATGGATGTCAAAAGAGACTCTGAAAATTGCACTGAAGCACAGACAAGCCAAAGCAGAAGGAAAAATTCAAGAAACTAAAGAGTTGAATAGAAGATTTCAAAAGGCAACACAGGATGACAAAGTAAAATATTACAATGAAATGTTCAAGGAGTTGGAGTCAGAAAATCAAAAGGGCTGAACTTGTTCAGCATTTCTTAAGTTCAAGGGACTGAAGAACAAATTCAAACCTCGAGTTGCTATAATCAAGGATGCTTTAGGCAGAATGTTAAATGATCCAGGAAGTATTAAAAGAAGATGGAAAGAATATACTGAGTCACTGTATCGAAAGGAATTGGCAGACAGAGAAGAATTTCATGAAACAACATATGAGCAAGAGCCTATGGTGATGAAAGAAGAAGTTCAGGCTGCTTTGAAGGAAATAGCAAAAAATAAGGCCACAGGAATAAATGGTAACCAATTGACGTATTTCAGTTAACAGATGCTGCCCTGGAAGTGCTCACCAAGTTGTGCCAAGAAACCTGGAGAACAACCACTTGGTCAACTGACTGGAAAAAGATCTATATTTGTTCCCATTCCAAAGAAGGGTGACCCAAGAGAATGTGGAAATTATAGAACATTGTCATTGATTGCACATGCAAGCAAGATTCTACTGAAGATTATGCAAAAACGACTGGAACAGCACTTCGGCAGAGAACTGTCAGAAGTCTAGGCTGGGTTTAGAAGGGGTCATGGTACTAGGGATATTGTAGCTAATGTTAGATGGATCTTAGCTGAAAGCAGGGAATACCAGAAGAATGTCTATATGTGTTTCATTGATTATGCAAAGGTGTTTGACTGTGTGGATCATAACAAACTGTGGCTGACTCTGAGAAGAATGGTAATCCCAGAACAGTTGATTGTGCTAGTATGAAACCTATACTTGGACCAAGAGGCAGTCATCAGAACAAAACAAGGAAACACTGCATGGTTCAAAATTGGGAAAGGTCTACACCAGGGATGTGTCTTATCCCCATACCTTTTCAACCTGTATGCAGAACAGATTATCCAGGAGGCTGGGCTCTATGAGCAAAAGTGTGGCATCAGGATTGGTGGATGATCTCTCAACAATCTCCATTATGCAGATGACACAACCCTGCTTGCTGAAACTGTGGAGGACCTGAAGTGCTTGCTGCAGAGAGTCAAGGACTGCAGCCTTCAGTATGGATTGACGCTCAATATCAAGAAGACAAAGATTCTCACCATTGGACCAATTGACAGCATCAGGATGCATGGTGAAGAGATTGAGATTGTTAACAACTTTAGTCTGCTTGGCTCCACCATCAACACTCTTGGCACGAGCAGCTAGGAAATTAAAAGACGTATTGCAATGGGAAAATCTGCTGTTAGGCACCTCTCCAGGGTACTGAAGAGCAATGGTGCCACTCTGGAGACTAAGGTGCATCTGATACAGGCGATGGTCTTAGCAATCACTTGTTAATGCATCAGAGAGTTGGACAATGACTATGGAGGATAGAAGGAGAATTTTTACCTTTGAGCTGTGGTGCTGGAGAAGAGTATTGAGTGTACCATGGACTCCTAAGAAAACAGATTCATCCTGGAGAGGGTTAAACCAGGCTGCTCCATGGAGGCAAGGATTCTGAGGCTTCCTCTGACATACTTTGGACCTGTTGTAAGGAGGGACTGGTTCTTGGAGAGCGACATCATGCTTGGGAGGGTGGGGGGACAACATAGGAAGGGAAGACCCTCTATGAGGTGAATTGATTCAGTGACTGGTGTAATAAGGATGGGTGTGTCGGAGACAGTGTAATTGACACAGGGTATAGCAGGGTTTAGGGCTATTGTATATAGGGTCACTATGAGTCACAAGCGACTCATAGGCACGTAACAACAACAACATATGTATTCACTTTTAATTTTAATTGCTTCCATGGGATATCAACAATAGTGTTTGATAGTTTCCACATTCCGCGGGATCACTCTTCTCAGGAATAAGAACAAATATGGACCTCTACCAACCCATTAGCCAGACAGTCGTCCTCCACATTTCCTGGCATAGACTGATAAGTACATCCAAGGCTGCATCTATTACATGAAACAAGTCAGTTGGTAACCCATCAATTCCCTGGGCCTTATTTTTTGCCAATGCCTTCAATGCAGCTTCCACTTCCTTTTTCATTATTATTGACTCCTCTTCATATAATACTTTCTGAAATTTTTCAGCGCCAATCAATTCTTTCTCTTACAGTGATTCAGTGTATTCCCTCCAACTTTTACTGATGTTTTCTGGGTCATTCAATATATTTCCCATAGCATCTTTTAACATTGCAAAATGAGGCTTAAATTTGTTTTTCGTTCTTTCAGCTTGAGAAATGAAGAGTGAGTTCTTCCCTTTTTATTCTCCAATTTCAGCTCTCTGCACATTCCATTATAATACTTTGTCCTCCTGAGTTGCCCTTTGTAAGCTTCAGTTCAGCTCTTTCACTTCAAGATACTTTCCTTTAGATTTGACTTCTTGACATTCCAGTGGAATCTTTAGAGTCTCTTCTGACATTTCGCTTTTTTTTTCTTTTTCCTCTGCTTTTGTAATGACCTTTTACTTTCTTCATGATGATATCCTTGATATCATCCTATAACTCATTGGTTTTCTACCACTAGTGTTCAATGCCTCAAACTTATTTTTAAGATGATTGTGAAATTCTGATGGGATATATTCAATATCATATCTCAGTTCTCATAGACTTATTTTAATTTTCATCAACCTAAATTTGAACTTGAATATGAGCAATTGATTATCTGACCCATAATCTGTTTTTTCCTAGTCTGCTGAATATTGAGCTTTCCCAATTATTTCTTCCACAAACGTAGTCAATCTGATTCCTATGCAGCCCATCAGGTGAAATCCACGTGTAAAGTCATCTTCTGTGCCTTTTAGAAAAAGTATTTGTAATGAATAAATTAGTCTAAATATAAAATTCAATCACTCTTCTTCCAGCTTTATTTCTATCACCAAGCCCATATTTCCCAACTACTGTTCTTTCTTCACTATTTCCTATGTGGCATTCCAGTCATCAGTTATAAATAACACATTCTGATTGTATGTTCTGTAATTTTCAGACTGCAAAATTTGGTAAAAATTCTCAATGTCTTCCTCGTTGGAATTAGATGTAGGAGCATACACTTGAATAGTAATTATGTTAATATATCTTCCTTGTATATGCATGGATATTATCCTATTACTCACAATATTATATTTCAGGATAGAACTTAAAATTTAATTTTTAACTATGAATGAAACACCATTCTTCTGTTTTTCATACCCTGGATAATATACTATGTGATCATCTGATTCAAAGTGGCCATAGCAGGTCCATCGCATCTCACAAATGCCTAGTATATCAATATTCATGCATTCTATTTCATTTTTAACACTTTCCATTTTTCCAACATTCAAGCTATGTACAGTCCATGTATCAATTTTTAAATGGTATTTGTTATTAATTTTCCTCATTTCAACTGACTTCCAATCTGGTATCTACCACTACATTACTATAGCTATCCTCTTTGTTTAGTCTTCTTAGGTTTTTCAAAAACCTCTTATTTAGGAAGTAGACGGCCCATCCTGCTTCCTAGTTTATCTTAATCAGGGAGCTCCACCAAAACCAGTCTACAATGGGAAACCTTTTTGTAATTTGACACAACAGTACCAAAGATTTCAGTATTAGAGCAACCCAAAGTAATCACAGCACAGCAAACTGACAGAAAAGTGCTGCACCATTTAGAACAACATTCTCTCCAAACACCTATATAGAGATCAGAAGCCTGTTGTGCAAATGGAGCAGGGAAACACTGTATGGTTTGGAATTGGGAAGGGAGTGCATCAGGGATGTGTTCTACTGCCATACCTGTTCAATCTACATGTCAAACAAATTATTCAAGAAGTTGGACTCTAAGAAGAGCAATGTGGCATCAGGATTGAAAGGAGACTCATCAATAGCCAATGTTATGCAAATGACACAACATTATTTCCTGAAAGTGAGGAAGACTTGACGCTGAAGAAGATTAAGAAACACAGCCTTCAGTGCAGATTGTCTCTCAATGTATAAAAAAAAAGATTCTTACCAGTGGAACAATAGGCAGTACCATGATGTATGAAGAGGAGAGGGAAACTGTTAACAGCTTCATCTTGCTTTGATCTATAATTAATACCCTTGGTAGGAGCAGTTAGGAAATAAGGAGATATATTGCACTAGAAAAATCTGAAATTAGGGACTTTTCCAAAGTATTGAGGGATAGTGATGTCAGTTTGAGAACTAAGGTGTATTTGATTTAGGCCATAGCTATGCATCCAAGACCTAGGCAATGAATAAAGGTTACAGTAAAAGAACAATGTCTTTAAGCCTTGGTGTTAAAAAAGAGCACTGAACATCAGAATTGCCAAGAGACAGCCATGAGATAGAACAGTGTGTCTTGGAGAATGTATATCCGTCCAGACTGTTTGGAGATAAGAATGATGAGGCTTCACCTCACATACTTTGGGTATGTTGATAGGAGGTGCTATTCCTTAGAGAAGAACATGAGATTGGGAACGGTGGAAGGTCGGTGAAGAGGAGAAGACCCTCAACCTTGTGAATTGACATGGTGACTGCTGCAATGGGTCCTTATGTGTCAGGAAGTGTGAGGATGTGCAGAACAAGACTGGGATCAGACATTTTGTTTCTAGGGCCGGTATAAGTTGTACTTGACTTGATGGCACCTAACAACAACAATACATTTCATGTGGAGCAGTACAAGTAAATAGCCATCATTTTGCTGTTGAAAAAAATAAATGTCTGTCCAATAATAATTAAGTTTCAAAATTACAAAATTTTACCATTTAATTTTACATGTTACTATTATCATCAAAGCAATATTTCCCACCTTCTTGCTTTAATCCTTTGTTTCCACATTTCTCATTCCAATCATGGTGAAGGATTTTGCTCCCAACTCTAAGGTATTTAAACCCAACATCTTCTCTGTGCAAGAAAGTAGATCAATCTTCTACTGTATAATCACTTGCCTCTGAAAATCCACTGTAGGGTCAGCTATGGGTTGGTCTGACTTAAAAATATAAAACAACAACATTCTAATCATTACTAATTCTCAATGTGTTCTGATTACATGTTGAATCAACTTCACAATTTCGTAAAACCTTCAATTTATGTATTTTTGGCATTAGTATTTGGTGTATTAGTTTGAATAAAAGTCATATTTAATTACTCTTTTTTGTAGATGTTATGATAGGATTTTATTAGTGATGATAGCATTACACTGGAGGATAGGTCTTTAAATGTTCTTTCTAGTGATCAACATTATGTCCTTCCTCTTCAATTGTCATCCTGTTATAATATGCCATGGGATTATCTGATTCATAATAAGTAATACCAGCCCAGATCAGTTTACTAATGCTCAAGATATCCTTCTTTAAAATTTTTATTTGATTCATGAGAACTTGGAATTTTTCTTGAGTCCTATTTCTTACATTCCACATTCTGGTTACTACATTCATATCTGTTACTCATAGATAGAGTCATTATAAGTTGTACATAGTAGCAATTCTATATCATCAGTGTAGGATATACTTTTGAGGATGACTTTTTCCTCAGTTTAAGTGTTTAAGTTTAGTTTAAGTGTCTTCCAGTTAGAGTCTCAGCTTGTCCAGCCCTGTATCAGACAGCATTCTACTGAAATCAATTAGTTGTCACTGTTTTTTGAGCTGAACTTATTTTTTTTTAAGTGAGAGCACCATGTCATTTTTCTTAGTTTGCCTTAGATCAGAGCTCTTCTAAAACCTGTATTTGAAATTCTATTGGCATTCTTTCCAGCTTTACAAAATGCACAAACCTCAAAGGAGACAATTTGGTAGAGGTGCTGTTATTGTTGTTAGGTACCATTGATTTCAGTACGAATCATAGAGACCTATGAACAAAAGATCTGAACCCTGATTTATCCTGCACTATCCTCACCCTTCCTGATGCACAAGAGCGCATTGCAACAGTCATTATGTCAATCCCCCTAGATGTGGGTCCTCTTTTTCTTCTCT
This sequence comes from Elephantulus edwardii, assembly GCF_000299155.1. Lineage (NCBI taxonomy): Eukaryota > Metazoa > Chordata > Mammalia > Macroscelidea > Macroscelididae > Elephantulus > Elephantulus edwardii. The sequence continues at coordinate 13,492,554 of NW_006399808.1, read as the reverse complement.
GACTCTGCACCTTTCCAAGTATCATGTCCTTCTCCAAGGAACGACCCTCCTAGCAATATGCCCAAAGTATGTGAGGCAAAGCCTCATCATTTCCGCCTCCAAAGAGCACTCTAGGTACACCCTCTCAAAGACATATCTGTTTGTTCTCTTGACCATCCATGAGATGTTCAGTGCTCTTCTCCAACACCATAGCTTAAAGGCATCAATTATTTTTCCATTATCCTTATTTATTGTCCAGCTCATAGATGCATAACAAATAATCTGAAAGACCATGGCCCGAGTCAGGCTCACCTTAGTCCTGAAACTGACAACATTACTTCTCAATAATGCTTGAGAGTTAGTATTCCTCAAAAAAATGTTCAAGAGTGAGTCTCCAGCAGTTTGATTCTGTAGGGTAAGGTTTTTCATTTACTTGAAAGCTGGTGTAAACTGTTTGTGTGTTTCTGATTTTGTTAACACCCAAGTGTAAGGTGATTGGCTAATTCTGATTTCCTTAATAATCTGCTGTGGACTGGAAGCCTCTTGTTTAAACAATCAGGACCTGGTGGAAGGACCTTTGTATTTAAAAGCTGATTGGTTCCTATGGCCAGCAACCCTCATGCCTATTAATTTTTATTGAAGAGAACACTATCCTAAGTGATATAGCACTTATCTGTCAGTTTGCTGTACGAAATAACTTGAGTTTGCTATGAGACTGAAATCTGTGCCACTGGTGTGTCAAATGCTATTTGGGTTGCCTATGGTAGACAGGTTTTGATGGAGTTCCCTGACTAAGACAGAGTAGGAAGTAGAATGGACCACCTACTTCCTAAATAACAGGCCTTTGAAAACCCATTGAACACTAAAGAAAGAGGACAGTTATAGTATTGTAGTGGTAGACAACAGAGTGGCACTCAGTCAAAATGAGGAAAAACAGTAACAAACATCATTTAATAATTGGAACATGGAATGTACGTAGCTTGAATGTTAGAAAATGGGAGATTGTTAAAAATTAAATGGAACAGATAAATACTGACACACTAGGAATTCATTAGAGGAGATGGACAAAACTGGCCACTTTAAATCAATGATTAGCTTGGAATCAGGAGTGGCATCCACTTCCATAAATAGCTTGCCTCCAGAAACTCTATGAACCTGGGGAAAAGATGCAAGTCATGCAAGTGTTGAGGTTCTTTCATTCATAGGGTCGCTATGAGTCACCTATGAAGCGATGGCATGTAACAACAACAACAACATGGTATTCTACGCAAGGAATGGAAAAAAAGAGGAAGAATGGTGTTTCATTCATAGTTAAAAAGTCAATTTCAAGTTCTATACTGAAATACAGTGTGGTGAGTAATAGAATAATATCCATAAACATACACAAAGAAGACCCATTAATATAACTATTATTCAAATATACACTCCAACATCTAGAGCCAATGAGGAAGAAATTGAGAATTTTTACCAAATCTTCTGTCCAAAATTTATGGAACATGCAATCAAATTGCATTAATAATAATTGGCAGAGATGTGATGATTTTAAAAGGCTCGTCTAAGTAGCTACAGATTTAAATAACATTTGAATTACTCTTGCCTAAAATGAATACAGCTATAATTTCCATCGTTTGTAAAATTGCAAATCCTATGCATTTGGAACACATAAAAAAAATTGAAGGTAATGATAAATTTTAGTTAGAGGTTAATGAGAATAATGTTACAATATTGTTACTAACTCACATTCTTTAACCATCTGAATTATAAGAGGTCCACATTGCCTAGATTTTACAATGATGCTAAATATAATGTCTTTTATTTATATCTGCAATAATCACTTTATACTTCATCCAAGTCCTTACATAAATGTTCACTCACAAGGTTTTCTCTGGGCATTTAGCAGAATAACATTTCACTTTAGCAGAATAACAATTCACTTCTCTTCTCATCTTGAGCTTTTCAACTCCTCACTTTGCTGCAGGTATTCCATGCTTTTCTCAGATATCAAGAAGAATCAAGTGCCTTCCCACCTCAAAGTTGTAATCAAGCATCTTAAGCTCTGCTTAGTGATTTTTTCTCATCTTTCTCTTAGACTATTTGCCCTAGTGAATTCCTGTTCCACTTAACAAGGTTCAGAATGCTTTATTGTACACTATATGTGAGGTGAGTTTCTTTGTCATGTACTCTTAGAGGTAACTATATGTCTTCAATTCACTTCATCACAAATGATCTTCTGTATAATCTTGTATTCTGTGTCAATTTTGTCTTAAACTAGATTACGATATCTTAGAAATAATTCACTGTTACTGAGAAATGTCCAGTCAATATCAACTTAATAAAATAATAAAGCCAACGTTGTAATGATTACACTGCAGATTCTTCTAGTTGTAAAACTTGGAACACAATTACAAAGTTAGCTGGCTTGGCTTAAGCAGTCACTGCTTGCACCTGTTGTCTTTGAATTAAATTCTAATGAGATGGCAGAGATCACTCATAAATATTTATGAAGTCAAAGAATTTGGTATAAACTGGCACTGGGCTGTAAATGCTAAGTAGTGTTATTTCTTGTTCAGTTTTCTTTCCAATATTGCAATCACCAGTTTCATCCTAAAAAATGCTGCCAAAAACTTTGCCTCCAGAAGGAGCACTTCCCCTCTAGCTTTATTATAAAGTCTGAAAGTAGAGGAGACTGAACATTTTCATTCCATTTTATCTCAGGAACAAGAAACTTATTAATTTAATTCTAAACTCACTAGTTTCTAGTAAACAAAATCCTATATAAATTATATGTTACATAAAAAAGTCAGCAGTGTAAATGAAAGGGACAGAGCAATTTTCCTCAGGACTATTGTTTTTAACTATGAATACTTCAGTGTCTTTGGATCTTAGCTTAAAGAATTTTCAGTGCAGAGTTATGAGTAGAAGGACATTTTAGAAAACCAAAACCAAACTAAACAATCAAAATCAGTAATGTCAATAGAATCCTCAAGAAGGACTGAATAATTACGTTGAGTAGCAATTATTAAACCATGTCTCAGAAATTATACCATTGCTCACTATAATAGATACAAAAAAAAATATTGTATTTCTGAATAGTCTCCATGAGATCTGCCTAATTATAATTAATTGTTGTTGTTGTGTACTGTAGATTCAGGATCAACCCATAGCTAGCCCTCCAGCAGGTTTATAGAGGCAGTTAATAGCATGGGAAGAGATTGCCAAACCTTCTCCCACAGAGCAGCTGGTGGCCTCTGACCACGTAAATTCAGAACGCAGGATAGCTTCTAGCCACTAGGCCTTCAGAGCTCAAGTATGTCTCTCCATCTTCATTAATCTCCATAAGATTCCACGTAAGAGATAGTGTTTTGAATTAAATGCTGCAGCAGAGTGGGGAGAAGAAATTTTCCTCTGTTACATGTAAAAGTATACAAATATAATAAGAAAAGAAGAAAAGTTAAGTAGATTATTTTGAGTATTAATTCCAGAAGATAATTTAGGGGAAAATATAAATAAATATAACTATAAGTGTAAACATAAACATAAATATATAGAAATAGAAATATATAAATATCCCAGAGGCACAGGGTTCAAGGTCACCAGCTGCTCTACAGGAAAAGCTTGGTCAATCTCCTTCCATGCAATTAACTGTCTCTGAAAACCCACTGAAGGGTCAACTAGAGGTTCTGACTAAACAGTACACAGCAATAACAACAACATAACACAATTTTATTTTCAAGAGTATTGCTTGGGAATAATGGTCACTTTAATGTAACAATTTAGATCATGAAAAGAATACAATAAAAAAACTTGTATGTTTTAGAAATATTATTACCTGAAAAAATTATTTTGTGTTCTTCTTAAAACATAGTTATGTTATATAAATAATTCCTTCAAAGAGACTTCATAAGCTTTGCTACATTTTTACTTTCTCTGCTGAGCTTGAACAAATTGTTGCAGTCACTATGTTGACTCAACAGCACTTCATAAAAGCAGTATGTCAATTCCTCTTGTTGAGGATCTTTTTCTCATTCATTGACCTATCTTTCCAAGCATGATGTTCTTTTCCAAGGAGTGTTCCCTTCTGAAAACATGCTCGAAGTATATATATGAGTCTCTAATTCTTTGCTTATAAGGAGCACCCTGTCTACATTTATACCAAGATATACCACCTATTCTCTTGGTAGATATTGGTATATTTTATTTTCTTCACCAGCACCACTACTTAAAGGTATTCTTCTTCAGTCTTCCATATTCAGTGCCAAAGTTTTGCATGTATGTGAAGCAATTTAAAATGACATCATGTGTATGCAGAACAAATCATCCAAGACACTGGGCTATACAAAGAGGAATGTGGCAAGAGGATTGGTGGAAGAGTCATCAACAACCTGCGTTATGTAGATGAAACAACCCTGCTTGCTGAAACTGAGGAGGACCTGAAACCCTTGCTACAGAAGGTCAAGGACTGCAGCCTTCCATATCGATTGAAGCTGAACATAAAGAAAACTAAGATTCTCACCGCTGCACCAATTGGCAGCATCAGTATGGATGGTGAAGAGATTGAGATAGTTAATAGTTTTAGTTTGCTTGGCTCCACAATCAGCACTCTTGGTAACAAGAGCCAGGAAATCAAGAGACGAATTGCATTGGGAAAGTCAGCTGTGAGGGACCTCTCAAGAGTACTGAACAGCAACAGCGTCAGGCTCGAGACTAAGGTGCACCTGATCTGGGCTAGTCTTCGCAATTACATGCTATGCATCAGAGAGTTGGACGGTGAATAGAGTTGATAGAGAATTGATGCCTTTGAATTGTGGTGCTGGAGAAGAGTGTTGAATATACCATGGACTGCTAGGAGAACAGACAGGTTTTTCCTGGAGAAGGTGACGCCTGAATGCTCCTTGGAGTCAGGGATTCTGAAGCTTCATCTGACATACTTTGGGCATGTTTCAAGGAGGGACTGGTCCTTGGAGAGGGACATCATGTTTGGCAGAGTGGAGGGGGGGTGAAGGAGAGGAAGACCTTAGATGAGATGGGTCAATTCAGTGAGAGTAAGTGTGTTTGAGATGGCAGGTTGGCACAGGATAGGACAGCTTTTAGAGCTCTTGTACATAGGGTCGCTATGAGTCGATGACACATAACAACAACATCAGTGTGAATCAGACACACTTTAGTCTTTATAGTGTTAGACATAATTGCTATTTAACAATTCAAATATATGCTTGACAGAAGATTTACCCAATGAAATATTGTTTTTGTTTCTTTATTTTTTATTTCTTGACTGCTGCTTCCTTAAGTGCTGGTTGTGAAACTAAGGACAAGGAACTCCTTAAGTAATTTCCTGTATACATCAATGATGTTGAATCTCTGATGGTATCATCTGTACTGGGAGTTGCTCTGCTAACCCAAAGGCCATGCCATCTAGTTTGAAATCTGGTTTAAATTCACCAGTAGCTCTACACGAGAAAAATGGGAGATCTCCTTCCATTTTACTTATAGCTTCTGAAAATCTACCATGAGTTTGTTTCAATTTTTAGTGAATGATTGTCTTAATGAATTATGATGATATTGTTATACCAGTGGTAAGGTGATTTGTTTTTTTCATGTTGAGATTATAATCCACACTGAAGGCTACCATCTTTGATCTTCTTCAGTAAATGCTTCAAATTGTCATTCTTTTCAGCAAGCGAGGTTGTATTATCTGTATATCTTGGATGGTTTATTTATCTTCCTCTAGTCCTGATACAACATTCTTCAAATAGTCCAGCTTCTTGTATTATTGGCTCAGGATATAAATGGAACACATATAGTAAAAAGATAGAACACTGCTGACACATTTCCTGATTTTAAATTGTGCAGTAGTCCATCATTCTTTTAAAAGTATTACTTTTTGGTCTATATACAGTTTCCACAAGAGCATAGTCATATGTTCTGGGATTAGTATCCTTTTCTATGAAGTTGTTGCATATTTTCAAGTTGAAACCAAATCATAACTGACCCTCCAACAGATTTTGAAAGTCAGTGAATTGCATGGGCAGAGATTGCTTATCCTTCTCTTCTGAAGCAACAGGTGAATCTGAACCACATATCTTTGGAATGGCAACACTGCTTACTGCCCCAAGGCCACAAGAGTTCCCTAATCCTTCACAATATTACTCATAATTTTTTATGATCCACATATTAGAATCTTCTTGTACAGTAATAAAATGATAAATATACATTTTTAGTATTCTTTGCCTTCAGCAAAAAGGAACATTTCTACACAAATAGTATACTTTAACTGTCATATAAAAGAAAAAATCAACTATGAACAATGACAGAATATACATCTGAGATTTTAATTCCATTGTTCACAGTAAAATAATGAATAAAAAGTGTCCATGTGTTTATTTATATGTGCCAGTTATAAATTGCCTTCCCCTCATTTACATATGTTGTTGTTATGTGGTATTAAGTAGGAACTAATTCACAGATAACTCACCTAATAATATTCAGAGTCTGTAAATTGCACAGGAAGAGATTGTCCGTGTTTATTTCAAGAAGAGCCTGGTGAAATCGAACTGCAGGGCACTTCCTACTCACTAAACAACTAGAGCTCCCCAGTACACACGCATTTATTATGATCTGATTAACCAAATAATTGTAAAAAGATTCTAGATAGAATGGTACTATTGTTACTACATGCCATCAAGGGCAGCAAGAACAACAGAACTAAAACTGTGCTATTTTGTACAATGCCTAACTATCCTTGACATGGCTAAGTAGAATGTTCCTGTAACTATTCCTGTCAATTCATCTTGTTCAGAGTCTATCTACTTCTCTTTCTTTGACCCTCTACGTTTTCCAACATGATATCTTTTTCCAACAACATGCCCGAGATAAGTGAGACAAAGTTTCACCATCCTTGCCTTTAAGGATCACCCTGGATGCTCTCCTGCCATAAGAGACTTGTTCTTTCGGCAGTGCATGGAATATTCAGTACTCCTGTAACAACACAATTTAAAGATATTGATTCTTATTCTCTCATTCTTATTGTCTAGATTCCTGTTGCATACTAAGTAGCTGGGGGATGGGGGGGGAACACAAAACAAACAAAACAAAACAAAAACTGTTTAAATCAGTCACACCTTAATCTTTTTAAATCAAGTTTCCTATTTATAGGAAAGAAAGTGATGCACCATTTTTAGTAGCATTTTAGGAGTTTTGTAATTAAAATCCTATAATCTATACCAAAGGTTACTCATGGAAATTTTTTCAAGTAAAATTAAAGGTGCTTTTTTATTCTTTCTTCTGAAGCCTTCCAGATTTATACCATTTTGTTCACCCTACAGAAAATCAATTGCAAAACAATTACTTTTGAAAATTAAAATCTGAAAATATCAAACTATTGATAATTAAATTAAACATGTTGTTGTTGTTGTTGTTGTTGTTGTTGTTAGGGCCATTGAGTCATAGACAACTCATAGCGACCCTATGAACGAAGTGCCTGAACACAGATCATAGAGTTTCCAGAGGCAAGCCATTTCAGCAGTGGATGCCACTCCAGCTTCCAAGCTTGTTTTAATCAGGGAGCTCCACTAAGCATGGGTAACCATTATCACATTTGACACATCGGTGTCCCAGTGTTTAGCATCACAGCAACCAAGAGTTGCCTCTACAGCAAATGCACAGACCAGTGCTATACCACCTAGAAGAATGCTTGACAAAAAACCCAATTTGAACCAGGCCTGAGGGCCGCAGATTAAAATCATCCCCCTTGGGTTTGGTAGCATAACTTTCTGTCCACTAGGCCAACATAGCTCTCTCTATGTTATTATAGTTAGGTGTCGTCGAGTTATAGACGATTCAAAGAACTGGCTGACACAGAGGAATTTCATGAAACAAGAGATGATCAAGAGGCAATGGTGATGATGAAGGAGGAAATGAAGGCTGCTCTGAAGAATGTGGCAAACTACAATATCCCAGAAAAGGATGCAATACCAACTGACATATTTCAACAAACAGACATGCTCACCAGTTGGTACCAAGAAATCTGGACGGTAACTACTTGGCCAATGGACTGGTAGATATCCATATTTATTCCCATTTAAAAAGAAAAGGCCCAACAGAGTGTGGAAATTATTGAGCAATATCTCTTATATCAGATGCAAGCAAAATCTTGCTGAAGATTATCCAAAAAAACGTCCTGGAACTCTCAGAAATACAAACTGGTTTTAGAAAAGTTTGGGGCAGAATACAGAGTACCAGAGGAATGTTTAGCTGTAGTCACAACAAATTGTGACTAACCTTGAGGAGAATAGGAATTCCAGAACACTTGATTGTGCTCATGTGAAACTTAGACCAGGAAGCGATCTTAGAACAAAGCAAGAAAACAGTGCATGGTTCAAAATCAGAAAGGGAGTGTGTCAGAAATTTGGCCTTTCTCCATACCTTTTCAATCTATATGCAGTACAGATCATTTGGAAAGCAGGCCTTTATGAGGAGGAATTTGGCTTCAGGATTGGAGAAAGACTCATCAACAACCTACATTATACAGATGACACAACCTTGCTTGCTAAAACTGAGGAAGGCCTTAAGTGTTTACTGCAGAAAATCAAGGATTCTTCAATATTTATTGAAGCTGAACATAAAGAAAACAAAGATTCTCACCACTGGATCAATTGGTAGCACCAACTGGTAGATGGAGAAGAGATTGAGGATGTTAACGATTTTAGCTTGCTCAGCTTCACAGCGGTACTCTTGGCACCAGCAGCCAGGAAATCAAAATGCAAGTTGCATAGGTAAATCTGCTGTCAGAGGCATTTCCAGGGTTCAGAGAGACAATGATGTCAGAATATAGATTGAGATGTGCCTGACCCAGGCCATAGTCCTTGCAATAACTTGCTATGCTTCAGAGAGCTGGACAAAGATTAAGGATGACAGAAGAATCAATGTCTTCGAGTTGTGGTGCTGGAGAAGAGTCTTGAACATGCCATGACCACCATGGAACGCTAAGAAAACACATAAGTCTGTCTTGGAGAGAGTAAAAACAAGTTTCTCCTTGGATGCTAGGATTTTGAAGCTCCTTTTCACATACTTTGGGCATGTAGTCAGGAGGGACTGGTCCTTGGAGAAAGACATCTTAATTATAAGTAATATCATGATAAAAGGAGAAAAGTTTGGATTTATCACCTTCATTTTACTTGGATCTATTATCAACATGTATGGTAACAAAAGTCAAGAAATCAAATGAAATTGGAATCTGATGTCAGAAACCTCTCCAATGTTGTAAATAACAAGGACCTTTTGGCTAACAGCCCATAAATTCCATTCAATTGAAGAGATTATGTAAAGGACCTCTAAAGGAAAAAAAAATCCATGCTTGGGGGCTTGGAGGGGTCAGTGAAGGAGAGGGAGATCTTTAAAAAGATGGACTGACATGATGACAACAGCAATGGGCTCAAGTGTTGGAGTTGGTGAAGATGGCCCAGGATGGGATGGGATCTGTTGTTTATGGAATTGCTGTGAAGCTTCCTCAAGGGCACCTAATAATAACAAGGAAATGGTAAGTGATTTGATGCATATGGGGACAGGGAGATGATGAGGCTAGAGGAGTGGGCGTGGACTGGATAACAGGAGTTATCATTGAAAAGACTTGAGAACTAAGATTCTGAAACAGTGACAGGATCCTTGTGGACTTCAGGGAGGATGTGTGCCTTGGCAGAGGTTGGAGACCAGGGGTAGGGGAACCAGAGTAATACTGCAACTGTGCAAGCAAGCAATGCAAAGAATTAAAAAAAATATTAATAATAACACGTAAATTTATTGCTTAGAGGGCAAGGGCTTGGGTATACAGTAACTATTGACTGAGAGGGAAAATACAGGAGGGGAAATTGAGGGAACAGGTTTTGTTGAACTTGACTTCTTTGTGGAATATTGTTATGTGCCTCACCAGAACAGACCTATAGCTGATCCTCCAGCAAGTTTTCAGAAGCAGTAAATTGCATGGGTGGAGATCGCTTCTCTTTCTCTCATGGAGGAACTTGTGGATTCAAACCACGTGCCTACTGGTATGTTAAGGAAATAAAAAAAATTATTGCTGTCAAGTCAGGGAAAAAAAATCAACCAATAACACACAACATTTTCATCTGATAGTATTAAACAGCTCTAAGTAGTAAAAAAAGAAAAAAAGATAATATGGAGAGTAACTTAAATACAAATACAAAACCAAATATTTTGGGGCAAATTTACACCAATTTCCTTCAGTTTTTCCAAATGTTATGATAGCTATGCTAAAGTTTGGCCAAATTTTCTAGTCAATGATCAAAACCTGTCCACTAGCTGTCTATTAGAGTTTATTATAACTCAGACAGATCTATTTATTTGAATGTGGTTTATCACTGTGTTCACATTATAATGACACAGTTGAGGAGTATGACCAAGAATATATGTCCTATAGATCCTAACTTATGCATTATATGATCCATTATAGAAAGAGTTGATTGACCTTTGGCTTGGATCGTTGTGCTAAGCCTGCTGAGTTATTTCCAGTCAGACTATTACACCTGCATAGAGCCACCTATGGTGAGTCTAGGAGACCTATGCTGCATAGTTATTATGCTGTATCTGTTGAAGTAATTCCTAACTCTGGTTTCTCCATCACTATTAATTACAACAGAGCCCTCTGGGATCAGAAGCACTCACTCATCAGGGCTAGTTATTTATTTTAGAGAATGTGTGTATGCATAACTCACATACCAATTTTTGTGGGGTGAGTACCCAGACAACATATAACAGATATGCTATGCAATAATATAAATTCCACATATGTGAAGACATACTCAATTTTCCTAATGGACTCACATTTTACAGCTCAGAGGCTTAAGATAGTCATCTTTTTAAAAAGTGAATTAAATTAGTCAGGAGACTAATAATTCCAAAGTAGACACAAAATGGGCAACCTCTGTTTTGATCAGCTTAATCTAGCTACATAACTCACAAAAGCAAAGCCATCTTTTTCCATCAGTATCACATGAGTCTGCCTGCCTGCTTGGGAAAGGACTATGAAACCTAAGGGGAGTTATTATGTTACTGATGAAAAGCTCCAATCTGTAACACATATGTGCACTTCAGTGTATAGTATCTGCTTATTTTCATTAAGTTATATTAAATGCTTCAATATGTACTAAAGTCATCTGCCTTAAGAAACATATACTTGTGGAACTGTGAGGTATTTTTGAGAATCACTTTACTGTGTAGCCATAGCATTCTATCCTTACTGTATTTATTTCTTCTTATTCTCTGCTGTATTTATTAAGATGAGATTTATTTTTTTTTTTTTGCCCCTCACACTAGAAATTTGTACCTGTCCCAAAGCTACTGTTTTTGAATTGACACAGGTAAGGGGCCATATATTTGAGGAAAAAATATGTAGCACTACTAGAAAATATGATATCTGTTTTCTTAATTAAAAGCAGAACAGAAGCTTTCTTGCTCGCTTTCTCTCTCTCTCCCTTTCCCCCTCTCCCTCCCCCTCTCTCTTTCTCTCCTTTCTTTCCTCTCTTCCTCCTTCCCTCCCTCCCTCCCCATTTCCCTCTTCCTTTTTTTGCTGAATTTCTTGAAAATAAATATTTTCTAGGCTAGGGAATATTCTCCAGTTTTATAATCACCATATTAGCTTTAGGAAAGTAAGGGATTATTTATAAGTCTACATATTAATGCAAAAATGACTCTGAACTTATTATTTCTGGATAATATTACTTGCATTTTCTTTGAAAAGGGGTATATAAATCTACATCAACATTTAAGCATTTTTATAATTATACTTGTGCAAGCCATCTGATGATATGTAGGGTTATTCCTTTTCATTTATTTTTGGGTAACTATTCACCTTTGTTTGCCTGATATATGAAACGTAATAATCAAATTCACTGCCCTCTAATCTTCTACTGGGGTGCTGAAGCTGTAAATCTTAATAAAAAGAGACTATCTTGTCTTTCTTCTCAACAGTGACTGGTAGGTTCTAAAAGGTAACCTTTCTGTTAACCACTCAATATGTTTACTGTGATCCTTGCCATATATATATATTCCCTACAATCAAGTATCTTTCTTCTTTGAATTGCTGAAGTTGTAAATCTTTATGGGAAGAGATTGCACACCTTTCTCCTGTGCATCAGCTAGTGAATTTCATCTGACAACTTTTGGATTAGCAACCTGATACATTAGCAGTCAGACATATCTGTAGCTATTCGGTGAGGATTGATTTTCATTGTTGTGGTCCTTAAAAAAATGAAACTGAACCCCATATGGTCAAAATCTGCCCCACTTCCAAGTTTTCCACTTCCCTTAATATAGTTTTGGGGTGGGGGAAATGGTATTTTTTTAAAATAAAAAGTAACAACACAGTCATTTTTTTGTAATATTTAATTCCTTTTTATGCAGCTAAAAGAGAGGTAATTAAAAAAAACTATTGTGGATGAAATTATATGTTATGTTAGCTTGTTAATTTCAGATATAAACATCTTGAGAAAAGTTTCACTCCTGGAAAAATATAAAGATTTCTGCAGATATATATTATATAACACAATACGTAAGTGTAATCTTGAAAGAACCTGTGTCTCTGGGATTCGAAAAAAATGAAGAACTCGATGAGACTCTCCTCTTCTGGATGAGTCATTTTTAACACACAAACTTACAGTTAGGAAAAAAAAAAAAAAGAAGAAAAAAATCTTGTGCTTACACTTACTTAAGGATTATTGCAGCTTTTCCAGTTCCTACACCTAATGGGAGATTCTCAGGAAGGTGGCAGAAATAATAGCCCCAGTCTAGCCTTTAAGTATTCATTAGTTGTTTTATACATAGGCACTTTAAAATTTTGTTTTGTTCCAATTTTGCAGTTTAAAAAGCAAACTAGACAACTGGAGAGAGAATTTCCTACGTCTAAATCTTTAAAATAACATTGAAAGTGAACAGCTATTTTTTTAAAAAAAATAATTTTTACTAGTTTTACAAACTAAAAACTCAAACTCAACTGCCATCAAGTGTGGTTCTAAACCATAAGGGAGGAGACTGCCTATCTTTCTTCCTAAGAAGTGCTAGTGGATTCTAACCACGTGAGAGGAGTGGCCTTTTGTTATCAGCACAAGTTTCAACAAATAAGCAAAATAAAACATGGATTAAAATATTATTTGTCTTTCATTATAACTCAGCTTTGTAGAATATACTGTTCAGAATGAATTGCTGAAGTTGAGATAATAATAATTATATAGCATGGAATGAGATTGGCTATCTTTATCCTGCAGAACTTCTGGTGACATTGAATTGCCAGAGAGATGTCATTTTTAGATTAGCAGCATAACTCCCTACACACAAAGACACCAGTTTTCAAAGTAATACTCAATAGAAACAACTACAATCGCATTAAAATTATAATACATTTCAGGTTCTAGTCTGAAAAATGTATACATATTGTTTACTCATTTAACACAAGTCAGAAGTAAGAAAGATTGAATAATTCATTAAAATTCTTATTAAAATAAATATTGATGTACTTTGAAGCCTTTATTATTATCATTATCGTTTTAGTATTAGCATCAAACACAGAGTATTGCAAAAAAGTGTTCATAAAGCAACTACTTCATTGAATGAGTCATCTTAACTTGAGAATTTGCAGACAAGTGTCACTTTAAAAGTTATACCATCTCTCTGCACTTTCATATCCTCATTTGTAGTATGGAAATACAAATGTGATGTGAAAATGATTTAATATACACAAAGTGCTTTGAATGTTGTCTACCTATATACAACATGAGATCCATTGCTGTTGTGTTGATTATGGCAGATATTAAGCCTCCATCAGGTTTGTGAGGCTATAAATCTTTATCATCATTCACTCAAGGAGGATCCAAACTCTAAATTAAACTTTTCATTATCATTATTAATAAAATTATTGTTGTTTGGTGCCTTCAAGTATGACTCAGTAATCACATGAAACATTAATTCTAGATATGAATTATTACATACCTGGAAAAACAATTTCAGTTCAACTGATGATTCTTTATAAATCTCCACAGAAGCAGACTGCCGCTTCTTTTTTTTTCATCTGTGAAACAAGCAAGTGCTGTGTTTGAACTTCCAACCGTAGCTTAAGCACTATGCTATCAGGATTCCTCTTAATGTGGCAGTTCTTTGAAAAAAATTCTTGGGTATCAAGTCTTCTATCATATTGTTCTACTATGCACGATTTCCATCTTTCTATTATGTTGTCTCCTAGTCTCACACAGGTTCATATAGCATAGTAGAGGAAAAAACTAAAAAGTAGCTGCTTAAAAGGATAAAACAGGACATAGAGGCACAGGGTCATAAGCATCTCTCTGAAAAGGCCAGAGGAGTTGAGGATGACCCAGTTCCTCCTCTACCTAGAGCAGAAAGCAGATCAGGAGTCCATAGCCCAGCCCCATGGTGCCTGTAGAGCCCCAACAACAAGAAGACGTTCTTTTATTCATTGCTAACTAACAGTTATGGTACCAAGAATGAAGTTTAATAAAGAAGAAATTTGGAGAATGGGTAAGGCAAAGAATATCACCATCTCACCCAAAATAAATTCAGGTTTTAGTCTAACAGTTGCAAGACCCAACTCCACAGTTTCAGTTTAGCAAGCAGCTTTTTCTTCCATCATCAAAGACAAGAACAGCAAAATCCAGCTGTACCCAGCACAAATGCAAGAAGCCCCAGGTCACACCTTGTCACAGTTTCTCCACAGCAATGCCAGTCCCTTCACCACCAAGGTCTCACTCTCACCAGGGTCTTGCTATCACAAGCCTTGCTTGCCTCAAGTATTGCTTCAAGTCTTTCTACTCAGTGTGGGAAGCACTCTTTTATTTATCCTTTTCCCACAGCTGATGCTGATTTGCAAGATCATGTGACTGCAATTAAAGTAGCTGGAAACCAGAGGGTAAATGGCTAAAGAAAAGCCAAGTTTTAGGCTCATGTTACAAGTGTTGTGTACAGTTGTTGGCACTGACCCATAGTTGACCCTCAGTAGATTTTCAGAGGCAGTTAATTGCTCAGGAGGAAATTGCCCATCCTTCTCTTGCAGAGCAGCTGGTGGCCTTGAACTGTGTATCTTTGGAATTGCAGCAGAGTTTCTTGACACTAGAAGAGGACAAAAACAATCACCCCAACATTTTTGCTTACATTACATTGCTTACGTGTGGTATTCTCCACATATTCGTGGTTTTATATGCAAGAGATACTACTATAAGAGGGCATCTTTGAGTAGTTGTATTATCAGCTAAAAGTTATAATACCTATTAACAAACAGAGAGGAGGGGAAAGCCATATGAAGTTAACTAGATAGGATTATTAAGATTGCATTAATATATCGTATTTCTGCATAAATGTACTTAACCCATTTTTGCTGGTTTTGTCTACCATCAAGTGAGAATGATTCATAGCTGACCTTCTAATGGGTGTTTAAAGCAGTAATTCAGACTAGAGGAGATTGACTTTCTTTCTCCATCTGTTAATGGATTTAAACTACATTCCTTTGTTTGGCAGTGCAGCTCCTTACCACTAAGCCACCATACACTCATCCAGTACCTTCCAGTGACTTCTAGCTCCTGGTATTTCTCCACCAGGTTTCTGATTTAATAAATCTTCAGAGTGGAAAGTGCTTTATCTCTTGTAGATTCAACTGCTTATTTTTTAGTTGAGAGCCCAAGTTACAGGGCTTCTTTAACACATGAACCATAACAGGGCTTCTTTAACAGGGCTTCTTTAACACATGAACTATACTTAACTTTTCTTAGATTCTCAAGACATAACAAATTGGGAAATATGGTACATACAATGAAACACTATGCAACACATAGAAGCAATGATTTTGTAAGTTACTACATTGACATGGGAGGGACTGGAGAGCAATATACTAAGTGCACTAACTCAGTCTCCCAGAAAAATATTGTATAAGACCATTATTACTGTAGACTGAGTATGAGGATCCAAGATAGGAGGTGCTTACTCATAAGGTCAAACACTTTAATGAGTAGAGAGAGGAATGTATAAAGAAAGGGGAAATATCCAGTGTGAAAAAGAATGTACACAAACTTTATGAAATTTGTATGTAAACTAGTATAAAATTTTTTTAAAAATGCAAAAAAACACTATTCATATATTGTCAATAAAGTGCAGCAAGAATACAAAAAAACAAAAATAAAAACAAAACACAAAAACCAAAACCAAATTGAGTGTTCTCTCTCTGTCTCTGACTTACATATATGAGTGCAAAAACTTTTCAACATCTTTGGCACGACTGAGCCAGCTCAGAGCTGATTCTTCAAAGGGTTTTTGGAGATTGAACTTGATGAGATTTTTTTTATCCTTGCCCCGTGGAGTCACTTGTGGATTTAAATCTAGAGAAGTTCTGCCTTTGCTCCTAATATACAACCAAATAAATAGATCTCAACATTCAAACACAAATTCACTGACTTTGAATGGATTCTCACTCAAAGTGAACTTCCATCAGGTTTTCAAGGCATAGTCTTTAGATTAGTAATGCAAATAGCAACATAATTGCCTCTGAAAACTCGCTGAAGAGTCAGCTATGAGGCAGTTCCAACATAACAACAATAATATGTTAAGCAACCAAAATAAATAGATAGAGAGCAAGTAAGGAATGCTTTGGGATTCTCATAGCCTATGTAGACATAAATAATTTATAATAAGAACATTTAGAAAGAAGAGAGAGATGAAATAAAGCTCTTAGACAACTTTTTAAATATCTCTATAATGTATAATATTAAAAATACATGAGTTTAGAAGTTTACATGCTTATATACTAATAAGATAAACAGTAAAAAATTAAAATACTATGAAAATTGTATTTCAAATATTTAAATTGAAATAATAATAGAATGATTATGTTGGCTCAAGTAGAAGTTTATTACTTCAATCAACTTTCTTTTTTTAAATTTTAGGTGGCAGGCATTATGTTAGTCTAAAATCCATGACTTAAAATAGATATGTTTAAATATATTTTCTTATTTTAAGCCTTGAGTAATTTAGAATTTGTCTGTATATTTTCAAAGTGAGTATGAAGTTTATGAATTTCAAATTGTTCACACAAGGCTTCTGCATATGTGGTGCTAGTGACAAAGCCAGTATTTTATTACCACTTTCCACATCACATGACACAGATGGCAATTATCAGACTGTATCAGTCTGAGAAACTCCTGAGGAACTAAACTAATAGAAATTCAGCACATATTTCTGAAGACAATGCCATTTTGTGGCCTGGAAAATCATTTTACTACTTGGCTTAATCTGATTAAATTATTTTAAAGATTTATTGTCTTATCAACATAAAATGTATTCTCTTCTACCCATCCCTAGTGAAAAGGCAATGAACAGGCCAGAAAAATTTATTACTTCTACTGCACTAAAATACAGCAAATTAAATATGTGGTTTATAGATCATGGGTGTCAGAAGGTTAAGTGCTCAAATACTAGTTAAAAGTTTGGCAGTTCGAACTCACTAGAGGCTTTTCAGAGCCAGGATTGGCATACCATATCCAAAGGTGACAGTCTTGAAAACCTCAAGGAGCAATTCTAGCAATTTTTCACACATGGAGTATTCAAGAACCAGAAGCAACCAGACAATAACTAATATCAAAGACAATAAGCCACGCATTTCCAGATATGAGAAGGAGTTTGCTTTCTTTTGGGAACATCAAAAGAGAAGAGAACTTCATCCATGTAGACAGAAAGAAACTATTTTCATTTAGTGTAATGGAAATTGCTAGATGTATGCTTATACTATGTTTGAGTTCTGTATCTTTTTTTTTGTGCGTGTTAATTGTTATATCAGCTAATCTAACCTAAAAAACACATTAAAATTCTCATGGTGATTACTTCAAGCAAAATGCAAGCCATAAAAATAGCTAGAAATAGGGTAGAAAAGTAAATATTTTAATCTGAGTAACAAATTAAAGCCCCAAGATGCAATACTGAAGAATACAGCAAAGTTTTAAGTGATGCAAAAATCAGTAAAAGAAAATGAAAGAAATATGCTGAGTCATTGTACAAAAAAAAAGAATTGGTCAACACTGAGCCATTTCACAAAGGAGCATATGATCAGGGACCAACAGACAGAAGAAAGAAGTGCAAGCTTCACTGAAGGCATTGACAAAAAATAAGGGTCCCAAGACTGGTGCAATATTAATTAAGGAGATCTAGGAAATAGATACAACACTGGACATGCTCAGCAGACTTTACCAATAAATATAGAAGACAATTACCTGACCAACTATACAGAGACATTTCTATTTCTCCCATTCTCAAAAAAGATGATCCAATAGAATATGGCAATTATTGAAAAAATATTATTAATATAACATGAAATTAAAATCTTGCCAAAAATTCTTAAAATACTAACTGGAGCTGTCACCAATTCTGCAGAAAATATTTCAGGAAATAGAAAAAGATAAAATACTACCAAACTCATTCTATAAAACAAAAATATCCCTAATACCAAAGTCAGGTAAAGATATCTCTAAATAGAAAACTTTAGGCCAATATCTATCATGGACATAGATGAAAAAATCCTGAATAAAATCCTGGCTGATAGAATCCAATAGTACATAAAAAAATTCATCATAATCAGGTTGAATTTATAAAAACTATTCAAGGATAGTTCAATATGAGAAAAACAATGTAACTTATCACATTAGCAAAGTAAATAAATAAGAATCACATGGTCCAATTGACACATAAAAAGGCCTTTGACAAAATCCAACAGCCTGTCCTGATTAAGATACTCATCAAAACAGGAATTTTCTCAAAATAGTGAAAAGTGTGCTTGCAAAATCAAAATATTATGCAAAGTGGATGACCATAGAAGACATTATGCTGAGTGAAATATCTCAGTTACAAAAGGACAAATATTGCATAGGATCACTATTGTAAAAGAGGATTGACATGGGGTTGAGGAAAGATAGAGAAGGAAGGGAGGAATGATGTATACTGCATTGAAAGAGACAAAAGAAAGAACTGTTTAAAACGGATATATGATTGGGTATTATTGTCATGACAGAAGTCAAGAATGAAAACTGCACAGTGGAGTGGACTTGGGGGGAAGGATTGCATGACAATGAAAGATATTTTCTTTTATCAGGAGGAGGGTGAATTGGGGGGGTGGGCAGGGAGAAAAGAGCAACAATGAATGACTGGAAACCATAAGTCTTTATAAAACGAATAAAAACAAACAAACAAAAAACCAAAACACCAAAAGTTAACATTGTTCTCAATGGAGAGAGGTCAGAGGAGTTCACCTTGAGAACAGGAACTAGGAAAGGATGTCCACTGTCACCTCTCTTACTCAATATAGTTGTTGTTGTTGTTATTGTTGTTGTTAAGTGCCAACGAGTTGTATATGACTCATAGTGACCCTATGAATAAAAGACCTGAACACTTGTATAACTTTCATCATTTCTTTAAGTTCATAGACTTTCCAGAGACAAGCTATTTCTGAAGTGGATGTCACTCCGGCTTCCAAGCTTGTTTTAATCAGGAAACTCCACCAAACACTGTCCACCATGGGTAACCATTATCACATTTGACACATCAGTGTCACAGTGTTTAGCATCACAGTAACCACAAGTTACCTCTGTACAGCAAATGGACAGAGAAGTGCTATACCACTTAGAAGAATGTTTGAGAAAAACAAACAAACAAAACCAGGTTTGAGGGCCGCATATTAAAATGACCCACCTTTGGTTTGGTGGCATCACTTTCTATCCACCAGGCCAACAGAGGTCTCTCTATGTTGTTGTTAAATGCCATTGAGTTGTAGATGACTCATAGAGATCCTATCAATGAAAGACCTGAAAGTCTTAGTGAGAATAATAAGACAAGACAATGACATGAGAGGTATCCAACTAGGCAAAGAGGAAATAAAACTACCTCTATATGCAGATGACATGATAGTATATTTAGAAAATCCTAAAGATTCAGCAAGGTAACTATTGGACATAATGGACCAGTTCAGCAAATTAGCAGGACACGAGATTAACATACAAATTCAGTTGGATTTCTCTACAATGGCAAAAAGAAAATAGAAATGGAGCTAAAAAAACAAAAACAAAACACCCATCAAATAGCTAAACACAAGATAAAATACTTGAGGAATAAATCTAAGCTAGAGACACTAAAAACATATACACAGAAAGCTGCAAAACACTACTACAAGAAAAAAAAAGAGATTTGGAGAAATGGAAGAATATGCCATGCTCATGGATAAGAAGACTCAATATTACATAGATGACAATTCTGTCTAAGAAAATTCTACAGGTTCAATGTAATCCCAAAACAGAGACCAATTCCATTCATCATTAAAATGAAAAGGGGAATTTCCAACTTTATTTGGAATTGAAGGAGATCCTGAAAAATCCAAACACCACTGAAAAGGAGAAACAAATGACTACACAGCTCTGGTGTTCAAGACAACATGGTACTGGAACAGCAACAGACACATAGATAAATGGAATAGAATTGAAAACCCTGAAATCAGTTCATCAAACTATGATCAACCAATCTTTGACAAGGAGATGCAATTAGTTAAGTGGGGAAAGGACAGTCTCTTTAATCAATGGTATTGGCATAACTTAAAAACATCTGCAGAAAACTTAAACAAGACCCACACCTCACACCTTATACAGAGACCAACTCAAAGTGGACAAGGGGCCTAGAAATAAAACTAAAGACTATATTGATTAAGGTTTGGAAGCAGGAGTGGCATCCTCTTGCTAAACCACATGTCTCTGGAAGCTCTGTGAACTTGGAGAAATGACTACAGTTATAGACAGGCTTAAGGCCTTTTGCTTATATACATATATCTATATAAATATGGAGGGTCCATGAATTTAAATACCAGTTTTCCCTAGGGATCTAGTGTTATTTTTGGAAGAACATTTTTTTCTAAATTGTGCAGCACTCCTCTGTCAATTTTGCTGTACTGAGGTAATGTGGGTTTGCTATGATGCTGAACCTTGTGCTATTGGGGGACAAATGCTATAATGGCTACCCAAGGTGGACAGTGTTTGGTGGTGATCCCAGTTTAAGACAGGTTTGGAAGCAGAAGTGGCATCCACTTCCTAAACTACATGCCTCTGGAAACTCTGGAAATGATGACAGCTATAGAAAGACTTCAGGCTATATATTCATAGAGTTGCTATGACCTGTGCACGACTAGACTACATTCAACAACATAAACAACAACATCTAAAAAGACCAGTATGGGGCTGGCATACAGGTTGGAGCATCATGATTCTACAGAAGTTTGTTTGCTGGTGAGGATTAGGGTGTGAGTCATCATCCTTGGGTGTGAATTGATTGTATACAGCCTTTTACTGAAAAAAAATTTGTGCCCGAGGGCCACAGTCCCTTGGGCCTGGTTTTAACTGTATTTGGTGAAGCAATCTTCTAAGTGACATAGCACAGGTCTGCCTATTTGCTGTACAAAGGTAAATCATGGTTACTGTGATGCTAAACACTGTGACACTGATATGTCAAATGCAATAAAGGTTATCCATGGTGGACAGTGTTTGGTGGAGCTCCCCGATCAAAACAAGGTTGGATGCAGGAGTGGTATCCACTTCCAAAATGGCTTTCTCTGGAAACCCTATGAACTTGGAGAATGAGGAAACTTACACAAGTGTTCAGGTCTTTTGTTCACAGGATTGCTATAAGTCACCTATGACTCAATGGCAATTAACAACAACAATGACAAATTCATCAGTGAAAAGCTAGGAAGAATGCTAGAAGCCCTAATTCACAGCATGAGCAGTCTTCCAAGCATAATGAAAACACTACAAACAGGAAAGAATAAAATAGAAGATTAAGTCCTTTTAAGAATCAAATCCCTATGCACATCAAAAAACTTCTCCAACAGCTAAGAAGGAACCCCACAGACTGGGAAAACGCATTTGACAAAGACATATCTGATAAATGAATTATATGAAAAATTTATAGAATACCCCAGGACCTCAACAACAACAACAAAGTAAACAATCCAGGGTATGAATAGGCACTTCACTAAAGAGTACATTCAGATGGCAAACAGACATAAGGAAAAAAAGTTTTAAAACCTTAGTTAATAGATTGATCTCAATCTCTTCCTCATCTATCACGATGCTCCCAATTGGCCCAAAGGTGAGAATCTTTCTTTTCTTGATGTTGAGCTTCAATCTATATTGAAGGCTGCAGTCCTTGACATTCAGTAGCAAGCACTTCCGGTCATCCTGAGTTTCAGCAAGCAGCATTGTGTTATCTATGTAACACAGATTGTTGATGAATCTTCCTCCAATCTGGATGCCACATTTCTTCTCATATAGCCCAGTCTTCCAGCTGATCTGTTCTTCATATATATTGATAAGATTTGGAGATAGGACACATCCTTGGTGTATACCCTTCCCAATTTTGAACCATGCAGTCTTTCCTTGCTCTGTTCTGATGACTGCCTTTTGGTTCAAGTATAGTTTTCTCATAAACACTATCACATGTTCTGGGATTCCCATTCTTCTCCGGGTATAAAGCCTTTGTACATGGGATTGCTATGAGTCGCAAGTGACATAAAAATAACAACACATATAAGTCATACATAACAACAACAACAATAGACAGATGTAAATCAAACCAACTATGAGATACCATCTCACACCAGCAAAAATAGCAAAGTTCAACAGGGCAGCAAACAACATATCCTGGCAAGATTGTGGAGAGATTGGAATACTTATGCACCGCTGGCTGGAATGTAAAATGGTACAAACTATGGAAGGTGGTTTAGCTCTTTCTAAGAAAGTTGGAAATAATATACCGTTTGACACAACAATTTCTCTATTAGGAATATACATTCTAGAAGCCAGAGTTTCCACCCAAAAGATGTATGCATACTCATGCTTATTGCTGCATTATTCACAATAATAAAGAGATGGAAGCAACCTAAGTGGCTATCAACAAATGAATGGATAGACAAACTATCATACATTCACAGAATGGACTACCATACAGCATTTAAAAGAAAGGTGTTTATAAAATATTAAACAACATGGGTGACCCTGGATGACATTATGTTGTGTAAAATATCTCAGTCACAAAAGGACAAATAGTACATAACAACACTGTTATGTACAAAATAATAAACAGTTCATAACACTCCTTTTATAAAACAGGAGTGACATGGGAGTTGGGGAAAAATTGAGACAAGAGGGGATGAATAATGAACACCTGCATTTGGAACAGTAGAAGAAAATAACTGTTTAAAAGGAATATATATTAGGCATTATCTGTATGACCACAGTCTAGAATAAGATGTGCATAGCATAGTGACTAGAAGAAGGAAATTATGCAACAATGAATATATATATATATATATATATTTAAAAGTGAACTGGAAAGGGATAGGGAAGAAAATGTGCAATAATGAGTTAAATAAAATCCAAATTTTCTATAAATTATCATTATAATCATAATAAAAAGGGGGGGAATTACTGGAACAGTACATTGATAGATAACTGTCAGAAATTCAAGCTGAATTCAGAAGAGGTTGCAGTGCAAGGGATATTGATGTTGATGTCAAATGATCTTTATTGAAAGCAGTTTTCTTGATTACACAAGCCATTTGAATGTATGGATCAAAACATTATTTGACCAACCTCGGAAGTGGGAAAACATTTAATTATGCTTGTGAGAAGCCTATTGTTGTTGTTGTTATGTGCTGTCCAGTCCTTTGCGACTCATAGCGACCCTATGCCCACCAGCCCTAAACGTTGTTCTGTCCTGCGTCAATCGCACTGCCTCTGACACACCGATCCTGATTACCCCAGTCACCAAATCAATCCAT
The DNA here is from genome assembly GCF_000299155.1 of Elephantulus edwardii. NCBI lineage: Eukaryota > Metazoa > Chordata > Mammalia > Macroscelidea > Macroscelididae > Elephantulus > Elephantulus edwardii. Next base: position 13,468,709 of record NW_006399808.1, on the reverse strand, counting down.
CTCATAGAGGGTCTTCCCCTCCTGCGCTGTCCCTCCACCCTCCCAAGCATGATGTCCCTCTCCAAGGACCCGTCCCTCCTGGCAACATGTCCAAAGTATGTCAGATGAAGCCCCAGAATCCTTGCCTCCAAGGAGTAGCTTGGTTTAATCCTCTCCAAGATGTACCTGTTTGTTTTCCTGGCAGTCCATGGTACATTCAATACTCTTCTCGAACACCACAGCTCAAAGGTATCAACTCTCCTTCGGTCCTCCCTAGTCATTGTCCAACTCTCTGATGCATAACAAGCTATTGCAAAGACCATGGCCTGTATCAGGCACAACTTAGTCTCCAGAGAGACACCGTTGCTCTTGAGTACTTTAGAGAGGTCCCTAACAACAGACTTTCCCATCGCGATACGCTTTTTTATTTCCTGACTGCTGGTGCCAAGAGTGTTGACTGTGGAGCCGAGCAAACTGAAGCTGTGAACAATCTCAATCTCTTCGCCATCCAACCTGACACTGCCAGGGATGATTATCTTTGTCTTCTTGACATTGAGCCTCAGTCCATACTGAAGGCTGCAGTCCTTGACCCTCCGCAGCAAGTGCATTAGGTCCTCCTCAGTTTCAGCAAGCAAGGTTTTGTCATCTGCATAACGCAGATTGTTAATAGATCTTCCACCAATCCTGATGCCACAATTCTCCTCATAGAGCCCAGCCTCTCGGATAATCTGCTCTGCATACATATTGAAAAGGTATGGAGACAGGATGCATCCCTGGTGTACACCCTTCCCTATTTTGAACCATGCAGTGTTACCCTGCTCTGTTCTGACTACTGCTTCTTGGTCCAAGTATAGGTTTCACATTAGCACGATTAAATGTTCTGGGATTCCCATTCTTCTCAGAGTCAGCCACAGTTTGTTATGATCCACATAGTCAAATGCCTTTGCATAATCAATGAAACACAGATAGACATTCTTCTGGTATTCCCTGCTTTCAGCTAAGATCCATCTAACATCAGCAACAATATGCCTAGTACCACGACCCCTTCTAAACCCAGCCTGGACTTCCGGCAGTTCTCTGCTGATGTGCTGTTCTAATCGTTTTTGGATGATCTTCAGTAGAATCTTGCTTTCATGTGAAATCAATGACACTGTTCTTTAGTTTCCACACTCAGTTGGGTCACCTTTCTTTGGAATGGGAACAAATATAGATCTCTTCCAGTCAGTTCGCCAAGTGGTTGTTCTCCAGATTTCTTGGCACAACTTGGTGAGCACATATAGGGATGAGATGGATTGGCATTGTAACAGGAGTAATAGGAGTAGGTGTGTCTAATTTAGTGAGATTGGTTCAGGATAGGGCAGGCTTCACAGCTGTTGTCAAAATGGTCACTATGAATTGCAGTCACCTCGACAGCACAACAAAAAGTACAAAAGGAGACTGCTTGCCTTTCTCTTGTGAAGCAGATGGTGTATTTGAACTGAATACCTTTGAATTTGCAGCACAACTTCTTACCACTATCTTTACCAAAATGATGAATAACAGTCTGTTTCAACCATAGCTCCTACAATAGTGATCTTTATACATCTCATTTCTTTATTAATAAAATCTCAATTTTCCTACATTATTCACGAGGCTTTTAAGGGCCATTTCTTTCAAAAGTAGATGGCCTGCCCTGCTTTTTAATCTGTTTTAATCTGGAATCTCTGCTGAAAATTGTCCACCAGGGATGACCTTTCTGGTATTTGAGATACTAGTAGTACATTTTGCAATATCACAGTAATGCGTAAGTCATCTCAGCACTGAAAACTGACTGACAAGCTGTAAACATAGATCAAAATATAGCTGTTAATCAGGACAAAGGAACACTGAATGGTTTTAAATCAGGAAAGTTTTCCCTAAAAGTTGTATCCTTTCTCCGATGCAATTGGTATGTTGAAAAAATAATTTGAAAAGCTAGACTATATGAAGAATAATGTGGTATTATAGAAAAGACTGACGTGGTTACATACTTTACTTGGATGCATAGCCATACCTATAGTAGTAGCAGTACAGAAACCAAAAGAGTTGATACATTTGGACCACTTTGTTGTCAAGAACTATTTAATATATTAGAGAGTAAGAATGTTAGTTTAAATACATCTGTGAGCCTGACTCAAACCATGGTATTTTCAATTGCGTCATATACAACTGAAAGTTAGAAAATAAATAGGAAAGGCAATGCTTTTGTATTGTAGTGTTGGTGAAGAATATTAAATAGACCATGAACTACCAAAAGAGTACACACATTTTTTGGAGGACATGCAGACAGGATAATTCTTTGAGTAAAGGATGATGAAATTATATCCCGCATGTTTTGGACATGTTATCAGAAACTGTCAGTCCTTAGAAAAAGGCATCATGCTGGGAATAGCATAAAGTGCTTTCTTCAGGATAAAGTGTAAGATCCTCAGTGAGATGAATTGACAAATAGACTATAACAATGAGCATGGAGAGGTCATGAGTATGATGCAGGATAGGGCAAAATTTTGACGTGTTGTTCATAGGATTACTCAGTGATGCCTCACAAAACCAGCACTGATAGCTTCCTTTTTTCAAAGATTCATAGTCTATATAGTTCATGTTCCAATTACCAAAGGATATTTGCAGCTATGTCTCCTCACTTAGGTTGTGCCACATCATAAATAAAAGTGCTTCATTGGATGAAAACTTTACTCCACCCATATCTAGAAAAATAGACTGTAATAAAATAGACTATACTTATTTTCCAGGAGACTGGGCTCTTTGAGGAGAAATGTGGCATCAGGATTGGAGGAAAACTCATCAGCAGTCTGCCTTATGCACATGACATAATCCTGCTTGCTGAAACTAAGGAGGGCCTGAAGTACTTAATGAAGAAGGTCAAGGACTGCAGCCTTCAATATAGATTGAAGCCCATTATAAAGAAAATAAAGATTGTCACTACTGGGCCGATTGGCAGAATCCTAATGGATGCTGAGGAGATGGAGATTGTAAACAGCTTTAGTTTGTTTGGCTCCACAATCAATACTCTTGGTACCAGCAGCCAGGAAATTAAAAGATGTATTGCGTTGGAAATATCTGCTGTCAGAGACCTCTCCAGAGTACTGAAGAGCAATGATGTCAGTCTGGAGATCATAATACACCTGAAACAGGCCATTGTCTTTACAATCACTTGCTATGCGTGAGAGAGCTAGACAATGGCCAGTGATGATAGAAGGAGAATTGATGCCTTTGAGGTGTGGTGTTGGAGAATAGTATTGAATATACCATGTACTGCTAGGAGAGCAACCAAGTTCATCCTGGAGAGGGTTAAGCCAGACTGCTCCTTGAAGGCAAGGATTCTGAAGCTTCATCTGACATACTTTGGACATGTTGCAAAGAAGAACCAGTCCTTAGAAAGAGACATCATTCCTGGGAGGGTGAGGAAGAGAAAGACCCTCAATGAGATGGATTGATTCAGTGACTGGGGTAATGGGGGTAGGTGTGTCAGAGACAATAAGATTGGCACAGGATAGAGCAGGGTTTAGGGATGTTGTACATAGGGTCGCTATGAGTCACAGGCAACTCCACGACACATAACAACAACAACAACATACCTAAATATATTATTTATATTAAAATAGATTCTACTTTGTGGAGGCAGCTCTTCCCCATTTTTATTTTGACTATCTTTCAACCTGGAAGATTAGTTTTCAGGTACTCTAGTGGACAATATTCCTCTAGTATATATAAAATTTTCAAGGGCTTCTAATTTCAGAAGTGGTAACCAGTCATGTTTTATGGTCTTTCATCACCTCTAACCTCTGATAAAACCTGTCTGAAATTAATAACTCTACCCACTTGAAATACTAACCACAAAACTTTCAGCATCACAACAAAATACAAGTAACCAAATACGAAAAAATTGACAGCTGAGTGGTGGATGCTAGGCTATAGATTACATAAAAAATCATATTTAATATAGTCATTGAAAAAGACTGTGAAGAAGCTAAATGTTATTAGTCAGGACAAGCCCAAAACCAAGTGTGGAACAGATCATTAAGCACATTCAAGTTGAAAATGAATACAATTAAAATAATCCTCCAAAAGTCACAATAACATCTTGAATATATTCTTCTAAATATAGAAATCCTCTCAAGAATAGTATTTTAGTTTATTCTTCTGAATAATAGACAACATCTCAACATGCATTGAATACTAACAACCAGTCCAGTTGTGGGGTAACATTTAGAATGTCATATGAAGAAAATGAAAAAGTCAATAAAAAGACAAAAATTTAAAAATGCAACATGAATGTTAGCATATGCTCTAAAATTTGCTAGCGTACATAGACAATCAAGTGAAAGATGAATTTATTGAATTAATAAAGTTGAACAAATTTCAAAGAGTATCTTGAGATAAAGCAAAGTTTTACAGTAAAAAGCACACAGATTGGGTCTCCTAATAGCAAAAGGGAGTAACAGACTTAGCATGTTTCAAATTGAAAGAGCTAAAAAAGGAATTAAAGACTCAAGTTGTAAGACCGAAAAACATATTGGGGGCAGGAGAGGGGCATTAAATGAACACAGGAAACGTAAAAAGGAAGATGGAAAGAATACACAGTCATTATACCTAATAGAAATTATCAATATTGAACTACTTTAGAAAATGGCATAGGGTCAAGAGCAAATGGTACTGAAGACATCTAAGCTGCTCTAAAAGTATTGACGAAAAATAATGCTCCAGGAATGATGGAACAGCAACTGGGATATTTAAATAAGCAGCCTTGTGTTTTGTTATTTATTCATGTCAAGAAATTTAGAAAAACAACTACCTGATCAATGGAGTTGAATAGAACCTTACATGTCCTTATATTTTTAAAAAAGAATATTCATCATTATGTAGAAATTGTTGAATTATACAATTACTATCAAATGTTATTTAATTCTTGCTACAGCTTATTTAAAAACTAGATGAAACAGTGTAATTACTGGGAACTGCCTGAAATTCAAGCTGGATTTAGAAGCAGCAGCAGAATGAAAGACAGTATTACTGATGTCAGATGGAGTTTATTTTGAAGCAATCTTATTGACTATACAAAGGTATTCAACTGTGTTAGTCATTAGTGATTTAGCAATAATATTGAGAAGAATAGTAAATCCAGAAAGCTTAATTGTACGCATGTATAACACATCCACACTCCAGGAGATCATTGTTCTATCAGAACAAGGGATACTGCATTGTTCACAATCAGAAAAGGTGTTGATTAGGGTTTTATCCTTTCACTGAATCTACTGAATGTGAATGCTGAGCAAATAATCCAAAAACCTGGACTACATGAATAATGTGGCATAACAGTTAGAGGAAGACTCATCAAAAGCATATTATATGCTGACATAACTTTCTAGGTTAAGTGAAGAAGATTCATCAACACTTTTTGATGAAGTTAAAAATTTCAATATGAATTACAACTCAACATCAAGAAATAAAAGTCCTCACGACTAACTGGGAGTGGAAGTGGGGTGGGCAGGGAGCTAAGTCCAACAATGAATGAATGGAAATCCAAAATCTCCGTAAATGTTCATTAAAATTAATAAAAAAAATTTAAAAGTCCTCACAAATGAGACAGTAAGTGAGTTACTGTAGAAAATATTGAAGATGTCGAGAATTTTGTTTGACTCCACAACACCGTGAGCACTGTTGTTATTATATGCCATTGAGTTGCCTGTGACTCATAGTAATGCTATGTACAATAGCTCTATCCTGAGCCTGTCTCACTGTCACTGACAGTGCGACACTTAATCTCATTATCCCAGTTACTGTGTCAATCCATCTCATCTGGGATCTTCCTCTTCTGTGCTGTCCCCCCACCCTTGCAAGCATGATGTCCTTCTCCAAGGACTGGTTCCTCCTGGCCACATGCCCAAAATACATAAGATGTAGCTTAAAATCCTTGCCTCCGTGGAGCAGCATAGTTTCCCCCTTTCGAGAATAAACCTGTTTGTCCTCTTGGCAGTCCATGGTATGTTCAATAGTCTTCTCCAGGACCACAACTGAAAGACATCAATTATTCTGTCATTTTAGGTCATTGCCCAGCCATCCGATGCATAGCAAGTAAGTGCCGAGCCCAGGGCCTGAATCAACACTACCTTCGTCTACAGAATGATATTGTTGATCTTCAGCACTTTTGAGAGGACCCTAACAGCAATTTTCTCTAGAACAATTTGCTTTTTGATTTATTGACTGCTAGTACCAAGAGTGTTGATTGTGGAGTGGAGCAACCTGAAACTGTTAACAACCTCACTCTCTTCTCCATTTATCAGGGTTCTGCCAATTAACTTAGTAATGAGGATACTTGTCTTCTTGATGTTGAGTTTCAATCCATATTGAATACTGCAGATCTTGTCTTTCTGCAACAAGTGTATTAGGTACTCCTCAGTATTGGCAAACAAGGTTATATCATCTGCATAACATAGATTGTTAATGAGTCTCCCTCCAATCCTGATGCCACAATCCTTCACATAAAATCCAGCTTCTTGAGTAATCGGTTACCCGGGCATATAGATTGAAAAGATATGGAGACCTGACGCATCCCTGATGCTCTCCTTTACTGATTTTGAACTAAGTAGTGTCTCCTTGTTCTGTTTTCAGGATTGCTTCTTGGTCCAAGCATAGATTTCACATGACTACAATCGAGTTTTCTGAGATTCCCATTCTTCTAAAGATTAGTAACAATTTCATGAACATAGTAGTCAGGAAAATCTGCGTATTTCATTGGGCACGCTACTGCCAGAGGCTTTTTAAAGTGCTAAAAAGGAAGCAAGAATGCTACATAAGGCGAGGTCTGGTGGTCTAGTGGCACGAAGCTGCATTGAAATCCCAGAGGTCCATGGTTCAAATCTACCAGACGCTCTCCTGGAAAAGGAGGGACAATCTCCTCCTGTAACAGTCAAATCTGATTTGATGGTACACACAAAAAAAATAAAAAAATTAAATAAAAAAAAGAATGCTACATAAGATACTAAGTTGAGTCTGAACCAAGTCATGACACTGTTAAATTTTAGTATGAATGCAAAATTATGGAAATGATTAATTTTTTTAAAAGCCCAAATAGAGAATACTTGATGACATTGAATTTTGGTATTAGTAAAATATAGTGGCTATACTACAAGTCAACAAAAAGAATAAACTAATCTGCCTTTGAAGAGAGCTTCTTAGAAGCAAGAATAACGAGATTTATTCTCACATACTTTGGGATTATTTTTCTATAGTCTCTGGAGAAGACCATACTGCTTGAAACTGTAGATGGTCATCTAATTAATGGAAGGTCTCAATAAGATAGGTACTACACAATCATGGATTTAAGGATAGCAGGTAATAAGAGGATGGTACAGAATTTCATTCTCTTTTAAACAGAGTTGCTGTAAGACCCAACTCAGTAGCACCAATATTGTTCTATATTGGTCAGAAGAAAAGCTGATTGTCAGATCTTTCTTTCAAATACCACTAGGTGGAACTGATATTTTAACCATTTCATTAACAAAGATAGTGAATATTTGTAGGCTCAAACACTCCTAAACATAATGCCTGTTTAATTGCTGTGTTTAAAAAAATTAATAACCAATTTCTTCTTAAATTACAAAAGAATTGAGAGAATATAAAAAGTTAAAGTTAAAAAATATTATCTTGAAATTGTATTTATGCCAGTCTTCATTTTTAAAGCACTCTAAATAATATCTTAATAATAAAAATTATCTAGAAGTATAGTTTATATTTACACTAATTATTTACTTAGAGTGCTTTCATTTACTTGTTTAGAAAAAGCTCTACTGACATCTTGCTTCTCTATTTTCAGTGTCAAAATAAAGAGCTGATTTTCCTGAATGAAAGACAAAACACCTTACTCTAATGTCCACTAGACATTAAGTACTTGGTGGCGAAAACTGAGAGCAGGATTTTGTTCTGAGTCTATGCATCTCAAAAATGAATGTGCTAAATGGTTATTTCACATAAACGTATTTGAGAAGAAGGTTAACATTCTACTAGACCTTAATTTAAAAAAAAATAATAAGTACCACTTACTTAAGGTTATAATATGAAACAGCATGTTCAGTCCTTAAATACCATTTTGGAGATAATACCTTCTCAAGAACTCATATTAGTTTTGCTAACCCTTAGACCCTAAAATCTTTTTTACATAATCTATTCACAAATAAATTCACATGCCCTTCACTTTTACTTCTGGAATTCACATTTCTTAACTAAAATGCTGCATGTTTCTTAATGTCTGACTATTTTCCAAGACATCATGATGATTTTTAATTTCAACACTGTTTTCTACATTTATTTCCTATAACAATCTCCTTTATAATATCCTGGGCAAAATAACTAAACTATTTCCACAAGAAGATTAAGTTACAATAATTATTAATTTCTCAAAAAAAGAGCATTTTTCCATGTATTTAGCTATTTGACAAATTTTAAAATCTAGTACATACAAAAATATATTAAATAAGAAAATATACACAATAGAAACAAAAGAAAATTAAAAAACAGGTATTTTCTACTAAACTAGACAATTCAAGAAAGTCTATTTATTCTTGTTTTTATATTTTACAAATTATGGAGTTTTGGTGGAGTAGTCCAGCTGGGATTGCCATGATTACCCAAAATATTTTTTCTCTCTAGTAGTTTGAATCTATTAGCAGGTCCTCTGGAGATAGAGGAACTTCTCAGCCCATACAATTCACCACCTTTGTAATTGACTGGAATATTAGCTATGAGTTGATTCAAACTTAACAAAAATAATCAGGAGAAGAAGAAAAAGATGTTGTAAGAATGAATTTATTCAGTCATCACTTGTCTGTCAGTTTGTTCTATTGAGATGGCTTGTTTACGGCTATGAAGCTCAAATATATTATCAGTGATATTTCAAATACCATGAGGGTCGCCCAAGATCAATAATGCTTCAAATGAAGTCTACAGCTTAAGACAGACTAGGAAGAAACACACATATGAATGACAACATAAGATCATCTGATAGAGTTCTGGAAGATTAGCACTTCAGGTTGGAATGTACTCAAATAGGACTTGAAGAAATCTTTTTTTCTTCAAAGCAGATTAAGCTTATTAAAATAAATGAAGTAAATTTCAAAGGACCTTCATACTCTGATGTGAAGTTTCCTCTAGAATTCATTGTTTTTTTCAATTAAAAAACTCAGTATTATAAACCAAGGCATGAATTTATTTTTTTGGTTCTTCCTTTATGGCAATGTTTAGTATATTCTTCTCTTTTTATTATCTTTGCCCATCTCATTGCAATATTGTGTCTTCCCAAGTTGTCCTTTGAAATCTTCTGTTCATATCATTTTGGTTCTTCAATTTACCTACTACTTGACATCCAGAAGGAGATTCCATAGTATATTCTGACATATATTTAGATATTTTCTTTCTTTCTCACCTTTTTTAATTCCCTTTTGTTTATCTCATGTATAAACTGTTTGATGTTGTCCAATGTTCTTAATATCATTCCACAGCTCATCTTGTCTTTGGGCATTTTTAACAACATTAGGGTTGTATCCTTCTTCCTACCTAATGAGTTGCTTCCAACTTGATGGTGCATACAGAAACAACACCAGTTTAATCTTTAATAAATAATTTAGAAAATTATTCTAGATGTCAGACTCTCTGAAGAAGAATATGAATCATTAGGGTTGGAGGAATATTTATGAACAATCTTCATTATGCAGATGACACAACCTTGCTTGATGAAAGTGAGGAAGATTTGAAATATTTGCTGCAGAAGATCAAAGACTGTAGTGTTCAGTATAGATTGCAACTCAATGTCAAGAAAATTAAAATTCTCACCACTGGACCAATATCCAACATCATGATAGATAAAGAGAAGATTAAAACTGTCAATAATTTCACCTTACTTGGGACCTCTGTCAGTACACTTGATGCCAACAGTCAGTAGATCAGGAGATGTATTACATTGGAAGATTCTGTAGTCAAGGACCTTTCTAAATTACTGAGAAGCAAAGATGTTAATTTGAGGACGGGGGTGCATCTGACTCAGACTTTTGAGAGCTGGACAAGGAATAAGGATGTCTTGAACTGAGATGTTGGAGAAGAGTTACAAATGGACTGCCAAAAGCAGTCTCAGAAAAGGTGGAGTCATAATGCTCCTTGGAGGCAAGTATGACAAAGCTTCGTCTCTCATAGTCTGGGCATGTTGCTAAGAGAGGGTATTCCTTAAAGGGGGACATCATGCATGGGAAGGTGGAAGGATGTCAAAAGAGAGAAGAGCTTCACCCCTGTAGGTTTATACAGTGACTGCATCAACAGATTCCTGTGTTTCAAAGGTTGTGAGGATGGCACAGGATAGGACAGGGCTCATATCTGTTGTTCATAGGGTTTCTATGAGTCATACTTTACTTGATAGCATCTAACAACAACAACAAATGACATTAGGGAGCTTTGATGGCCAAGTGTTAAAAAGTTGCACTGCCAACCCAAAGGCATGCAGTTTTAATATACTAACTATTCCTTGGAGATATGTGGTTAATCCTCTCCTAAGCAATATATAGACTCTGAAAACCCACTGCAGGGTTAGCTGTGAGTCAATTCTTACCCAATGGCACATAACCACAATAACAATAAGTGGTATAATGCATAGAATTTTTTTCTACTACCTAAAAGGTCAATGTTTCCAATGCACTTGTTGCTCTATGAATGAAAGATGGGCAGTCTCCTTTCAGAAGGATTTAAAATCTCAAAAACTCAAGGTAGTTAAGCTATGATTGAAAATGGAATGTATAGCCATGGATTTTGCACAATAATATAGTTTTTAATAATTGTATATTATCTTTCTTAGGCACCTGAGTAGTACAAGCGGTTGAAAATTGGCTGCTGAATTAAAGAATGAGTTCATATCCATTCAGTGGCTCTAGAAAAGATAGACCTAGCAAGCTGACTCTGTAACAATTTCTGCAAAGACAACTCGGTGAAAAAATTTAACTCGGTAGCATACTTGGACCTGGGAGCCATGTTGACAATAATGTGTTGAACTGAAGTCCATTCTCACTCTTAATGAACATCTATCAGATTTCTAAGGCAAGTAATCTTTATAGAGAAGGACTGTCCCTCTTTCTTCTGAAAACAGATGGTGGAATCACACTGTTGACCCTTCAGTTGGCAGTGCAACCCTACACTAACTAGTAGGTAACAACAACAACATTTTATTTACTTTTAAGATGTTTTTAAATTGTAATATTTAAGCATTTATGTAGGATAATAATTTTATCCCTTGCTATGAATAGTCATCCATGTCTGAACTCCACTTCCTATTCATTGCATGCTTTAAAAAATAATTGAGAAACTATTTATTTTCAATAATTATGGATATTTTGCATTTCATTTATTTTTAATAGGTTCCTTTAAATAATTTCTGTAAATATCCCAATATAGAATTATTATCTAAAGGACATCTTGCTTCCAAGGAGTATCTTTTTTTCACCCTCTCTAAGACAGAACTGTTTGGGGTTTTTTTGGCAGTCCATAGTATGTTCTACACTCTTCTCCAGCCTTAAAATGAAAAGGAATCTATTATTCTTCAGTCTTGGTCACTGTCCGGTTCTTTGATATATAACAAGTAACTGCTAAGACCAGGGCCTGAATCAGGTATAAGTTAGTGTTCAGACTAATATCTTTGCTTTCAGCATTCTAGAGAAGTCCCTAACAGCAGATTTTCCTAATGAAATTTGTAATTTCATTTCTTGACTGCTGGTGCCAAGATTGTTGATTGTGGAGCTAAGCAAGCTGAAATGGTCAACTATCTCAATCTTTTCTCCATCTATCATGGTGCTGAAATTTGACCCAGTGGTGAGAGTCTTTGTTTTCTTGATGTTAAGGTAGGTAAATATATATATATGAACGAAAGTCCTGGACACCTCATGTGTAACTTTCATCCTTTCTCCAGGTTCATAGGGTTTCCAGAGGCAAGCTATTGTGGAAGTGGATGCCACTCATGTTCACAAGCTTGTTTTAATCAGGGAGCTCCATCAAACACTGTCCACCATCGGTAATTATTCTCACATTTGACTCATCAGTGTCCAGTGTTCGGCTTCGCAGCAACCACAAGTTACCTTTGTACATCAAGTGGACATACAGGGTTACACTACCTACAAGAATGTTTCACCAAAAACAATTAAAGTGGCCCGAGGGCCCGATAGAATTTTAAGCTGGGGCCTGGAGAAGGCTCCACAGGCTCAACCCCACCCTTACTTACCCTTACTCTAAGGTCAGGGCCGCCCATCCACCTTTGAAGGCCAGAAAGAACAGTAACACACATCATGAAAGACCCTGGAAACTTCCCTTGCCTGAGACACCAAGAGGAGCTACCATGGAGACGCCAGCCATTCCAGCCGATTAGCTGGCTGACTTCCAGAGTGGCGGGAGATTCCATTCCCCCAAGCCTCGTGAAGAATTTTAAGCTAGGGCATGGAGCAGGCTTTGCAAGCTCAACCCCACCTTCACTTTCTCTTACTGTTATGTATATATCCAAGTGTAGATTTTGTATGAGTACAATCAAGGGTTCTGGGACTCCCATTCTTACCTAGGTTAGCTACAATTTGTTATCATCCAAGCACTGAAATTCTTTCACATAGTGAACCATAGAGAGACCATTTCTTTGGTTTTCTTTATTTTCAGGCAAAATCCATCTGCCGTTGGCTCTGATGTCCCTAGTGCAATGACCTATTCTAAACTCAGCTTATATTTCTGTTAATAAGTTGTCCAAGCCATTTTTGGATGATCTTAAGAAGGGTTTTGCTTGTTTTTGATGTTAATGATAATTCAATAATTTCCACACTCTGTCAGATGACTTTATTTGACATGGGAATAAATATGGATCTCTTCCAGTCAGTTGTCCAGGTTGTTGTCCTCCAGATTTCTTGGCACAGCCTGTTTGATGAAATATGTTGATTGTTATTCTATCAATTCCTGGGGCCTTGGGTTTTTGCCAATTTTTTCAGAGTGGCTTGGATTTCTTCCTTCATCACCAATGCCTCTTGAACATAAGATGTTTCATAAAATTCTTCTATCCAATTTGTTTTGATACAGTGACTCTGTATAATCCTTCCATTCATTCTTTCTGTATCATTCATTAGTCTGCCTATCACATCCTTACATTTTGCAACTCTAGGCTGGAATTTGTTCTTCACTTCTTTCAGATTAAGAAATACCAAGCAAGTTCTTCCCTTTTTATTATCTGACTCTGGCTCTTTGCACATTTTGTTATAATACTTTACTTTGTCTTCCCAAGCTGCCCTTGGAAATCTTTGTTCAGCTCCTTAACGTCTTGATTTCTTTCTTCCCTTTGCTTTGGCCTTTTTGGTGCCATAACTGCAATATTCAGAGTCTCTTCTGACATTCAACTCAGTCTTTTATTCCACCTCTATCTTTATAATGACTTTCTGCATTCTTCATGGTTGATATTCTTGACATCCTTTCACAGCTCATCTAGCCTTTGTGCATGAGTGTTCAAATCTGAGATGCAGTTCATGTCAAAGGAAGGCTGTCATAATGGGCTGTAATAATTGTCTTTGATCTTCTGCAGCAAATGATTATTCAAATCCTTCTAACTTTCAGCAAGCAAGGTTGTGTCATCTGCAAATCATAGATTGTTGATTAGTCTTTCTCTAATCAAGATACCACATTATACTTCATGGACACTAGCGTTGTGGATTTTTGCTAAGCATACCAATTGAATGTTGTTATGTGCCGTCGAGTCGCTTGCAACTCATAGCGACCCTATGTACAACAGCCCTAAACTCCGCTCTGTCCTGTGCCAATCGCACTGTCTCTGACACTCCCATCCCAATTAT
>NW_006399808.1:13440715-13453602 GCF_000299155.1 Elephantulus edwardii | reverse complement strand
ATCCCAGTCACTGAATCACTCCACCTCATAGAGGGCCTTCCTCTCCTGCGCTGTCCCTCCACCCTCCCAAGCATGATGTCCTTCTCCAAGGACCGGTATCTCCTCACAACATGTCCAAAGTATGTTAGAAGAAGCCTCAGAATCCTTGCCTCCAAGGAGCTACCCGGTTTAACCCTTTCCAGGACAAATCTGTTTGTTTTCCTAGCAGTCCATGGTATTCTAAATAGGAGAGGATATTTCTTGGAAAGGGACACCATGCTTGGAAATATGGATTATAAAAAGTGGAAAGGTAGGAACCCACAGACACGTACTTAATGAGAAAGATTTACACGTGATTGCAGTATTTTTACATTCTTTTTCTTTAATCTTTCAATAACTATTGGATCAATTGTAGTTTTCTTATGGCTTTTACTTACTTCTCATGGCTTGCCCATGACTCAACTTGGAATAACAAAATAATTTAGTGGTGATGAACATTTGGAAATACAGAAATGTAATTGACATCAATAATAATTAATGTGAAACACATTCATATAGGACATCAATCAAACAATTGTCCAACTAACTATCTACACTGAAGAATTATAGCAAATCTTTTCAATTTTTTGAAACAACTTCAAAGTTGGATAGACGTTTGTCATAATATATTTTAATCTGTATTGCATTTTATTCTGCATAGTTGAAAAATGATTACAGAATAATATGTAAAACCACAATAAAGGATTTAATTTAGAAGCCACAAAAAACATATATCCTATAATGCAAATAAAGATATAATTCTTTTCCCCTTTGAAAATTTCATCAAGCATAATTAGTTTTGAGCTACAGATATTTTTCATGTATTTTTCATTTTTCCTTCCAGTCTTCCTTCAAATCGACATTTCTAACATCAGAGAAAGGAACCAGAAATAAGTCAGAGAAAGAAGGAAATGAAGACAACTGTAGCACAGTTTATATGTCAGGGTTGTGGTGCCAAACACTTTACAAGCCTTTTACATGTGTTCTGGTACTTTGCTAATGCAGCTCCAATATCTCCAGGGCCTTTAACATCCTTTCTTTTTTTTTTCTCTCAAGTGGCTCATAAATGATAGTTAGGAGAACATAGAATAAAAAAGAAAAGAAAATTTTAAAAAAAGACCAGAGGGGTTTTCTGGACATTTTTTCCAGTTTGATCATTTAAAACAAAATCTTTTTCCTTTTCACTGGATCTGCTTATTTTAGACAAACTGTTTAAATTTTATGGAAAGCCACAGGCTAATCAAATATTTAAGAGAGTTACACTCTTTCTCCAGTGTTGTTATTGATTTTAAAGGACTCTAGGCAAAGAGCATGACACCCTTCCAAGCAAACATCTATCTCTCTCTTTCTCACCAGTATTGAAAGATAGAAATGAATATAAACCTTGATGCAAAATTCAACTAGAGTTTGTTTAAATGACCTACTGTTGAACTTTTTTATCTCACAGATTTTAGTCATAAAATTTACAGTGTCTGAAAACATTGCTTTTTAAATTTTTATTTTTCTTTTTTCTTTTCTTTTTTACAATGTGTATGAAAATTGAGTGAGCTATATCCCTCCAGCAAGGCTGACATAATGTAACTCCTTGTGCCAAAGAGTCAGAATTGATTTATAATTGATCCCTCCAGTGGGCTTTCCAAGGCTAAAATTTGCACTGGAGGAGAATGCCCATCTCTACTACAGAGTGCACTCTAAGCCTTTGAGTTGGCAACACAACTCCTTACCACTAGGTCAACGGTTAATTTCACACTCTTCAGAGAAAAGATTTCTTTCTTTTCTTTATATTATGATGTTGTTGACTGCTGTCAAGTCTAGATACCTTATGAACAAAAGGCCTGAAGCTTTTCGATAACTATCATTTCTCAAAGTTTATTGAGTTTCCAAAGGCAAGTAGTTTAGGTAGTGGATGCCACTCCTATAAGTAGTTTCAATCTCTATAGTGATGCAAGCGGAGCGATGCAAAGGTCAAGGTTGACAAGTCTGACTTCTATCTGTTTCATTAAGGGGAACTTTCCCTATCAGTAACAAACATGTTGTTGTTGTTAATGTGCCATTGAGTCAGTTGAGATTCATAATGACCCTATGTATAACAGCTCTGAACCCTGTTCTAGCTTGAGTCAACCTCATTGTCTCTGACACATTCATTACAATTACCCTAGTCACTAAGTCAATTCATGTCATCAAGGGTCTTCCTCTCTTGCAAAGTCCCTCCACCATTCCAAACATGATATCCCTCTCCTAGGTCCCTCCTTCCAACATGCCCAAAGTATGTCAGACAGCTTTAAAATCTTGCCTCCAAGGAGCAGCCTGATTTCACCCTCTCCAGGACAAACCTGCTTGTTTTCCTAGCAGTCCATGGTATATTCAATACTGTTCTTCAGCACATAGATTCTTCTATCATCTTTAGTCATTATCTGGCTTACTGATGCATAGCAAGTACTTGTTAAGACCATCACTTGGATCAGGGGCACCATAGGCTCTAGACTGATATCATTGCTCTTCAGTACTCTGGAGAGGTCTCTGACAGGAGATTTTCCCCTATCCAATTAATCTTTTAATTTCCTGGCTACTAGTACCAAGAGTGTTATTGTAGAGTGAAGCAAGCTGAAGATGTTAACAATCTTAATTTCTCCATCATCTGTCATGATATTGCCAGTTGACCCAGTGGTGAGAGCCTTTGTTTTCTTAATGTTGCACTTCAATCCATATTGAAGGTTGTAGTCCTTGACCTTCTGCAGCAAGTGTTTCAGGTCCATCTTAGTTTTAGCAAGCAAATTTGTGTCATCTGCATAACCCAGGTTGCTGATGAATCTTCCTCAAGTTCTGATGTCACATTACTTCTCATAGAGCCCAGCCTCCTGGATGATCTGTTCTGCATATAGCTTGAAAAGGTACAGAGATAAGATGCCTCCCTGGTATATGCATGCCTTTCCTGATTTGATCCATGCAGTGTTTCTATGCTCTGTTCTGAAGACTGTATCCTGGTTCAAGTATAGTTTTTGCATAAGCATAATCAAGTTTTCTAGGATTCCCATTTTCCTCAAGAGTTAGCCACAGTTTTTTGTGATCCACACAGTCAAGCCTTTTCATAGTCAATAAAGCATAAATAGACATTCTTCTGGTACTCTTTACTTTCAGCCTGAATCTATCTGGCATTAGCAATGATACCCCTGCAGTTTCTACTAAATCTTACTGGGACTTTTGGCAATTCCCTATCTAGGTATTTTTCTAACCATATTTGAATGATATTCAGCAGTATTTTGCTTGCATGTGACTTTTTGGGAGGAGGTGAAAATACATACAATTAAGTAAAGTCACAAATATCTAAATATAGAAAACACTCTGAGAACTAGATACTTTTTCTTTCTGTTATACCTAAATAAGGATAAAGGAGTTCCGGCTGTTTAGTGGTAAAAAAGTTGCACTGCCAACTCAAAGGCAGACAGTTTGAATTGACCAGCTGCTCTCTGGGAGAAAGATGATAAAATCTCCTCCTTTGAGACTTAACGTCTCTGAAAATTTTCTAGAGTGTCTTGTATGAATCGATTCCAATTTGAAAGTAGGAAACAATGATAAATAAATAAATAATGAACCTTGAATGACCTAAAAACTGTATACTTGGCCTCGTTTGGCTAAAGGCTATCACTCAATAATGCTGTATTTAAAAAAAAATAGTGAGGTACCCTTTTTGCATAGTGTTGCTGTTGTTCCTACGTACTCAAATTACTTAGACTAAGCATTAAGTTTATACCTTTCCTTGGAGAAAATACATCTTTTTCAGAGTTGACATCTCTAAATTATTTTGGACTTATGCAAAATAGAATTAAATCTTGACTGATATTGCATCCTCAGTCTCTGTTGGGTTTAATTTCTTTCTTGGAATCACTGTGTCAATCTATTTTGTTAAAGGTCTTCCTTCCTTTGTTGATCTTCAACTCTTCCAGGAAAGATGTAAGTCAGGGCTTCTCCATGCCTAGTCAAGCTGTATTCTGCACAAATCATTTGAGAAGTTGTACTATGGGAAGAAGAATGTTACGTCAAGACTGGAGGAAGTCTGATCAGCAGCCTGTGTTATGCTGATAACACATCCTTGCTTGTCAAACGCGAATAGGATTGCAACAATTGCCGAAAAAGATAAAAATCTTTGGTCTTCAATATGGATTATATATCAACATCAAGACACAATTCTCACCTATAAAACAATAGGAAACAACATGATAGAAGGATAAAAGATTGAATTTGTCAATTATTTCACTTTACTTGGATACACACTCTTGGTGTTTTCAATAATTTCTTATGCATCTAAAAGTTGAATGATGACTAAGGATGACAAAAAAAATGGGTATCTTTCAATTGTCATTTTCGAGAAAAGTACTGAATATCTTTTGAACTGTAAAAGAATAAACAGCTCTGCCTTGGAGGAAGTGCAACCAGGCAAGAATGGTGAAATTTCATCTCATAGACTTTGGGCATGTTGTTAGGAAAGGACAGACTGTGCTGGAAAGGTAGAAAGTCGGCAAAAGAAAGGAAGACATCCAACAAGATGGATTAACACAACAGTTGTAACAATGGGCTCCAGCATATCAGGGAGTATGAGGATGATGCAAGGCTTAACAACAATAGTAATAACACAGCCATGAACAGAGACTAGAGCGAATGGCTAGAAAATTCTTATTGTCTATCCCACTGTAACACAGATCAGATAGCACAACAAAAGTGAAAGTATTCATACAATATTCATCACAAAATAAATTTATTGACTTCTACTTTAACTTATTATGTTCTTAATTTTGTCATAGGATGATAAAAGGAGTCAACTAATACTTTCAACATTCTGTCTGAAAATCATTTTTCCAGTCATGATAGCACCTCCTCAGATATGCTTGAAGACTGACCTCTTTCTAACCTTAAGCAGGACATTTACAACGAGCGTTGGACTCAGATTTGTAGGAAATCTAATGCCAATGACTAGGAAAGCCATATAGAATACCTTATATAGTATATCCCTGTGTATATGTTTATAGATTAATGTTTATTATTGTTAATATTCAACAATTCTGTAAAAATAGTGTTTATATGTTTGTTGATTGTATTTCTAGTACATCTCTATTAAACATATATTTTATACTAGTTTTTGAACTCTAAGATAAGTTCTCAATTAAGACTGTCAAGAGAGCCTCATTTATTTATTTGGGCAAAAATGAAAGAAATAGAGACAGAATAAAAATAGGGTAAGTGCAGTTGGCCTTCTAAATTATGCTTTCTTGGATGGTTACAGAGTTCATTATAACTTCCAATGTTCCTCAAGCAGGGTTAATTCACCAAACTTGAACTAAGGGACCTATTCTGGAAACTCAAGTGGGAAGCTTTGCTTGGGCTTGGAATGGTGGTTGCAAAGGAATCTGTGAGGGAATGCTCCCTTGGAAACACAAAGTCAATTGGGGGAAAAAAGTGTTTTTCAAAAGGTCTTTTTTATGACTGACACCAAAGGATAATTTAAATTGATTAGACCCTTAACTGACAGTTTCTATCATGCATAATCTTTAGTTTTCGTTGTGTAGAATTTCTTGTAAATTGAGGTTTACTGCATTAAAAGGAAAATAATAACACAAACCAGTAACACCATGGTGATTTTGCAGCCACAAACAAAAGTTCAGAAGGATCACAATGATTTGATCTTTACATCTTTGAACCTCTTAAGTAATGTAAAGAGTAATTTATATTTGATAGTCTTCTATGAGAAAATAACACATTTGACTAAGTTCTTCTTTGTTGAACTTAGTCTTAGCTACAGAGACTAATTCAAATTGTAACTAGTTCACCTTTAAACTAGTTTATGTGCATACTTTAATGTGATTTTTTTTACCGATCTTTTTTCGGAGAATAATTCAAGTTCTGAGAGGAAAACTATTTGCTCACAATTGTGATCATTGTGTTGTTGTTATGTACCTTTGAGTCAGAACTAACCCATCGCTGATTCTCCAGCAGGCTTTCAGAGGCAATAAATAGCACAAGAGGAGATATCCCGTCCTTGCACAAAGCAGCTGGGATTACAGCATTAGGCTATCAAAATCTGGCTTGAAGGAAATTTCCAATTTAAAAAATATATATATATTAATTCATTAGTGGCCCTTCCTATACTAAGGAATTTTTGGAATCCTCTACTGGCCACTTTTCCTGACATTATGTGGGCTGTACTTTTATTTTTCTTTTGAGTTCTGGTGGCCTTTGGGTAAGGATTTGTGCTGCTGCTTGGAATCTACCAGGTGTTCTGAGGGGGAAAATATGGACAATTTCCTCCGATACTATTTATTGCCACTAAAAACCCAGGTTAGGGTCACCTGCGATTATATTCTGACTAGACAGCAATAAATTTGAGGTTCTATTTTTTTGTTGTTTTGTTTTTTTTCTAGTTTGTTTCTCTTAGAGCTCTGATTATGTTGTTCATAGAGTTACATATGAACCCTCAGGAAGCTTCTCTAGAGGTACAAATCTGTTACCAGCTCCACAAGAAAAAAACACAATTTCCTTTCCTGTGGTAACCCAATCAGAGATCAGCTTTAAGTTGGTTCAATTCCATGACAAAGAGTTTGAGAGTTAATTTTTTGGTTGTCTTCTTGATTGCTTGATTTCTCAACCTTAGGACTGGTAACACTTAAATCAGATAATTTGTATTATGTGTGCACTGTGCGATATTTAGCAATATTTCAAAACTCTATCTACTGTCCTTTGCCAGTAAACCCTAACTACTGTATGCTGTGAGATAAAGTTTTATCATATTTGCTTCCAAAGAGCACTCTGACTGCACTTTCTCCAAGACATATTTGTTTGTTTGTTGGGCAGTCAATGGGATATCAAAACTCTTGTCCAAAACCACAGTCCAAAAGCATTAGTTCTTCTGTTATCCTTATTCATTGTCAAGCTCTCAGCAGCATAGCAAGTGATAGAAGAGACCATGGTCTGAATTAGATACAGCTTAGTCTTAAGAATTATCTTTGTTTCTCAATCATTTGGAGAGGTCACTGACCACAGATTTTCCTGGGCAATTTGTCTCCTGATTTCTTCATTGTAAGTAGTAAGGGTGTTGATTGTAGATTCAAATAAAATTAAGTCATTGGCAGTTTCAATATTTTCTCTATATATCAAAATATCTATTGCCTTTTGGTCCAGTAGTGAAAAATTCTGTTTCTGGTTATTGAGATGCAATGGATTTTGAAGACTGTAGTCTTTAATCTTCTGCAACAGGCACTTCAAGTTTTCAATTTCAGCAAAGAAGGTTGTGTCATTTCCATAACAAAGATTGTTGATAGTCTTCCTCCTATCCTGATGCCACATTGTTCTTCATCAAGTTCAGCTTCTTGAATAATTTGCCTACCAGAGAGATTTATTAGATATGGAGAAGGAAGACAACCTTGTACACACTTTTCTTCATTTTAAACCTTGTACTGTGGTTTTACTGGGAAAGTTTAATAGGCAGAATCTTGAAATACTGCTAAATATCCCACAAAACACACATTGCACAAGTTATCTGACTCAAATGTTATGATTGCTAAATTTGAGAAGCAAATTAATCAATAAATCAACCAACCAAGCAAAAGGGTGATCTGAGAATTTCATTCTTCTCAACGTTAGCCGTAGTTTGTTATGATCTAAGCATCAAAAGCCCTTGCTAGTAAATAAAGCACTAATAGACATTTTTTCTGGTATTCTCAGCTTTCAACCAGAATCCACCTTACATCAGCACTGATATCACTGGTGCCAAATCCTCTTCTAAACCTATTTTAAACTTCTGAAAATTCTCTGTGTAGCATTCTAGCTGCTTTTTAATGATTTTCAGCTATATTTTGCTTGTCTCTGACAGTAATGACATTGTTTGATAATTTCCTCATTTTCTTGGATCACATTCCTTTCACCAAGGCCCTGGTTTCTGAGTATCATTCCTTCTTCATTATTTCCAACTTTGCATTCCAGCTGCCAATTATTTTCTTTTACTTAGAGAAAAATATACTTACTATTAAATTAGTAACAAAATTTTAAATAGGACCCTTGTGTAATATACGCAAAAGTCTTTGAAAGATTAGCTCAAACTTTAGAAATGTTAAAAAGAAATTAAAATATGAAAATTGAAGTAGATTCTCAAATATCTAAATACATACAGTTTCAATCTACTGCTATTATTGTTATTGTTGTTATGTGTCATTGAATCCCCTGTGACCCATAGTGATCCTATGTACAGCTGCTCTAAAGCCTGCCCCGTCCTGACCCAGTCTCACTAAATCTAACACACCACCTGCTATTTCCCCAGTTACTGTATCAATCCATTATATCTGGGGTCTTCCTATGCTTACTGTTCCTCCACCTTTCTGAGCATGATGTCCTTCTCCAAGGACCAGTCTCTTCTGGCTATGTGCCCAAAGTATGTGAGACAGAGCTTCAGAATCCTAGCCTCCAAGGAGAGACATGGTTTCACCCTCTCCAAGACAGACCCATTTGAGTTTTTTTTGCAGTCCATGATATGTTCAATACTTTCCTCTGGAACCCCAACTAGAACACATTGATTCTTCTTCTGTCATCCTTAGTCATTGTCCCGCTTTCTGAAGCATAACAAGTAATTGAGAATATCATGGCCTGTATTAGGCACACTTTAGTCTTTGGATTGACATTGTTGCTTTCCAGTACTCTGAAGAAGTCCCTGTTAGCACATTTTCTCAATGCAATTTGTCTTTGGATTTCCTGACTGCTGGTGTTAAGAGTACTGATTCTGGAGCCAAGCATACTGTAATTGCTAACAATCTCAATCTCTTCTCCATCTACCATGGTGCTGCCAACTGGCCCACTGGTGAGAATCTTTGTCTTCTTAATGTTGAGCTTCAATTCACATTGAAGACTAGAGTCCTTGACCTTCTGCAGAAAGCATTATAGGTCTTCTTCAGTTTCAGCAAGCAAGGTTGTGTCATCTGCATAATGTAAGTTGTTGATGGGTCTACCTCCAATCCTTATATTCCTCTTCATAAAGCCAAGCCTCCCAAATGATCTGTTCTGCATCTAGAATGAAAAGATATGGATACCTGATGCATCCCTGTCACACTCCTTTTCTGATTTTTAACCATACAATGTTCACTTGCTCTGTTCTGAGGACCGCCTCCTGGTCCAAGTATAAGTTTTGCATAAGCACAATCAAGTGCTTTGGATTTTCTGTTTTATCAAGGTAAAAGGAACACCATGGTGGCACTGTGTAGCAGGAGGTGGGGCTGTATGGCAGAAAGCAGGCTTGTGCTGTAGGAAGTGGCACTATGCCCACAGTACTTTGGGGGAATCTGTGCTGTTTAGCTACACCATGCAGGATCCCTTAAGCTCAAGCAGAAGGGAGCAATGCAGCTGAAGTAGCTCATGTGAGGTGGAGATACCAATTCTAGAAGGGAAAAACAGGTTTCCTGATTTCCCATTCAGACACTTGGGGGAATGTCTGCTGCCAAGAATGGAGCACAAATATACAGGTCCTTTACCAAACATTGTTATAATTTGGGTCGCTATATAGTAACAATGACTTAACATCTACTAAGAAAAGACACACAGAATGTCCAGAAAGCAGCAGTCAGCCTAGTTATCATAAAAAACCAAAGTAAGCCTACTCCAAAGAATGCAAACCAAATAAATACCTCAGACAGAGAGAATAAGAAGTTACATATAGGTGTGGAGTTACTTTAACAGCTACAGAAGAAGATGCAAATGATGAAAGAAGCAATTAAGAAAACAAATAATCCAGAAACAACAGTTCAGAAGAAATATTTTGCTGAGAAACAACTTGACTAGTTGTGGAAGAAAATGCAAAAGATGGAAAAAGCAATTGATCGTGTAAATAAAGAAGCACAAGAACATTAAAAAAATTATTACAAGACATAAAGGGTACAGCCTATATAGTAATGGAATTAGCAGAAAAGCATGAATATGCAACTCAGAATATTAAGACCAAAATGGCAGAAGTGTCCAACATACTGCTAAGGACAAAAAAATAGAACTGAACAGATGAAACAGAAGGTCATTTAGCTGGAAGACAAGAGCCTCACTGACAACATATCAGAATAAAAATCAGACATGAGACATAAAGAAAATGAAAAAAAAACAGTTAGAATCACATGGGATTAAATCAAAAGTAATAACCTACATATGACTGGAATTCCAGAAAAGGCAGTGACAGTGAAATCACTGAGAAAACTGTGGAAGAAGTACTAGAAAAAAAAGTTCCCAAGTTCAAGAAGCGCAGTGAACACAAAATAGACTAGTCTCAAAATGTAAAACATCAAAACATATCATAGTCAAATTCTCCAAATTCAAAGATAAGCATTGAATTCTAAAAGAAAAACGAAGAGTCACCTACACAGGGGAAGCAGATTAAATACCAATTTCTCAGCAAAAACCATGTGAGCTAGTATACAATGGGATGACATATACAGAATGATGGGGAGGAAAAATTCCCAACCAAGGATCCTAGACCCAGCAAAGCTCTACATAAAATATGAAGGAGAAATCAGATTCTTTGAAGCAAATAAAGAACTTTAGAAATTTGTGAAAACAAGGTCAAAACTAGAAGAAATTTTAAATGAAGTTCTTCATACAGAGACAGAAAAGGAAAATACATGGACCATAGTAACCAGAACCAACAGGAAAAAAATAAAACATGGAAAAACAGCAAAAGTAGAACCTGGCCTGATAATGATCACACTTAATATGAATGAAGTAAATGTACCAATTAAAAGGGGGAAAAGGTAGCAGAATATATAAAAAAACAAAGCCCATCAATATGTTGCTACAAGAGACACATCTAAGAAAAGAAGAGAAAGACTCAAAATCAAAGGCTGGGAAAAATATATAAAGCAAATGGCAACTTCAAAAAAGTAGGAGTGGCAATGCTAATCTCTGATAAAATAGATTTCAGAATGAAAACTACAATAAAAAATAAGGAAGAACATTACATACTGACTAAAGGCACAATAAATAAAGAAGACATAATCTTGGTTAACATTTATGCACCAAATGATAGACTGGCAAAATACATAAAACCATGATTAAGATAATTAAAGAAAGACATATACAGTACCACAATAGTGATGGGAGATTTCAATACACCACTCTTACCAAAGGATAGGTCAAGTCAAAAGAAACTCGACAAAGATGCAGAAGAACTAACCTATACATCAGCCAACTTGACTTTGTGGATGTATTCGGGTACTACATCCAACTAAAACTCAATGCACTTTCTTTTCAAGTGCACATGGTACATTCTCTAGAATTGATCACATATTAGGACACAAGGCAAGCTTCAACATATTAAAAAAAAATTGAAAAAATAGAAAATATCTTCTCAGATCATAATGCCATAAAACTCGAAATTAACCACAAAAGGGTAAAGATTACAAAACCATTCATGAGGAAGCTAAATAACTCTCTGCTAAAACATGATTGGGTTGTTGTTATGTGCCATTGAGTCGCTTGCGACTCACAGCGACCCTACGTACAAGAGCTCTAAACACTGTTCTGTCCTGTGCCACCCTAGCCACCTCAAACGCACTTATTCCCACCACTCCAGTCACAGAATTAACCCACCTCATTGAAAGTCTTCCTCTCCTTCACTGTCCCTCCACTCTCCCAAACATGATGTTCCTCTCCAAGGACCAGTCCCTCCTTGCAACACACCCAAAGTATGTCAGACAAAGCTTCAGAATCCTTGACTCCATGAAGCATTCAGGGTTCACCTTCTCCAGGACAAACCTGTTTGTTCTCCTAGCAGTCCATGGTATAGTCAACACTCCAGCACCACAGTTCAAAGGCATCAATTCTCCAAAAAAAAAACAAAACAAACAAAGGCATCAATTCTATTTCTATCAACCCTATTCACTGTCCAGCTCTCTGATGCATAGCACATAATTGCAAAGACTGGATCAGGCGTCTGACATCGTTGCTCTTCAGTACTCTTGAGAGGTCTCTCACACCTGACTTTCCCAATGTAATCCGTCTCTTGATTTCCTGGCTTAAAAACAAAATAAAAAAATGAAATAAAAAAGTTCCTAGAAACAAATAAAAATACAACATACTGAAACCTCTGAGATACAGTTAAGGCAGTCCTCAGCAGGGAATTCATAGCAACAGGTACACACATAAAAAAGAAAGGAAAAAGAAAAATTAATTCTATAACTCAACCTGTTCATCAAATAGAAAAAGAAAAATAATCTAATCCTACAGCCTCTAGAAGAAAAGAAATTATAAGGGCAAGAGTTGAAATCAATGTGACAGAAAACAGAAAAAACAATTGAAACCATCAATAAGGCCAGGAACTCTTTTTTCAAAAAAGTCAATAAAATTGACAATCCACTGGCAAACTGAACAAAAGATAAAAGGAGAGAAGGCACAGATAACTTGAGTAAGCTATGAGAGAGGTGACAGTACCACAGAACCAGAAGAAATTAAATAAATAATATCAGAATACTATAAAAAGCTATACTCTGATAAATTAAAAAGCCTAGAGGAAATGGACAAGTTCCTTGAAACTTCTGGTCTACCCAGATTGACAAGGACAGATCACAAAAGATGAAATTGAAAAGGTTATATAAAAAGACTTCTCCATAAGAAAAGTTCTGGACCAGATGGCTGAATTCTACAAGACATTCAGAGAAGATCTATCACCAATTGTACTTAAAACATTTCAAAGGGGCGCTCTGTTGGCCTAGTGGTAAGAAGCTGTACTGCAATCCCAAAGGTGCCCTGTTTGAATACACCAGATGCTCCGCTGGGGAAGGAGGGGCAATCTCCTCCTGTACCAGTTGGAGCCCATTCAATGGTACACACATACAAAAGTAATAAAATAAAATAAA
>NW_006399808.1:13434507-13439160 GCF_000299155.1 Elephantulus edwardii | reverse complement strand
CTAATAAAATTGAATAATAATTAAAAAAAAGAAGAAAGAAAAAAAAAAGAAAGTGCCTATTAAGGCAATACGACAGGAGAAGGAAATGAAAGGTCATCAGGTAGGCAGAGATTGTTAAACTATCACTACATGCAGATAATAATAGCTTACACAGAAAACCCCAAAGACTAAAAAAACAAAAACAACCAAAAATAACCACATAGGTGTAGGCCAATTTAGTAGAGTGGCAGGATATAAGATCAGTATAA
Organism: Elephantulus edwardii; assembly: GCF_000299155.1. NCBI lineage: Eukaryota > Metazoa > Chordata > Mammalia > Macroscelidea > Macroscelididae > Elephantulus > Elephantulus edwardii. Next base: position 13,438,912 of record NW_006399808.1, on the reverse strand, counting down.
AAAAAAAAAATCAATGAGATGTCTCTATAGTAACAAAGAGAACCCAGAGAAACCAAGAGAGTGATACCATTCACAATGTTGTTGTTTTAGGAGTCATCGAGTCAAACATAATTCTTAGTGACCTCATGAACAAAAGATCTGAACATTTATCTGTCCTACAACAACTGCATAATTCCTGACACACAAGAGCCCGTTGCAGCAGTCACAATATCAATCCATCTGTCTGAGTCTTTCTCTTTTCGCCAACCCTCCACCTTTCCCAATATCATGTACTTCTTCTCCTAGCAACACGTCCAAATTACTTGAGGTGAAGCCTCATCATTCTTGCCTCCAAAGAGCACTCTGGCTGCATCCTCTCCAACCTCTCCAAGACATATCTGTTTGTCCTTTTGGCCATCCATGGAATGTTCAGTGCTCTTCTCCAACACCACAGCTCAAAGACATCAGTTCTTTTCTGTTATCCTTACTCATTGTCCAGGTCTCAGATGCATAACTAGTAATTGGAAAGAGAGTGGCCTGAGTCAGACAGACACACTACTCCTCAAAACTTTAGAAAGATCCCTTACTGCAGATTTTCCCAGTGCAATGAGTCTCTGTATTTTCTGACTACACATGTTAAAGGTGTTAATTTTGGATCTAAGCAAATGACTCTGTTGACAATTTCAAACTCCTCTTCATCCTTCATGACACTGCCTATCGGTCCAATGACAAGAATCTTCATTTTCCTGATATTAAGAAGCAATCATTACTGAAGGCTGCACTTTTTGATCTTCTGCAACAAATGCTTCAAACCCTCCTCATTTTTAGCATGCAAAATCGTGTTATGACATGTTATTGATGATTGTCTCACCAATCCTGATGCCACACTCCTCCTCAGAGTTCAGCTTCTCTGATAATTTGCTCAGTATACATATTGAATAAATATGGAGAGACAATGCAACTGATACACTCCCTTCCCAATTGTAAACTATGCAGTGCTCCTCTGCTCCATTTGCACACAACCTCCTGGTCCAGGTAAAGGTTCCACATGAGCACAAGTGCTCTGAGATTCCCATTCTTTTTAAAGTCAGCCAAAACTTGTCATGATCTACAGAGTCAAATGACTTTGAATACCCAATAAAGCACAAATAGCTATTCTTCTGGTATTCTTTACTTTCAGTCAGGATCCACTTGGCATTTTCAATGATATATCTTGTCCCACAGCCATTGAGCCTTTAGCTTTTAGGAATCTTCAACAGCCAGCCACAAAATGGGATACTCAAGGGTGAACCTAACTAAAGATACAGAAGACCTATGCAAAGAAAATTACAGGACATTTCTGCAAGATACAATAAAAGACCTAAAGAAATGGGGAAATGTGCCCTGTTTATGGATGGGAAAGCTCAATATTGCCAAAATGACAATCCTACAAAAAGCAATCTACATGTCCAACACAATTCCAATACAGATACCAAATTCAAGGAAATTGATAGGGAAATTGTTACATTTATTTGGAAAGGCAAGAGCCCTGGATAAATAAAACACTTCTGAGAAGTAAAAAGAAAAACAAGACAAAACAAAAATTCCAGAAAACCCTACCATGCAGCAGTACTAATGATAACAGCATGGTACTAGTATAATGATAGGCAAATATACCAATAGAACAGAATTGAGAACCCAGAAATAGACCTAGTTATCTATGGTGAACTGATATTTGACAAGGAAATAAAACCTAACAAATGGAGAAATTACAACCTCTTCAAAAAATGGTGCTGGCAAAATTGGATTGCTACCTGCAGAAAGCTGAAACAAGATCCACATCTCACACCATACACAAGTATCAACTCAGGGTTGATCAGAGACTTGGGAGTAAAACCCCAAACAATAAAATTTAGAAGAGATAAACTAGGATCAAGTCTAGAAGGCCTAGTCTATGGTATAAAGAAACTGCCAAATACAGTCAGAAATGCACAATCTTAAGAGGATAAAATTGATGAATGGTACCTCCTAAAGATTTAATCCATGCATGCATAAAAAAACTTTTTTCCAACAGGGTGAAAAGAAAACATGGAGCCAACATTCAGTAATACCATCTCAGACATGAGTCTATAACAAAGTTTTACAGAATACTCCTGGGCCTCCACAAGAAAAAGACTGATAACCCAATTACAAAATGGGCAAAAGACATGTAAAGAATTTTCACAGAGGAAGAGCTTCAAATGGCAAACAGACACATGAAGAAATGTTCCAAATCACTGGCAATAAAAGAGATACAAATCAAAACCACAATGAGATACCATTTCATTCCAGTAGCAGTGTCAGTTCAACAGGACAGTAAATAATAAATATCAAAGAGGATGTGGTAAGATAGGAACTCTTATACACTGTTGGTGGGATTGTAAAATGGTACAATCATTCTGGAAGAAAGTTTGGTGCTTCCTTAAAAAACTGCTTGGAATATACCCAGAGAAAATGAGAACTGAGGCACAAACTGAGACTTGTTCACCAATGTTCATAGCAGTGTTACTCACCAAAACAAGAAAATGGAAACATCCCAAATGTCCAACCACATTCAAATGGTTTGAGAAATTATGGTACATTCAGACGATGGAACACTATGCAACACGCAGGAGCAATTATTTTGTAAATTAATGCTTACCTTGGGAGTGACAGGAAAGCATTATTCTGAGTTAACGAGCTTGGTCCCCTAAGGAAAAAATCTGCATAAAACTATTATTGAAGAACGAATATGAGGATACAAGGGGGGGGGGAGAATGGAAGCAGAAGATTCAGGATGGGGCTGTTAATCATAGGGTTGCACAATTTAATGGGTGGGGCTGGAAAGAAATAAGAAAGATCCATGTGAAAAACAATGTATTCGAGCTTTGTAAATAAATAAGTATAATAAAAAAATAAGAAAAGCAACGAAACATATTCAGCAACCCTTTATAAATGTGTAGGGAACAGCCTCTGGCTTCCAGTTAAGTCCTCCTTTTTTCTATAGCCACAATTTGGCACTCATCACTTATTTTAAAGAAAGAAACCTAGCAAACTCATTTAGAATTTTCCAAAATTGGAGCCCAAATCAACAGCTCTCTAAGCTAGTATTTCCTGACTTTTCTTTACAAATGCTGCAGAAGTGATGGAAGAATGTAAAATTCAACTATGTGAAAAATATTAGTGGATGGGCAATTGAATATACATATACATACACATATACATATATATACACACACATATATATACATATATGTATGTAGTTATTCCCTTTATGTTAGTATTTATTTTCCTCTTAATCTCATTCAGTCACATATATGTTTGATTAATTATGCAACACAATTCCTCTGCCTCCCTATTCATTCAAACCCAAACTACATCCATTGCCATCAAATGGATCCGAACCCACAGATACCTTATGGAATAGAGTAGAACAATGTATAGATTTTCCCCAATACTGTAACCTACAGATGCCAGCTGTCAAGTATTTCTTTCATAGGACAGCTTCAAACTGCTCTCCTTTCAGTTAGTAGCCAACTTGTTTAACCACTCTGCCACCAGTACTCTTTTTTATCTTCACATCAACTCACTGCCATTGGAAACAAATCACAGGTGACCTTCCACTGGATTTCAAAAACTGTAAATTGCATGAAAAGAAATGGCTTATCGTTTTTCACTTCTAGCTACTAGTGATTCAAACCCCACAGGAAGTATAAACTGTGAAGTAGTGATGCAACTCCTTACAGACTAAGTCATCTAACTCCTGAAAGTGTTTCTGTGACTAAATAATACAATTATCATCTGTTGATAAAATTCTATCTTACTGAACTCAAAGAGTTTACACTTATTTATGATCTTCATCTTATTCTTATAGCTATTTCTTAACTCATTACTCATTGTCTTCTAGTTGGCACTTCAGCAGGTTTTAAGAAGATGCAAACTATACAAGAAGAGGTTGCCTACCTCTTTCAAAGGACAACTCATGGATTTGGACCTCTTGCCTTTGGAATGAGTAGTTTAACAGAGTTCCTCTTTATTCTTTCATAATAGTAGTCTTATAGAATATTTATGACTGACCTTTTTTACTCAGCTTTATGATTTTTTTAACATTAAACTGCATGTGATGCAATTTTATACAGGTAATTTTAAAATCTACTTAGAAAACACTCAAATTCAATTCAATTAATGAGTTAGAACTGACACATAGCTTACTGACCATCCAGCAGTTTTTCAGAGACTGTAAATTGCACAGGAAATTAACCATCTTTCTCTCTCAGAGCAGCTGGTGGATTCTAATTGCCTGCCTTTGATTCGACAGTACAATTTAATATCCCCTTGGACACTACAATGTCTTAGAAAAAAGGCATAAGAAGATGAGTAAGAATACCAGAATTAAAATGAGGGTTGCAGAGTGGATTATATTTGGGGG
>NW_006399808.1:13386027-13421476 GCF_000299155.1 Elephantulus edwardii | reverse complement strand
AGCATTTCTCCATTTGTCTGTTGGCCATTCGAATGTCTTCCTCTGTGAAAATTATTTCCATGTCTTTTGCCCATTTTGTAATGGGGTTATCAATCTTCTTCTTGTGGAAGCCCAGGAGCATTTTGTAGACTTCCTTTATGAGACTGTTGTCTGAGACTTCTTTTACAACACATTTGCTAATACAATAAGGCACTTGGAGTGCAACAATGAATGAATGGAAATCCAAAGTGTCTGCAGATTTTCATTGAAATTAATAACAAATTTGCAAAAAAATAAGGCACTTGGTTTGTAAACTGCTGCTTCCATTGGCAGTGATTGTGGATCCCACAGAAGTACTATGGGATCTAAACACTCTTACTGTTAGCAGCACACAAGTTACACACTAGCACTATACAATGAAGTTCCCTTTTGATTCACTGGGGAGCTTGGCTGGCTTAGTGGTAAGGAGTAGTGCTGGCAACCCAAGGGCTTGTAGTTCAGGAGAAAGACAGACAATCTCCTCCTACTCAATTTACTGTCTGAAAATCTGCTGGAGGATCAGCTATGAATCTGTTTCAACTCGACACTGTTGTTGTTGTTATGTGCTGTTGAGTCACCTGCAATTCCCAGCGATGCTATGTACAACAGCCCTAAAACCTGCCCTATCCTGTGCCAATCTGTCTCTGAAACACCTACCCCCTTACCCAGTCACTGACTCAATCCACCTCATAGAGGATCTTCCTCTCCTGTGCTGTCCTTCCACCTTCCCAAGCATGACATCTTTCTCCAACGACTGGTCCCTCCTTGAAATATGTCCAAAGTATGTCAGACAAAGTTTCTGAATCTTTGCCTCCAAGGAGCAGCCTGATTTAATCCTCTCCAAAATGAACCTGTTTCTTAGCAGTCCGTGGTACATTCAATACTCTTCTATAACACCACAGCTCAAAGGCATCAATTCTCTTTCTATCATCCCTAGTAACTGTCCAGCTCTATGATGCATAGCAAGTAATGCAGCTCTTTGATACATGGCATGTATCAGGCACACCTCAAACTCCAGAGTGACACCATTGCTCTTCTATAAAGAGGTTCCTAACAGCTGACTTACACTATATGCAAAAAAAAAAAAAAAATCCCTGGATATCAATCATTTTGTATTCTATTTCAGTTTTGGAATTTCTAATTTTTCTAAATTCTTATTTCTTACATTTCATGTTTTAATTTTTTTAAATTGCAGACTGAGTAAAAATTTCACATTATTTTTTTAATCAATCATTCATGCACATTTTGTTCCACTAACTACAATACCAACGGTGTCAATCATTTGCTCATTGCATATTATTATTCTTTTCATCCGTATTAAGGAATAATTATTATATGTTAAGTAATTTTGAATTCTTCCTCTTCTATAACAATGTCAGAATTCTTTTTATTAGAGTTATTCTCTATGTGTAACGTCTAGCTTTTATTAACATGTTGCTGCACACTTCTAAATTGATGACCGTGCTTAGAAGCAAATTTTCTTATAACTGCCATGTGAAATTGGGCATCAGTCGTATGTTTGGAAGTGAAAATTAAAATGTGCAGGACGGCTCTGGCCGTCATCTGCAGCAACATGGTAATAGTGGTATTGTACACTCTTTTTCCTTTTACAGTTGACATATTTCACTCAACATATCATTTCAGATGTGCCACATTAGCAAATTTAAGTTCCCAAAATATTGAGGATGCAGTTTTCTTAGTTGTATTTTGAGTGTTTAAACTCAACTTTTAGCACTTTATAGATTACTTCAAGTTATATGGTTTGTGTTGGTTTTAAAAATGTTTTTAAGAAAGAGTCATTAGATCCTCTATTCTACTGTTTCAGTCTGGAAGCACCTTTCCCACTGTGGGTGACCCTGCTGGTATTGGGTATACTCTGGCATAACTTCTAACATCATTGCAATATGAAAACTACCACACTATGGCAAATTAATAACTTAATAGTGCAATTTAATGGTGGGACCAAGATGTAGTCACCAGATATTTGGCTAGAGCCATTTTACAGAGTTATTTCTGCTGTTGTTTTGTTGTAAATTTTTGCCATTTTATATTTTTCCTTACTTTTAATCAGAAAACCATTTTTCTTAAAAAAAAAAATCCTCTTGTGCCTATTCAACTGAGCTTTCATAATTATCAATCTTATGCATGAGCCTATATATATATGCAATGTAATTTTTTTAGGGTAAGCTAGTAATGATAGATTTATTAGAAAGTTGCATTCCCAAAGGGATGGACCCCTTCCCCTGAAAGGAAACATGGAGGGGAAGCCTATAGTGTAATTTTTTAAGAGTACTTCTAATTAAGCAACAAACATACTATTTTTTAAAAACCCACCAAAATTTTTGGTGTTCAAAAACAAAACTTATAGCACAATCAATAAGAGTGCATCTAAATTCCAAAATCAATCTCCATAATAGTCTATGTGTTTCCTACTGCCAAAGGGGCCCTTTAGAGTAGTGAGAGAAGATCTTCACCCTGAAACCCACAGTGTCCCTTTTCAGCAGGAAGTAGCTAAGAGAATACGCCGTCCCCTTTTCCTTATGACTCAGGGTGAAGTCTCTCTCAGGGAGGAGTGATAGGGAATGGCAAAGGACACACTGACAAAGGAGATTAATCAGAACTGGCTTTGACAAGCACTGTGGCATTTGGACAAGAACAAACTGGGAGGAGGGTAGAGAGAATAGTGCAACAATGAATGAGTGGAAGCCCAAAATCTCTGTAAATGTTTATGAAAATTAATAAAATATAATTATAGGAAAAAAAACAAATTAAAAAAAAACTTATTCAAATCAAAGGCAAACAAAATAAATTCCTAGGTCTGGGAGCAGGTGTTTTCAAACGCTGTTAATTGTAAAGATACTGAAAATTTTTTAGGAAAGATTATTTGCAAATAGTATAATGCATAATTTCAGTTGACATATTTAAAATGTTTAAATCTAAGGCAATCATTTAACAGATTTAATATTTAATCATGAAAATATTTTTCCTAAATCTTGATCCTTTTTATTTGGAGATGGAATGCCACTGTAGGATAATTTGATAAATGTTGTGTCAGCAGTTTTAAAAAAGCGTCTTCTGTTGTTCTAAAAACCGGCAGACACAAAACAGACAAAGCTTCAGAATAATTGATATGGACAACAGCAGTAAGAATTTAGACTCCCAGTAGGCAAACCACCTGTATAAACAGCACTTTCAACTTCAATTTGAGTTGCTGGCTTCTGAACACTCAATTATTTAAGGCATTCAATGAGTTTCACTAATGGAAGAAATATATGCTGCCTGAACTAAGGTGTTTCTTATCATTAAAGATGAAGTTTCCATAATAAATATTGCAGTTATATTGATGGCAAATGCATTTACCCATCAAAACTTTAACCACAGCTCTACATTAATACAGTATTAATGTATTAATATATCAAATAAAGCAATATATTCAGAACATTTTAATGTTGCTTGTCTCAAATTAATCAAAGTCTGACATTTTCATAGGCAAATATAAAAAGACAGAAAATGAACATACAGATGGTTTTACGTTTCTTGTTTGTCACTGCATTGCCATATTGGCAGTGTTTGGTGTGGATTCTGAATAAGTGAACTTGAGTTGGAGGGTGAGTTACTTTTACAATGTCCTCTTTCAATATTAAAATGCATTGCATAGCCCAATATTTTAATACAGAGACTTAAAACCCTGGCTCATTTTTAAAGAATCAATAACATTTTGTTTTCTTTAAAAAGATAACTTTTTAAAAATTAGAATAGATTTTTGATTTGTCATAAATATGTACATAAACATATTATTGTAGTACAAAGATTTCTCATATACTTATACTTAGTATTCAGTTTCCCCTGTAATTAACATCTGGAACGCTGATAACTAAGGAGCTATGTTGCAAACACCAAAGCTGCTCTTATCTCTGGTGCTCAGCAGGAGACAGATAGGCAATCTCAGCCTTTTATAACTTTCATCCTCAGGAATCTAATAGAAGGTCACTATGATTCAGAATTGACTTAATTTCAGTGAGTATGAGTCTACATTAATATGATTGATTTATTAGAACTAATAAATCAATTGTTGTTAAGAATTCTGGAGTCAGACTGAATCAACTGAACCCAATGCCATAGAGAAAGAACTGACTCATAGCTGATTCTCCAGTACATTTTTAAGGTTTTAGATCTCATAGGAAGAGGAAGCTCAAGATTTTCCCAGAGTCATTGGTGGGTTGAAAATCTTAGAGAAGTGCTGCCTTTGCGTTAGCAGTGCAATTCCCAACAAATCATGCCACTACACATCACTGAACGTTTGAGTCACTGAATATTTGATTTAGTCATTGAAATAACTGTGTTGATCTGTCTCATTGAGGGTCTTCCCTGTTTTGAGAGAACTCCTGCTTTATCAATCATGATGCCTGTTCAGGGTTAATATTGTGAGTCATGTGACCATCAATCTTCATAGAACAAAACTACCCAATGTATTGTAAATTTTAAAGTCTATAGTGCTTGGTAAATAAGATGATGAGAAATCTATAAAGATATGATTAACATTTTCTAATTAGGGGTAATTTTCCTCAAGGGTGTGGCCTATATGGTATTGGTCTGTCTGGCAAAAAAAAAAAGTGAGAGAATTTTTTGTCAAATCTAAGTTTAGCTATCAGACTTGAGGTTTCCAGGACCAGAGACGATAGTACTTCTTGACTTTAGACTCACTGATATCCAAAGTCAGCTTTGGTAAACTTGCTTCACAACAGCAATGTTAGACATACCAACATTGATTGTTTATAAGATTGACAGTTTCTAAAGCTATCTGTCTGAGACCCTGTCTATCTGCTAAGTAACTGTTGTTTCTATCTTGAAATCAAATGCACAAAACTATAATTTGTCTTTGCAAACACATAAGCCTTTTCCTTGGAATAAATCCCTGTCTCTTTTTCTCTGTCTACTTGTAAGCTTCATTGGGTTTGCCTCTCTAGAGAAATAAACTTAATACCATGTCCCTTTTCAGGTCCTGTTCCCTTCTGATAACATGTCCAATGTACATAAGAAAATGTCTTAGGTTTTCCCTTCTAAGAAAAATGCTGACTCTATTCCTTCTCAAATGAATTAGATCACCACTCTAACAATTCATTCTTCTCAAGGTTAGTCAGAGTTTGCTATGATCCACACAGTCAAATATCTTTGTACACTGAATTGAAAAACAGAATTCTTCTGACATTTTATGCTTTCAGCCAAGATCCATTTGACATTGGCAATATTGTTTCTAGTGCCACAGGGCCTCTTCTAAAACTGGCTTGCATTTCTGATAGTTCTCTGTAAATGTATTGTTCCAGTAATTTATTTTTATAATCTTCAGTAGGATTTTGCTTGCATGTGATATTAGTGATATTGTTTGGTAACATTTGAACATTTAATTGTGTTCATGAGAAAACTTGGACCAGGAAGCAGTCCTCAGAACAAAGCAAGGAGACACTGCCTGGTTCAAAGTCAGGAAAGGAGTGTGTCAGGATGAAACATGTTTCTAAACTTTTTCAATCTGTATGTGGAACATATAATCCAGGTGATTAGACCTTATGAGGAAGAATGTGGCATCAGAAATGAAGGAAAACACATTAACAGCCTGTGTTGTACAGATGACAAAGACATGCTTCTAGAAACTGAGAAAGATCTCAAGTGTTTGCTGTAAAATGTCGAGGACTGTAGTCTTCAGTATAGACTGAAGCTTAACCTCAGGAAGACAAAGAGTCTTAACACTGGGCCAATTGACAGCACCATGATAGATTGAGAAAAGATTAAAGTTGTTAACAGTTGTGCAGCTTGCTCAGCTCCACAATCAGGAAATGAAAAGATGAACTTCATTAGGGAAATCTATTGTGAAAGTATTAAAGAGCAATTATTTCAGTCTAGAGACTAAGGTGCATCTGATTTGGACCTTGGTCTTTGCAATTACTTGTTATGCATCAGAGAATTTGATAATGACTAAGGATGACAGAAAAGGAATCAATGACTTTGAATTGTGGTGCTAAAGAAGAGTATTGAACATATCATGGACTGCCAAGAAAACAAACAGGTCTGTTTTGGAGAGGGTGAAACCAAGCTATTCTTTAGAAGCAAGGATTTTGAAGCTCCATCTCACACGCTTTGGGCTCATGGTCAGGAGGGACTAGTCTTTGAAGAAGGGCATTATGTGTGGAAGGGTGAAGGGACATTGGAGGAGAGGAAGACCCTGGATGAGATGTTTTGACACAATAACTGAGGTAATGGGGTAAGTGTGTTCGAAATAGTGAGACTGGCTCAAGATAGGGCAGGATTCAAAGCTATTAAAGATGGGGATATGAGTTGCGGGTGACTTAATGGCTCATAACAACAACAACAACAACTAGCAGTCCAAGGTATGTTCCACAATCTTCACCAATATTTTAATTCAAAGGCATAATGTTTGTTTGTTTTTCTTATTTGTTGTGCAGTTTTCTAAGCGTATGAAAGAGCTGAAATATTGTTTCAACCAGGTTCATCTAAGCCTTCAGAGTAATTTTTTTTTTCATTTTAACAATTTCTATAGGACGTTTACAACAGATTTACCCAATTGATTTGTTACTGTGAAATACCTTAGATTTCTTTCATAATTTTTATCTTTTGGAAGTTTTTTTTTTTTAAATTTTAGTGTGTGTGTGTGTGTGTGTGTGTGTGTGCCTTCAAATCTGATCTGACTGGTGCAGGAGGAGATTGACCCTCCTTCTCCAGCAGAGTATCTGGTGGATCTGCCTTTGGGATTGCAGCGCAGCTTCGTGCCACTAGTCACCAGAGCTCCCTAGGTTGCTTTCATTATTTAAAATTTCTTAAATTATTTCACAGATCTTTTCCCCTGTTCCAGTAGTTTTTCTGTCTACTCAGAATTCTAGTGGATGTAACAGTTTCTTCAATTTGTTTTGGGGTTTTTTTTTATGACTTTAAGTTAATTGAGGGATATTGTTTAGGTGGTTTTTGTGTTGTTTTATTTTTATCTTGTTTTAGTTATTTTCTATTGTTTTTCATCGTGTCTTGTTTGTATACATTGTGTTTCAAGGACTCCCCCACCCACACCATGTTTTCACAGGATCATTCCCATACACTGTGTTCCATAAAATTAATCACCATTGATCCATGTCCACGCTTAACCTTCCTTTTCAGTTCCTACTACGGGATCTTTTCAATTCCTTAACCCCCTCCCTCTGCCCACAAAACTATGGGACTTTTGAGAGTTTTTCCCTTCCCCATGCTCAGTCTCCCTTCCCTTATCCCCTTACCCTTTGTACTTTTGTACACATCTTACTGGTAATTCTTCTGTGGTATTTTTGTTTGTTTGTTTTGTTTTTAATTCATCTCTATTTTCAATAATGATCTTCTGCAGTATTTGTCCTTGTGAGACTGAGTTAGTTTACTAAACATAATGCTTTCATGACTCTCCTATGTTATATAATTTTTTTAAAATAATTGTTCTTGAGTGCAGCATAATGTTTCATCATGTGAATGTACCAGAATTTCTCAATCTATTCATTAGTTGATGGACATTTGAGCTGTTGCCTTTTTCTTGCTATTGTTAATAACTACTATGAATACAGGTGTACAAATCTTTATCCGTGTTTCAGTTTTATTTTTTTTTCAGGATATATTCCATGCACTGGGATAGCTGAGTCGTATGGAATTTCTATGTTCATTATTTTTAAGAAACACCAAATTGCCTTCCAGAATGGTTGTACCATTTTATAATCCCACTAACATTGTATGAGAGTTTTAATCTTTGCACATCTTCTCTGACATTTATTTGCTTGCTGTCCTATTCAATTTTGCCACCTGCTACTGGGATGAGATAGTATCTCATTGTGATTTTGATTTGTATCTCTTTCATTGCCAGTGATTTCTATTCATCTGTCTGTTGGCCATCTGAATGTCTTCCTCTGTGGAGACTCTATGTTATTTGCCCATTTTGTAATTAGGTTTTCAGTCTTTTTTCCTTTCTTTGTGCGTGTGTGTGTGTGTGTAGATCCTGTAGGATTCTGTAAACATTTGTTAGGAGGCCTTTGTCTGAGATGGCATTGCCAAATGTTTTTCCTAGTCAGTAAGTTTTATTTTCACCCTATTAGTAAAAGTTTTTGATGCAAAAAATGACTTAATCTTTAGGAGTTCTCATTCATTGATGTTATCCTCTCCTAACTCTGCATTTTGGGCTGTATTTCCTAGCCTTTTTATTGGATATGCTAGGCCTTATAAACTTGGCCCCCTTTTGTCTCTTAAAATCTTCATGCGTTTGGGCTTTACCACTAGGTTTCTGATCCATTTAGAGTTGATTTTTGCATATGGTGTGAGATGTGGATCTTGTTTTAACTTTCTGAATGCTGAAGCTCAAGTTTGCCAACACCGTTAGCTGAAGAGGTTGTCATTTTCCCATTTGATAAGCTTTGATTCCTTGTCAAACCCCAGCTGACTGTAAGTGCATGGGTCAATTTCTGAGTTCTCTATTCAGATCCATTGGTTTATGTGTCTATCATTGTACCAGAACCATGATATTTTGGTTATTATAGCTGTGTAGTAAGCTTTGAGATCTGGGAATGTTATGCCTTCCACTTCATTCTGGTTGTTCAGAAGTACTTTCCTTATTCCTTTCCAAACAAACTTGCTAATTGCCTATTTGTATCTCTTTGAAAAATGAATTGGGTATCTGTATTGGGATTGCATTGAACAGATAGATTTCTTTTGGTAGGATTGACATTTTTACTACATTACGTCTTTCTATTCATAAACAGGGAACTTCTTCCTTCTTCCCATTTATGTAGGTCTCTTATTGTTTCTTGCAGTACTATATTGTGGTCTTCTTTATAAACTTCTTTGGTTTCTCTAGTTAGTTTCACTCCCAAGTATCTCAATTTATGCTTAGCTATTGCCAATGTATTTCAGCTAACAGATGCTGCCCTGGCTGTGCTCACCAAGTTGTGCCAAGAAATCTACAGAACAACCACTTGGCTGACTGACTGGAAGAGATCTATCTATATCTGTTCCAATCCCAAAGAAGGGTGACCGAAAAGAGTGTAGAAACTATAAAACAATATCACTTATTTCACATGCAAGCAAGATTCTACTGAAGATTATTCAAAAATGATTAGAACAGCACATCAGCAGAGAACTGCCGGAAGTCCAGGCTGGGTTTAGAAGGGGTCGTGGTACTAGGGATATCATTGCTGATGTTAGATGGATCTTGACTGAAAGCAGGGAATACCAGAAGTATGTCTATCTGTGTTTCATTGATTATGCAAAGGCATTTGACTGTGTGGATGATAACAAACTGTGGCTGACTCTGAGAAGAATGGGAATTCTAGAACACTTGATCGTTCTAATGTGAAACCTATACTTGGACCAAAAGGCAGTCATCAGAACAGAGCAAGGAAACACTGCATGGTTCAAAATTGGGAAAGGCGTATGCCAGGGATGTGTCCTGTCTCCATAACATTTCAACCTGTATGCAGAACAGATTACCCAAGAGGCTGAGCTTTATAAGGAGAAGCATGGTGTCAGGATTGGTGGAAGATCTATTAACAATCTACGTTATGCAGACGACACAACCCTGCTTGCTGAAACTGAGGAGGACCTGAAATGCTTGCTACAGAGGGTCAAGGACTGCAGCCTTCGGTATGGATTGAAGCTCAATGTAAAAAAAAAAACAACAAAAATTCTCAACCACTGGACCAGTTGGCAGCATCAGGATGGATGGTGAAGAGATTGAGATTGTTAATAGCTTTAATCTGCTTGGCTCCATGGTCAACACTCTTGGCACCAGTAGCCAGGAAATAAAAAAACATACTGCAATGGGAAAGTCGGCTGTTAGAGATTTCTCCAGGGTACTGAAGAGCAATGGTGTCACTCTGGAGACTAAGGTGAGTCTGATACAGGCTATGATCTTTGCAAGAGTTGAACAATGACTAGGGAGGGTAGAAGGAGAATTGATGACTTTGAGCTGTGGTGCTGGAGAAGACTATTGAATGTACCGTGGACTGCCAAGAAAACAAACAGATTCATCCTGGAGAGGGTTAAACCAGGCTGCTCCTTGGAGGCAAGAATTCCGGGGCTTTGTATGACAGACTTTGGACATGTTGCAAGGAGGGACAGGTCCTTGGAGAGGGACATCATGCTTGGGAGGGTAGAGGAACAGCGCAGGAGGGGAAGACCCTCTATGAGGTGGATTGATTCAGTGACTGGGGTAATCGGGATGGGTGTGTCAGAGGCAGTGCGATTGGCACAGGATAGAGCAGGGTTTAGGGCTGTTGTACATAGGGTCACTAGAGTCACAAGCGACTCGAGGGCACATAACAACAACAACATTGCCAATGGTATTGTTTTCTTAGCTTCCTTTTTTTCTGTGTCTCCTTTGTTACTGTAGAGGAATTCCATTAATCTTTGCATATTCATCTTGTAGCCTGAGACTCTACTAAAGTGTTCTATTTGGTCAAAGAGTTTTGTTGTTGAGTTTTTGCCGTTTTCTCTGTATATGATTGCATAATCTTTATATAGGCATAGTTTTACCATCTCTTTGCTAATTTTAATGCCTTTTATTTCCTTCTCTTCTTCTATTTGTCCTAGCAAGTTCTTTCAATACAGTATTGAAGAGGAGTGGTGGAAAGGAAGTATCCTTGTCTCATCTGTTTTCACAAGGAGAATGTCTCCCTCTTCCAAAGTTTAAAGTTAAAAAAAAAAAAGAAAACCAAATCTCTCCATTCTCACAAGTAGCTTGATGAATATCTCTCCAGCCTGTGCCCTCCTCTTCTAAAGTTTGCAATTGTTCTTGTGGGATTGATGAGCACAAGAGCCAGCAACAACCTTCCTTCACCAGGCAGCTATATGCTTTCTGTCCAGGGTGGGGTTGAGGGGATAGGCTGGCCGCTCTCTCAGTTCTTGCTACATGTAACTTGATGGAGATGTCTCCAGCTTGTGCCCACCTCTTTTAAAGTTTGCAGTTATCCTTTTGAGACTGATGAGAACAATAGCCAGTGACTGCATTTCTCCGTTAAATAGTTACCCTCTCTGGTTAAGTGTTTTGAAAAAAAATATTATTCAAAAAAAAGTCATAATTTTTGTAGATTTTTTTAAGTAAACAACAGAAGAAAAACACTATTTTTGATCACAAAACATCAAGGATATACTACTACCAAAAACTAAAAAACACTAATTTTAATAATGTTCACCTGGCCAAGGCATTTTTGTTTTGCTTTGCTTTTTAGATTTAGATTTCTGTAAGAAAGCTTTGAAGCTGTAGTACAGAGAAACTTATGCTGCTAGAGGAAGAAAGATAGACAATAACCTGACAAGTAATTTATAGCCTCTGAAAACATGCTGGAAAGTCATCTATTAGCCAAGTAACAATGAGTTTGGTTGAGTGAATTTTCTAAGGTAAAGCTATGCCTTTCCCTAACAGCCAGTATATTTTGGAAGAAGCTCCCATTGCACAATTTACTCATAAGTAGTGGAGAGTTATGTTCTATTTTTTGTAAAACATGATAACGACACTAATTATTTAGCATTGTCTAAGTAAGGAGATGATGCTCAGAACGGTAAAAGGTCATCAAAGAATAAGACCTTGGCCAGGTGGATTGACACAGTGACTGCCACCATGGGTCTAATGTGTCAGAAAGTATGAAGACTGCATGGGACATGAGAGCGTTCAGATTTGTTGTTCATAGAGTCTCTATGGGTCATACTTGACTTGAAGGCATCTAACAAGTAAGTGAAAACAGGAAATGAGACACAGTGTCTCTGAAAGGGCCAGAGGGAGTGAAAATAGCACAGCCTCTCACCACCTCAAAGCAGAAAGCAGATAAAGAGCATATAGTCTAGCTCGATAGTGAGTATATAGCCCCACTACCAGCAAGAGATTTGTTTATTCATTGTTTACGAACACATTCACAGTTGTGGTACTGAGAATAGGGTTCACTGGGGAAGATTGTTGGAGAAGGAGGGAGGCAAAGAATGTCACCCAAAACAAATCTAGGTTTTAGTCCAGACTCTGGTCAGTTCAGCAGTCAAATCCAAATTATCCAGCAAAGATGATTGTAACTGTGTCAGAGCAGTTATAAGTCAGCTTCTCCTTCAAGCATTCTGCAAGAGCAGTAAAACCCTTTAACTGTGACCAGTACAAATGCAAGAAGCCTCAGGTCACACTTTGCCACATTTTCTCCACAATAATGCCATAGTCTCTCTACCACCATCACCAGTCTCATGCTCCAGTCTTCCTCAAGTTTTGCTGCCACAAGTCTTTCTTCTCAGTCTAGGAAGCACTCTTTCTCTTATCTTAGTCCCAAAGTTGTTAATGATTTATAAGACTATGCTGATTTGCAAGATCATTTGTCTGTAGTTAAGGTAGCTGGAGATCAAGAAGGTTAACTGTAATTGGTAAAAATGTCAACCTTTAAAGCTAACACTACACCATTCTTTGCAAAGAGGTTTTGTCTGTTGTTCTCCTTATATTTATTTATGTAAGTACAAATTCATTAATATTTAGCACACATTTTGGTTTGTAATTCACTACTTTATATGTATTATTGTTTTTATTTCTCCAGCATTTGGTGTGTGATTTTCCAGCTTACTCCTGTGTTCTTTTGATGTATCTGATATCAGATCTCTCTATTTTTGAGCATGTGTGTATGTATGTATGAACATGCTCTTGCTTATACCACTTTCATCCTTTCTTGTGTTATAAGACTCATCATCTGTAGCTCCTGTCTCAGTACTAAAGTCAATTATTTTTCCAAGAGGTTTTCCTTCCCTTTATTGGAAAATAGTATTAGAAACACAAGTTTCTTTGCAATTAAATACTTTACAATAAAACCCAAGCCCACTGATATTCCATCTATTCCGACTCATAATAAATATTTAAGATAGTATACAACTGCTGTAGAATTTCAAAGACTGAAAATTATATGGAAGCAGACTGCTTCTTTTTTCTTCCTTGTAACAACTAGTGAGTTCATGAGTTTGAAGTATCTACTTTTTAGTTGTTGTTGTGGTGGTGGTGGTGGTCATGGTGTACCGTAGAGTTGGAACCGACCCATAGCTGACCATCTGATGGTTTTTCAGAGGCAGTTAATTGCACAGGAGGAGATTGCCCACTCTTTTCCTGCGAGGCAGGTGGTAGTTTCAAACCATATGTCTTTGGATTGCAGTGCAGCTTCTTGCCACTAGGCCATCAGAAGGCTCTTTCAGTTTACTTTTCAGCTGTAGTTGTTATTGTTAAATGCCATTGAGTCTTAGACAATTCATAACGATTTTATGAACAAAAAACCTGGATGCTTGTATAACTTTCATCGTTTCTCCATGTTCATAGAGTTTCTTGAGGCAAGAAATTTCGGAAGTGGATGTCACTCCTGTTTCTAAGTTTGTTTTAATTGGTAAGCTCCAATAAACACTGCCCACCATGGATAACCATTATCACATTTTGGTTAGCAGGCAAAATTCTTCAATAACTATGTCACCAAGAGTCAATGTAACAGGGATGTTGTTGCTTCTAGAGGCTGAGAGAGCTTAGAAATATATTTGTATATACATCCCTAAAAGATCAGAAGTTCTAGTATATCCAGAGACATCTCAGAACAAAGTTCTTACAATATCCTTCTAAAAAAACCAGCTATTTAAAATTCCATTTATTATCCATGCATCTATGGAAGGTCATCTTGATTTCTTGCAGAATTTGGCAACCATAAAAAAAACCATATAATATTTTGGGCTAAAATATTGTTACAAAGTAAATATGAAGGAGCATAATTATTATACCTTTAATAGGACTACGTTGAATTTTGTAAGAAATGCCTGTCTTTCCAAAGTGATTGTGTAATTTGCATTATCACTAGCAATAAAGAAGAGTTCCTGTGATTCTGCATCCCTACAAATAATTGGTATTGCCAGTTTATTGTATTTTTCAACTCATACATATTTGATAATATTTAATTATTGTTACAATTTTAAATTCTCTAGTGACAAATGATATCTCTTTGGTATGACTGATGTATATTCAGGTCCTTTGTTTATTTCTTTTTTTTTATTGTTGAGTTTTGAGAGTTCATTTTACATTTTGGACACCAGTCTTTTATCAGATATTGTATTTCTGAATATTTTCTCCTGTCTGTGGGTTTGTTTTTGTAATGTTTACAATGCCTTTTTCAGAGTGGAAATTTTTATTTTAATGAAGCTAAAGCAAAATGTTTTCCCCTCTCTCATCTCTGCCTACTCATTAGACTTTACTTCAATGCATCTAAATTCTCATCACACAAAAAATATTGTTTAAATCTATTTTTTAATTTTATTGCTGTTATGGGCTATTGATTCTGAATTGACTTATAGGTGATCCTTTAACAAGAGCAACATCGCTCTCTGCATTCTCCAGACTTTTCTGCTTTCTTACTCTCATTTTCTCTGCCTCCATTTCTTTTCTCTTGATAATAGAACTAAATTAGAAGAATATAATTAAGATAATACAGTAAATCAACAACTCTTTTCTATGGATTTTACCAAATTAAGTTTTTAGCTAATAATACACTTCTATGACCTAAAGATAATCTAAGTTCAGTTCAGTATTTTCTTCACACTTAATTTTCTAGTATTATCACTAAATTGAAATTATTTTCTAAATAATAAAAAGTAATGATGGATTAACGCTATGGAATGGTAATGTGAAAATTATTCCATAATTATTCAAAGATACACATTTTTCCCAGTTTATGAACGCTGCTCATCTAAACTGAGAAGAAACTGTGGCAAATATGTGTGTGATGTCTTACAAATTCATTGTATTTTAATGTTTGTTATATTCCATCGTGTGAATGAAGCAGTTTTTGTAACGATTCATTTGCTGATGGTCATTAGGGCTGCTTCCATTTCATTGCTATTGTGAGTAATGTTGCAATAAACATGGGTACACAAACATTGGTTTGTGTCATAGCTCTGGTTTTTTTAAGGGCTCCTTGCTAATAGTGGGATAACTGTGTCAAATTTTATGCCCATTTCTGACTTTTTTGATGAAGCATCTGACTGTCTTCCATAGCGATTAAACCATTTTATACTCCCACCAACACTAAGTTAAAAAGTCCCAATCTCTACACATCTTCATCAGCACTTGTTGTTTTCTGTCCTAGTGAACTTTGCTACTATTGCTTGGATGAGATATGTCACTGTTTTGAGTAAATAAGGGTTTTGAACATTTCTTCATGTGGTTTGTTTTTTTTTCCTTTTGACTTTTTTTAGAGTCTAACATAAGTTGTGTTCGTTTTGTGATTGGGTTCCTTGTCTTTTCTTATTGAAATGCTGGAGTATTTCATAAAATTTAGACTGAAGTCCCATGTCATATATGTCATAAGGGTGAAATATCTCAGTCAGAAAAAGACAAATACTGCATAGGACTACTTTTATAAAAGTATGATTGACCTAGGAGGAAGGAGGAAAAGAAAAAGGAAAAGTGTGGATAAGATAATTAACACTGCACTGGAATAGATGAAGGAAAGAACTATTTGAAATGAATGGAAGATTAGTTATTATGTGTATGACAATTAACAAGATGTAACTTAAGAGGAGGAAAGAAAACATGTCTCAATTAATGAATTAAACGCCATTTATTCTGTATATTTTCACAAAATTCCAAATTTAAAAAAACAAAATAGAGAAAAGAGTATGGAGGAAAATCTAGAATACATTGTCTTTTTTTAGAAATAAGTTTATTTTGTAGCAGTCCAAAAGCCTTATTTACCATGGTTCTTTCTTCTATTGAAACTCTAAAAAAATCTGAGGAAGATGTATATGGTGTAATTAACGAATTAATAGAACTAGATTCTCACCACTAGGCCAATTGTGATGGATAGTGAAGAGATTGAAACTGTCAAAAACACTACTAGCAGCCAGGAAATTAAAAAAAAAAAAAAGACAAAGACCAAAACAAACCACCCAAAACATATTGCATTGAGAAAGTCTGCTGAAAGAAAGCTCTTCAGAGTACTGAAGGGCAATGATGTCAGTCTGGAGACTAAGGTACACCTAATACCGGCCATGGTCTTTGTAATCACTTGCTCTTTATCAGAAAGCTGGACTATGATTAGACATTATAGAAGGAGCACTGAAGCCTTTGAGCTGTGGTGTTGGAGAAGAGTATTGACTATACCATGGACTGCTAAGAGAACAAACAGGTTCATCTTGGAGAGGGTTAAGCCAGGCTGTTTCACGGAGGCAAGGATTTTGAAGCTTCATTTGACATACTTTGGGCATGTTGCAAGGAGGGACCAGTCCTTAGAGAGGGATGTCATGCTTGGTAGTGTGGAGGAACAGTACAGGAGAGGAAAACCCTTGATGAGATGGATTAATTCAGTGTGGCTGGAGTAACAGGGATAATCGTATTAAAGACAAAAAGACTGGCAAAATAAACTTTAGGACTGTTGTACATAGGGTTGTTATGAGTTGCAGACAACCCAATGGCACATAACAACAACAATATATGCAGTAATAAAATAAGACACAAAGTACAAGCTATCTACAATGAATGATTGAAGGATAAAAAGATCAAGTAGTAAAAGCAGCCTAAAATATTTTCTGAATTAAATAGCACTTGCCACAATAGATTCCAATACTATTTATTGTTGCTTTTAGGTACCATTGGGTTGAGTATTACTAACAGCCACCCTATGAACAAAAGATCAGAACCTTGTTTATCCTGTGCCATTCTCACACTACCGGACTCACAAGAGCCTATTGCAGCAGTCACTGTTTCAATCAACCTGTTTTTTGTCGACCCTGCACCCTTCCAAGTATCATGTCTTTTTCCAAGGAATAGCCCCTTCTATCAGTATGCTCAAAGAATGTGAGGTGATTCTTCATCATTCTTGAATCCAAAGAGAATTCAGGCTACACCTTCTCCAAGACATATCTGTTCACTTGACTGTCCACAGGATGTTCAGTGCTCTTCTCCAACAACAGAGCTCAATGGCATCAACTCTTTTCCTGTCATCCTTATTCATTGTCCAGCTCTCAGATGCATAGGAGGTAATCAGAAACACCATGGCCTGAATCAGACACACCTTGGTCCTCAAACTGAGGTCCTAACTTCTCAATAATTTGGATAGGCCCCCTAACTGCCGAGCTAATTAGCTGTTTCTTATTTTGTCAATAATCAGATGTGGGCTGGAAGCCTCTTGTTTGAGCAATAAAGACCTGATGGGCAGGCTTTTGTATTAAAATCCAAAGGTCCCGGTGTTAATTATGTTTGAAGGGAATATTGTTCAAAGTAGTACAGCTCTTGTCTATCAGTTTGCTGAACTGAGGTAACTTGGGATTGCTGTGAGACTGAAATCTATGCCACTAGTATGTCAAATGCCACAAGAATTACTCATGGTGGACAGGTTTTGGTGGAGCTCCCTGACTAAAACAGACTAGGAAGCAGGATGGGCCATCTATTTGCTAAATAGCAGGCCTTTGAAAACCCTATGAGCACTAATGAAAGATAATAGTTATAGTAGTGTAGTGGCAGAGCCCAGATTGGTAGTCAGTTAAAACAAGGAAAAACAATAACAAACATTGTTAACAATTGTAATCTAGAATGTACGTTGCTTATATTTTTGGAAAATTAGAAATTGTTAAAAATGAAATGGAACACATAATTATCATATACTAGGCATCAGTAAGACAAGATGGACCAACTTTGGCCAATGTGAATCAGATGGTATACTATGCAGGGAGTGAAAAACACAAGAAGAAATGGTGTTGCATTCATAGTCAAAAAGTCAAATTAAAGTTCTATTCTGAAATACAATACTGTGAGTGATAATACTCATATGCATACAAGGAAGACCTGTTAATGCGATTATTATTCAAACATATGCTCCTACATCTAGAGCCAAAGAGGAAGAAATCAAGAATTTTTACCATATCTTGCAGTCCAAAATTGATCAAAAAGGCAATAAAGATATATTAATAATAATTGGTGACTAGAATGCAAAAGTAGGAAAGAGTGAAGAAGGAATGCTGTTGTTGTTGTTGATTGCATTCATTTATAGAGACCCTATGAACAAAAGCCCTGAAGATCCTCTACAACTATTGACATTTATCAAAGTTTATATAGAGTTTCCGGAGGCATGTTATTTAGGAAGTGGAATTGGAAAATATGGGCTTGATGATAAAAATGGAATTAATAAATTTTGTGTTGACAATTATTTATTAATTTCAAACACTTTTTTAAAAAGACACAACTATGACTTTACATGTAGACCTCACCTGATGGGCTTCATAGGAATAGAGTGATTACATTTGTGGAAGAAATCATTAGAGAAGCTCAATACCAGCAGTCAAAACTAGGTCAGGGGCAGACTGTGGGTTAGATCATCAGTTATTCATAAGCAAGTTCAAATTGAGGCTGAAGAAAATGAAAATAATCCACAACAACCAAAATATGATCTTGAATCAATTTCATTAGAATTTCAGGATCAATTTAAGAATAGACTTGAGGCATTAAACATCAATGATCAAAGACCAAATGAGATGTGCGATGAAATCAAGACTATCTCCATGAAGAAAGCAAAGGGTCATTACAAGAACAGAGAGGAAAGAAAAAAATGCAAATGGATGTTCAAAGAGACTCTAAGATTGCATTGGAACATCGAGAAGCTGAAACAAAAGAAAAACATGTCGAAGTGAAAGGACTGAACAGATTTCAAAGTGCAGCTCTAAAGGCCAAAGCAAAGTATTATGGGACGTGTAGAGAGCTGGAATTGGAGTTCAAAAAGAGTAGAACTTGCTATGTATTTCTCAAGCGCAAAGAGCTGAAAAATTTAAGTCTCATGTCGCAATACAGAAAGATGGTATGGGAAATATATTTAACGACCCAGAAAGCATTACAAGAAAGTGGAGGGAAAACACAGAATCATTGTATCAG
Source organism: Elephantulus edwardii (assembly GCF_000299155.1). Lineage (NCBI taxonomy): Eukaryota > Metazoa > Chordata > Mammalia > Macroscelidea > Macroscelididae > Elephantulus > Elephantulus edwardii. Next base: position 13,402,539 of record NW_006399808.1, on the reverse strand, counting down.
AGATAACAGATTGACACTGAAAAATTTGAGAAAGTGCTATATAAACGGAAGCCAATGGTAATGAAAGAGTAAGCAGAGATTCCATTGAAGGAATTGGCAAAAAATTAGACCCCAGGAATTGATGGGATACTGTTTGACTTGTTTCAATTAACGGATACAGCCTTGGATGCACTGATCAGTCTATGACAGGAAATTTGGAGGACAGCTGTGTGACTAATGGATTGCAAGAGGTCCAAATTTGCTCCCATTCCCAAGAAAGGTGATCCAACTATATGTTAAAACTATCAAACAATATCATTAATAGCACATGCAAGCAAAATATTGATGAAGATTATTTAAAAAATGTCTGGAACAGTACATAGATAGGGCCAGAATTTAAAGAGAATTTAGAAGAGGCTATGGCACCAGGAATATCATTGGTGATGTCAGAGGAATCCTAGTTGAAAGTAGGGAGTACTAGAAGAATGTCTATTTGTGCTTTATTGTCTATACAATGATATTTGACTGTGTGAATCATAACAAGTTGTGGCACATTGAGAATTTTCAAGATCTCAGAGAATTTAATTGTGCTCATGTGAAACTTCTCCAGAGTACTAAAGAGCAATGATGTCACTCTGGAGACTAAGTTGCACCTGATACAGTCCATGATCTTTGCAATTGATGCCTTTGAGCTGTGGTACTGGAGAAGAGTATTGAATATACCAAGGACTGCTAAGAAAACAAACAGGTTCATCCTGGAGATGATTAAACCAGGCTGCTCCTTAGAGGCAAGGATTCTGAAGCTTCGTCTGACATAATTTTGACATGGTGCAAGGAGGGACCAGTCCTTGGAGAGGGATGTCATGCTTGGAGGGTGAAGGGACATGGCAGGAGAGAAAGACCCTCTATGAGGTGGATTGATTCAGTGACTGGAATAATGAAGGTGGGTGTGTCAGAGGCAGTGAGACTGGTAGAGGTCACAACAGGGTTTAGGACTATTGTACATAGGGTCTCTATGGGTTGCAGGCGACTCGACGGCACATAACAATGACATGTGGAACCTATACCTGGAACAGGAGGCTGTTGTGCAAACAGAGCAGGGTAGTACTGCATACTATATATAAGGAGTCAAAATTAAAAAGCAAAGGAATATCTGAACAAAGACATTGGTGTTTGGTAAATATATGATAGTCTCTTCTTCAGAATCACAACTCATACATATTAATTTTTCTTCAGTCATTCTTGGTTATTGTCTAGTTCTCTCATGCAAAGTAAGTAATTGTGAAGATCATGGCCTGGATCAGCCGCACCTTAGTCTTTAGACTGACATCTTTCCTCTTCAGCACTGTGGATGGTTCCATGATATCACATTTTGCTAATGCAATTTATCTTTTGATTTCTTGTGCCAAGTGTGGAACCGAGCAAGTTAAAACAACCTCAATATTTTCTTTGTCTATCATGATGCTGCCAATAGCCCCAGTGGTAAGAATCTTTGTTTTCTTTTCTTTTTTTTTTAAATGATTTTGAATGTTTATATGCTGATTACATGGTTTGATATATATGAAGCAAAATCTAATAGTTGATTTGTTGGTCTTCAGTCTGTGTGTGCTAATCAGTCCCCATTTTAATGTCTCTTATGCTTTCAGTAAATTCTTTGTTTCACTTGAACCAAACGCAACATAGAATTGAAAAGATAAAAATAGACAAGTGTACAATTTTAAGCAGTAATTCTAGCACTTTCTCTCTACTTATAAGACAAGGAGGAAAAAATTAGTCAGAATATTCAAGATGTGAATAGTACTATCAAGTAATGACTTAATTGATATCTATACAATATTATACCTAAGAGCAAGATACACGTTCATTCCATGTATAAGTAGATTATTTAAGTACATTGACCATAGTCTAGGCCCCAAATAATGTCTCATTAATTGAACATATTCAAATTATAAAGAAGATGTATTCAGACCACAATGGTATTAAATTAGAAACCAGTAACAAAGCTTTCTGGGGAATTCCAAATATTTGGAAATTAAATAGCATACTTCTGGAGAACGCATGGTTTAGAGAAGGAAAAGAAAAATATTTATTTTTAATATGCTTAGCATATTTAGGTTTCCCAGATCCAAAATAAAACCTACTAAATTACACCAATTAACACATGAAACCTGAAATAACTCTAACACATACATGGTGTTCACAGACACAGTTCAAAACTGTGAAGTTTTAGTGCTGAGATCCTCAGCTTCTTGAGGAACTTGGGGACCCTACTCTCTGTGTGCTGGTGGGATCTGTCTTTTTTTTGTTTGGTTGGTTTTTGTGTTTTTTTGTTTTTTTTTTTAAAAAAAAAACTCTTTCAAATTCACTTTGAGAACTTGGATTTCCATTCATTCATTGTTGCACATTTTCTCCCCTGTCACTCCCACCCCTGGAGTTTACTTTTCTCTTTGGAAAAAAAAATCTTTCATTGTTATAAAGTAACACACCCCATTCCACTTTACTATATAGCTCTTACTCTGGACTCATGTCATGCTAGTAATACCCAATCATTTATTCCTTTTATACAGTTCTCTCCCTCGTCTCTTCAAATGACATGTACACTGTTAATCCTTTCTTTTCTTAATTTCACCCAAACCCTCATGTTAGTTCTGTTTCATAACAGTGGCATTATGCAGTATTTGTCCTTTTGTGACTGAGATATTTCACTCAGAAGATTGTCCTCCAATGTAACCCATTTTATATAATAATTCATGAGTTCCTTGTTTGTCAGTGCTGCATAATATTTTAGGTTTCCCAGATTGAAAATATAACCTACTAAATCATACCAATTAACACATAAAACCTGAAATAACTCTAACACATACATGGTGTTTGGTATACAAAAACTATTCATTCATTTGTTGATGGACACTTAGGTTTTTTCCCACTCTTTGCTATTGTAGCTAATGTTAGATGGATCTTAGCTGAAAGCAGGGAATACCAGAGGAATGTGTATCTGTGTTTCATTGACTATGCAAAGGTATTTGACTGTGGGGATCATAACAAACTGTGGCTGACTCTGAGAAGAACGGGAATCTCAGAACACTTGATCATGCTAATGAAAAACCTATACTTGGACCAAGAGGCAGTCATCAGGATTGAGCAAGGAAACACTGCATGGTTCAAAATTGGGAAGGCCATATGCCTGTGGTGCGTCCTGTCTCTATCTCTTTTCAACCTGCATGCAGAACAGATTATCCAGGGGCTGGACTCTATGAGGAGAAAAGTCGGGTCAAAATTGGTGGAAGATATATCAACAATCTGCGTCATGCAGATGACACAACCCTGGTTGCTGAAACTAAGGAGGACCTGAAGTGCTTGCTGCAGAGGGTCAAGGACTGCAGCCTTCAATATGGGTTGAGGCTCATTGTCAATAAGACAAAGATTCTCAACCACTGGACCAATTGGCAGCATCAGGATGGATGGTGAAGAGATTGGGATTGTTCACAGCTTTAATTTGTTTGGCTCCACAGTCAACACTCTTGGCATCAGTAGCCAGGAAATTAAAAGACGTATTGCCATGGGAAAGTCTGCTGTTAGGGACCTCTCCAAACTATTGAAGGGCAATGGTGTCTCTGGAGACTAAGGTGCGTCTGATACAGGCCATGGTCTTTGCTATCACTTGTTATGCATCAGAGAGTTGGACAATGACTAAGGAGGACAGAAGGAGAATTTATTCCTTTGAGCTGTAGTGCTGGAGAAGAGTATTGAGGGTAACATGGACTGCTAGGAAAACAAACAGATTCATCCTGGAAAGGGTTAAACTTGGCGGCTCCTTGGAGGCAAGGATTCTGAGGCTCTGTCTGACATACTTTGGACATGTAAGGAAGGACCTGTCCTTGGAGAGGGACATCATGCTTGGTAGGTTGGAGGGATAGTGTAGGAGGGGAAGGCCCTCTACGAGGTGGTGGATTGATTCAGTGACTGGCGTAATGGGGGTGGAAGTGTCAGAGGCAGTGCGATTGGCACATGACAGAGCAGAGTTTAGGGCTGTTGTACGTAGGTTCGCTATGAGTCACAAGCAACTCGACGACACATAACAACAACTTTGCTTTTGTGAACAAAGCAGCAATGAAGAGGATGTGAATATACCTGTTTGGGTGGCACTTCTGATTTTTGTACATTATAATTCCCAGTGGCGGAATTGCTGGAAAAAATGGTATTTCTATTTGCAACGTTTTTGAGAAAAACATCATACTGCCCACCAGAGTGGTTGCAGCATTTTACACTCCCACCAACAGTGAATAAAGTTTCCAATTTCTCCTCAACCATGCCAACATTTGTTGTTTGTTGTTCTGTTGAAGTTTGCTATTCTTTCTGGGGTGATATTATATCTCGTAGTTGTTTTTGATTTGTATCTCTCATAGAGCTAGGGATTTTGACCATTTCTTCATGTGTTTATTGGCCATATAATATGAATGTCTTCTTTGATGAAGTGTCTGTGCATATCCTATGCACATTTTGCAATTGGGTTGTTTACCTTTGTCTTGTGGTGATCGGGTATTCTATAAATTCTAGATTTAAGTCCCTAATTAGACAGGTGATACCAAATAATTTTTGCCCAGTCTGTGGCTTTCCTTTTTACTCTGTTGTAGAAGGTTTTGGATGTGCATAGGGATTTTATTCTTAGAAGGTCCCATTCATCTGTTTTATCCTTTCCTGGTTGTAGGTTTTTGAGGATGCTTGGAAGACTGTTCATGTTGTGGGTTAGGGCTTCTAGAATTCTTTCAAGATTTTCCTTAAAAAAGTTTTTAGTCCTTTGTTTTAATCCTAGGTCCTTGATCTACTTTAGGTTAAGTTTTTTGTATGGTGTGAGGTGTGAGTACTGCTTAAGTTTTCTGCAGATGGTTTTTTTCCGTTTTGCCAGCATCATTTGTTAAAAAGGCTTAACAAACTCCATCTCCTTGTAAAAAATCAGTAGTCCATAGGTACCTGGGCTGATTTCTAGGTTCTCAATTCTATTCCAGTGATCTGCGTGTCTGTCACTGTATCAGAACCAAGCTGTCTTAACCACCACAGCAGTATAGTAGGATTTGAAATCAGGAACTGAGATGCCTTCTACCTTGTTTCACTTTCCATTCGAAATGAAATTGAAGATTGCCTTTTCCATCTCATTGAAGAATGGAATTGGTATTTGTATTGAGATTTCATTGAATGTATATTTTCTTTAATAGCATTGTTATTTTCACTATATTAAGTCTTTCTATCCAAGAGAAAGGTATATTCTTCCATGTCTCCAGGTCTCTTTTTGTTTCTTGTAGTAATGTTTTTTAATTTTCTTTGGATAGATACTTTGTACTTCTGGTTAGAATCACTCCCAAATATTTAACCTTGTGATTGGCTATTGCGATAGGTATTATTTTTCTTAGCTCCAGTTCTGTATTCTCTTTGTCGCTATAGAGAAATCCAATTGATTTTTTATGTTGATCTTGTATACTGCCACTTTGTTGAATTCACTATGTCCAGTAGGGTTTTGTTTTGGTTTGTTTTTTCTGAGTCTTTTGGGTTTTCAAAGTGTACTCTCATATCACCTGCACATAGAGATAATATTAACTCCTCTTTGCCAATTCGGTTACCTCTTATTTCCTTCTCTTATCATATTTCTACCGCTAAGACTTCAAATACAATATTGAATAGGAGAGGTGACAGTGGGCATCCTTGCCTCGTTCCTGTTCTCAGAGGGAATGCCTTTAATCTCTTTCTTTTGAGAAAAATATTGGCTCGTGGATTTCTTGGGTTTCCACATATACTTTTTACTATGTTCAGGAAATTTCATTCTATTCCTATTTTGTTGAGTTTTAATCAGGAAAGAGTGATTTTGTTGAAGGCCTTTTCTGCATCAATTGATAGGATCATGTGGTTCTTGTTCTTTGCTTTGTTAATGTGATCAATTACACTGTTTTTCTCATGTTGAACCAACGTGCATTATGAATCCCACATTGTCATAGTGAATTATTTATTGATGTACTGCTGGATTCTATTGCCCAGCATTTTATTCAGAATTTTGCATCTATGTTTGTGAGAGATATTGGCCTAAGTTTTCTATTTCCATGGTGTCTTTACCTGGCTTTGATATCATGGATATGTTTGCTTCATAGAATGAATTTGAAAGAATTCCATAGTTTTCTATATTCTGAAATAGTTTATGTAGAATTGGTGACAGTTCTCTGAATGTTTGATAAAATTCACTTGTAAAACCATCTGGTCCAGGGCTTTTTTTAGTCTGGAAGTTGTTTTATTACCTTTTCAATTTATTTTTTTTATGATGAGTCTATTCAGGTGTTCAATTTCTGTTAGTGAAATTTAGGTAAGTTGTAATTTTCTAAGTGTCCATTTCATCTAGGTTTTCATATTTGTTTATAGTTTTTGTAATATTCCATTGTTAACTTTTTTATTTTATTTATTTCCATTGTGACATTGCCCACTTCATCTCTTATTTGAATAATTTGTGTCTTTTCTTTTGTTAATTTTCCTAGTGGTTTGTTGATTTTATTCACCTTTTCAAAGAACCAACTCCTAGTTTTGTTGATGGGTTCAATTGTTTTTCTGTTTTTTCTTTCATTTATTTCTACCCTAGTTTTTATCATTTCAGTTTTTTTAGAGGGTGTCACATTTTCTTTCTGTTCTTTTTAAATTTGTTGGAGATATTGGGTTAGAGAGTCAATGGTCATATTTCCTGTCTTTTGATGTGTTTACTTATTGCTATAAATTGACCTCTGATTACTGCCTTGGCTGTTTCCCAGAGATTTTGGTAAGTTGTGTTTTCACTGTCATTTGTTTCAAGAACTATTTTAATTTCATTTTTTTTAAATTTATTCTAGTATCCACTCATGTTCAAGCAAGACATTGTTCAGCTTCTAAATGTATGGCTTTTTTTTTTCTCCTTTATCCTCTTATTATTATTTTTTAATTTTGTAGCATTGTGGTATGAGGAGATGTTTTGTATTATTTCTACATTTTTCAGTTTATTGATGTTTACTTTGTGACCTAAAATGTGATCTATTCTGGAGAATGTTCCATGCACATGCTTGTTTTGGGTGCATTAACCTATAAATATCTATGAATTTGAGTTGGTTTATCATGTGGTTTGATTATTCAGTGTCTTTGTTGATTTTCTTTCTGGAAGTTCAATCTTTTCTTCAGAATGGTGTATTGAAGTCTTCAAGTACTATAGTATTATTGTCTGTTTCCTTTTTCAGTTTTGTAAATGCTTGTTTTATATATTTTGCAGGTCTTTCATTTGGTGTATAAATATTTATTATTTTTATGTCTTCTTGTTCTCTTTACCATTTGATCATTTTGTAGATATCTTCCTTGTCTTTTGTGATGGTATTTGCATTAAAATCTATTTTTATCAGAGGTTAATACCACTATCTCTGCTTTTTTCTGGTTTATTTGCTTGGTATATTCACACACACCACTTTTATTTTTAGTCTTTCTTTATCTTTAGTAATTTTTAGGTGAGTCACTTGTAGACAGCATATTGATAGATTTTGGGTTTTTATCCAGTCTGCTAACCTTTTTATCTTCAGTGATGCATTTAAAAAACATTGACTTTTAGTGTGATTATTGTGAGGCGAGGTTTTATTGCTATCATTTTGTTGAGTTCTTTGTGGTGGGGTTGCTAGTTAACTTTGGCCCATCCTGTTTTCTGTGGCTCCTCTGTGAGAAGGATGTCTCTCCGTGTTTCCTGCAATGCCGGTCTTGTTCTTACAAACCCCCTTAAGTTCTGTTTTTCTGAGAATATCTTAATCTGTTCTTCATATTTGAAGGACAATTTTGCTTAGTACTGTTTTCTTGGTTGACAGTTGTGATCTATAAGTGTTTGATATATATCATTCCATTGTCTTCTTGCTTGAGTGGTTACAGCTGAGAAATTGGCACTTAATCTTATTTGTTCTCCATTAAGTTACTCTTTGTTCCTCCTTCACTGCTTTCAGAATTCTCTCCTTATCTCTGGTTCTGCCAAATTTAACTATTTACATACATCTTGATACATCTTGATGTTTTTCTTTTGGGGCCTATTCTATGTGGTGTTCTCTCAGCTTCTCAAAAATATATTGTCTCATTCTACATTTTGCTTGGAAATTTTTCTTCTAATAATTCTTCCACAACTTTTTTTGTGCCTTTAGTTACTTATTCCTTTCTGGGATTCCATTTATGCACATCTTATTTCTCTTAATGGTGTCCCATATTATTCTTAGGTTTTCTTCTTTATCCTTCTTTTTTGATTCTACTTTTTGTTCTAGAAGATCAGTGGTGACAATTCTACTTTCTATTTCACTGGTTCTGTGTTCCATCTATTCAACCCTGTTTATGTGTCCCTTCATTATGTTGACAGCATCTGAAACTTTAGTCTTCATATTTTTTTTATTGTGGTTTCTTGTTTTTCCAGAGCCTCTAATACCTCATTTGTTTTATTTGCAGTGTTTGGATTTTTTTTTAAGCTCCTTGTGGTTTTTGCTTGCACTGTCCTGTAATTCTTCATGTTTTTTCACCCCTTGAAAATATTCAATCATTGTTCTTTTAAATTTTGTGTCAGAAAAGTTTCATCAGACTTTCTGGCTTCAGGAAAACCATTGATATTGATACCGTGACACATTTTGGGCATGACATCTTGCTTTTGGCTTGTGTAGGGTGTATGGTAGCCTGCTTCCTACATGACATTGTTGTGGTAGAGTTTTTCATGCCTGAGGTGATAGCAGGTTATGTTTTGTTTCAGTTTGGTTTTTGTTGTTGTTGTTGGGTTTGGTGTTTTGTCTTTTTTTTGGGTTATTGGTTTTTTTTAATATCGTGTTCTTGATCTGAATTCAGTGCTCTAGAAGAGAGTGGGGCAGCTACTCTGCCTGGGTTTTTCGCTGTCTCCTAACCCAAGAGAGGATCTACTTCAGTTTTGTAGAGAAACAGTCTGTGAAAGCAGCCTCTTTGGTCAGACAACTGCTGCAGCTAAGCCAGCCAGGGTGTTTTGGGATGAAGACAGTTAATAGACTGGATGTAAGGAGATGCAAAGCATAGTGCAGACAACTGATTGGAAAACCAAAAAGCCTTGGTTTTCCCTTCAAGAACAAGCTCCAGCTGTCTCACTCACTTTTGATTGAGTTTAGGGGGTCCCATGTGATCCTGCCAAACAACAGTGGCCCCCCCAACACAAAGTATCTCATTCAAATTCCAACATCGATACTGGTGAGTGCACTGTGGCGTCAGCTTCAGGCATGTGCAGGCAGCTTCAGCAACGTCTCCTGGTGTGGGCAGGCAGAGTTGGTCAAATCTTTGTTTTCTTGATGGTAAGCTTGTTAAAGGAGTTTTACTCTTTAAAAAAAACATGTATAATGGATAAAAAAGATTTTGCTTTGTTTTGGTTCCCCCCCACAATGTAATATTGATGCAGTTGTTACAATATAATTAGGACACACTGAAAACCTACCAGCATATGGCATTCCTTTGTCCCTTGTGATTAGTTGAGAACTAGACATTTGACATAATTGGACCTATGAGAGAGAGATTTATTATTTTAATTTTATGATATTTGGAAGGAAAGCTCTCCTCCTGAAATGTATATAGTGCAGATGGGATATTTAGAATTTTTTGTAGTTATGCCACTGTCATGTAGGATAATTCCTGCCAACAGACAATGATGGTACCATGAGGTTTACAAAGAAACACAGCCAGAAAGCTGCTCAAACAAAGCTTAGAGCAAGTCACGTTTGGACTAGTATGTTAATTAAACCAGTAAATTCTTATTATATGTTTTCCTCTAGGTGTTCAGAAAAACTTTTCCCTTTTGGTCACATCCATGTATTTTTTTTCAGCTTACCTTTAAAATATATTTAGATCTTAATACTTTTTCTTAATTTCTCCATTTCTTCTTTCTCCAGATCACATCAGCTTTTGTTAAATTACTATAATATTTTCTTTAGTAGTCTTTTTTATTGTTGTTCTTCAAGCTTGTTCTTTTTCCATGGTATAACCTAACAGAAGTAAATGATCTTTCCAATATGAACATTAGATGAAACTGTTCAATATTCCTAATAACTCCTTATATCATATAAATAGAATAAAATACAAGATGCAGACCATGAGGATCTTCTTGGTAAGAGAACGTCATTGTAAGTCTATAGACTTAAAGGATATAAGTTTATTTTCTGTAAGTTCTGAATGTTGAAAGAAAGCCTAAGTAAGATCTCAACATACTCATTCTTTTTAGAGCAGTAATTGAAGGATGCCTTGGATCTTTTATCTCTTTATTTGACATTTGCGCTCTTCTTTGTATTTGTTTCTATGTTTAATATACTCTTTATATAAATCAGAAGTCATTATATTTACACTTACCTTGTTCTGGGTATGATCTAATTAGTATAACAAAGCAAATCTCTAGTGGTGTAATGGATAAGGAGCCCCATTGCCAACCCAAAGTCAAGTAATTCGAATCCATCATCAACTCTACAGGAGAAAGATGATGAATCTCCTTCTATGTAATTTACTGACTCTGAAAATCTACTTGAGAGACGTCTATAAGTTAGTTACAACTGGAGACTCATTAAATGGTACAACCACTCTGGAAGGCAGTTTGGTACCTCCTCAAACAAAAACCTGAACATAGAAATTCCATATGACACAGCTATTCCACTGCTTGGTATAAACTATGAGAAAGTGAGAACTGAGGCATGGATACTTGTACACTAATGTTCATAGTTACGTTATTCACTATCACAAGAAAATGGAACCACCCAGATGTCCAACCACAGTAGAAAGGATTGAGAAATTATGGTACATTCACATGATGGAATACTATGCAACACACAGGAGTAATGATTTTGTAAAATCACTACCTAACTTGGGAGCGACTAAAGAGCATTATGCTGAGTGAGATAACTAAGTCCCACAAGAACAAATAATTGCATTAAACTATTATTGTAGACCAAATATGAGGATGCAAGGGGTAGAGGGTGGAAGCAGAGGGGTGATGATGGCCAGGAAGGGAGGTTTAATCATAGGGTAGTATAATTTGATGGGTAAGAGTGTGTGAATGAAACGAGAAAGATCCAGTGTGGAAAACCATGTATTCAAACTTTGTAAATAAACCGGGGTGTGTGGGTGTGTGTGTAATACTATATTTTATATATATATAAACACACACACACACACACACACACACAACATACACATGCAAAAACAAAACCAAATAACACATGCATACACACATAAACCCAAAACCAAAAGCTCACTAATCTGGGTATGATCTAGTTAATATAACAAAGAAAAGTTTATTTATAAACAGGATACATCCACATGTACAGGGATTAGGATTCTAATACATATTTGTATGTGTTCACAATTAAATCCATAAATACTAGTTTAACAAACTCTATTTGCTGGATAGCCTTGCTATGTCTACTATCACTATTCCTTACTTTGAGCTTCTCAAAGTCACACAATAACTTCTACACTTTCTGGTTTCTCAGGGATATCATTGTTGATGTAAGATGGATCCTGGCTGAAAGTAGAGAATCCTAGAAAAATGTCAATTTGTGCTTTATTTACTATATAATGGCATCAGACTATGAGGATCAGAACAAATTGTGACTGACATTGAGAAGAATGGGAGTCCCATAGGATTTAATTGTGCTTATGCAAAACCTATACCTGGACCAGGAGACTGTTATGAGAACAGAGTAAGGGAACAGAGCATAGTTCAAAATTAAGATGGAAGCAGTTTATCAGAGTTGTATTCTCTTTTCATACTTATTCAATCTGTATTCTGAGCAAATTATTCCAGAATCTGAAATCTATGAAGAGAGATATGGCGTCAGGATTGGCGGAAGTATTATCAATAACATGTTATGGAGATGACATAGCCTTGCTTGTGAAAATAAGGAAGGCTTGAAGTACTTGTTGCAGGAGATCAAGAAATGCAGCCTTCAATTAAGATTGCATCTCAGTGTCAAGAAAACAAAGGTTCTTACCACTGAACCAATAGGCGGCATCATGATGGATTGGAGATGAGATTGAAACTGTAAACAACTTCATCTAACTTGGATTCACAATTAACAACTTTGGTACCATCAGTCAGGGAATAAGGATACACCTTGCACTGGGAAAGTCTGCAGATAGGAACCTTTCCAAGTTATTGGGAGTTATGATGTCAGTTTGAAGACTAAGTGCATCTGATTTAGGCCATAGCCTTTCTGATCATTTGCTATGCATCTGACAGCGGGACAATGAATAGAGATGACAGAAGAAGAGTTTATGTCTTTGAGCTATGGTGTTGGAGAAGACCACTGAACTGAAAGATTGCCAAAAGAACAAACAAATATGTCTTGGAGAGGGTGTAGCCAGAGTGTTCTGTATAGGCTAGGATGATGAGGCTCTGCCTCACCTACTTACTGGATATTGGTAGAAGAGACTATTCCTTGGAGAGGGACATGATATTTGAACAGTTGGAGGGTTGGCAAAGGACAGGAAGACTCTACCAGTGAGATTGACACTATAACTGCCACAATAGACTGTAATATGTCAGGAAGTGTAAGATGGCACAGGATAAAACAAGGGTTCAGATCTGTCATTCATACATTGCTATGAGTCAGACTGTATTTGATGGTGCCTAACAACTGCCTGAAACACCAATTTCATGAAATATGTATATGTCTTGTTCCTTTTTCTCATTCATTCAGTTTTTCAGAAGAAATTCTTTTTCTCTGATAAATAATTTCCATTCTCCACTCATACTGGTAATGTTTTTCCATTAATATTTTTTTGTTTTTTCTAAAATATTTGATATCTACTGAGAAATTGTTTATTTTAAATTACTTTGTCACATCTATAACGCGATGTCTCACAAGAACTAGTATATTTTGTTTTGCTTATTGATATACCACTAGCGCTTGAATTAGGGTTGGAGGAAGTACACAGGCAATTCTCAAAGTATATTACTGAATGGAATTTTCGGGTTTCTCCAGATCAAATAGAATTTTTATTTTGGAAATAAAAAAGTTTTGTTTTGGCAATAAAAGTCAATTTCTTTACATACTGGCTACTCTAAGTAAAACTGGACTCCTTGGCACTGAGTTGGAAGAAAAGCATCTGTGACCCTCTAGCTAGCTTTCTGAAGCTATAGAGCTCAGAAGAAGATTTTCACCTTTCTGCAACACTCTTGCTGATGATTTCCATCTATCAGAGGCACCAGCTTTGGATTAGCAGTGCAATTCCCCTACTCTACTTAGTCTTTCTTATAATTCAATGCAGTATGATACAGCCCATATGAATAAATTATATTAAGTACTAAGGAGTGGTGGTGCAAAAATGAAGGCATTTGGTTCAAATCCACCAGTTGCTCCATGAAAGAATGATGAGCAATCTCCTTATGAATAATTAAACTGCCATAGAATACTCAATGGAGAGTCAGCTTATATTACAATAACAATTACATTGTAATTGTTGCAATACTCAAGGATGCTGTGGGCAGAATATTGCATGACCCAGGAAGCATCAAAAGACATTGGAGTACACACAGTCACTATATCAAAAAGAATTGGCTGATGAAGATGAATTTCATGAAACAACATAGGATCAAGTGATGAAGGAGGAAATTCAAGCTGCTCTGAAAGAATTGGTGAAACATAAAGCTAAGTTCCATGAATTGATGGAAACACTAACTGACATATTTCAACAAATGCTGCCCTGGATGTACTCCCCAGGTTGTGCCAAGAAATCTGGAAGACAATTACCTGGCCAAATGACTGGAAGAGATCCATATTAATTCCCATTTTTCAAACAGGTACTCCGACAGTGGCATCCACTTCCTAAACAACATGGCTCTGGAAACTGTATGAATGATGATAAATGACAATAGTTATAGAAAGTCTTCAGGCCTTTTTTCCATAGGGTCGCTATGAGACATGATTGACTCGATGACAACCGACAACAAAAACAATAATGCAACAGAGTGTGGAAATTATTGAACATTATTATGCAAACAAAATTCTGTTGAAGATTATCCAGAAATGACTGGAACAGCACATCAACAGAGAACTGTCATGCATCAATTTTATCCTCTTAAGATCGTGCACTTTTAGTTATATTTGACAGTCTCTTTATACCTTGGACTAGTTCTTCTAAGCTTGATCCCACTGTGTCTCTTATGTTAGGGTTTTGGGCTTTATTCACAGGTCTCTGATCCACCTTGAGTTGATTTTTGTGTATGGTGTGAGATGTGGATTCTGTTTCAGCTTCTGCAGGTTAGAAGTACAGTTTTGCCAACACTATTTGTTGAAGAGGCTATCAGTTCCCTATTTAATGGCTTTAATTTCCTTGCCAAGTATCAGCTGACCATAGATAGCTGGCTCTATTTCTGGGTTCTCAATTCTGTTCCATTGGTCTATGCACCTGTCATTGTACCAGTACTGTACTATTTTTGTTCCTACTGCTGTGCTGTAGGTTTTGAGGTCAGGGAATGCTATGTCTATAACCTCATTTTTGTTTCTCAGAAGTGTTTTGTGTGTTCAGGATCTCTTGCTTCTCCAAATAAATTTTATCATTTCCCTTACAATCTCCTTGAAGTATTAATTTGGTATCTAGATTGGGAATGCATTGAACATGTAGATTGCTTTTGGTAGGATTGTCATTTTAACAACATTGATTCTTTCTTCTCATGAACAGGGAACATTTTTCCATTTCTTTAGGTCTTTTATTGTGTCTTGAAGAAATTGGACCACAACCTAAATATGTAAATTTATCTCTGTAACTACTAATAAAATTGTAATAAATTTTGTGGGGGAAAAACAAACCAAAACACCACAACACCGAGAACTGTCAGATATGTAGGCGGAGTTTAGAAGAGGCTGTGGTACTAGGGACATTATAGATAATGTTAGATTGATGTTAATTCAAATAAGACAGTACCAGAGGAATGCCAATCTGTGTTTCATTGACTATGCAAAGGTATCTGATTGTGTGAATCACAACAAATTGTGGCTGAAGAATAGGAATCCCTGAACAATTGATTGTGCTTATACAAAACCTATACTTGGACCAGGAAACAGTCATCAGAACAGAGCAAAAAACACTAAATAGTTCAAAATCAGGAAAGATTTATGCCAGGAAACATCCTATTTCCATACATTTTCAATCTATTTGCAGAACACATCATCCAGGAGGCTATCCTTTATGAGGAGAAATGTGGCATCAGGATTGTAGGAGACTTATAAACAGCCTGCGTTATGCAGATGACAAAACCTTGCTTGCTGAAATAAGGAGGATCTGAGGCATTTGCTACAGAAGGTCAATATAAGTCTTCAATATAAATTGAAGCTCAATATGAAGAAAACAAACAAACAAAATCACCATTGGACCAATTGACAGCATCTTGATAGAAGGAGAAGACACTGTGATTGTTAACAGCCTCAGATTGCTTGGCTCCACAATCAACACTGGTACTGTAGTTGGGAAAATCAAAAGATGAATTGTATTAGGAAAATCTTCTGTCATGGACCTCTCCAGAGTACTGAAAAGCAATGATGTAAGCTTTCGAGACTAAAGTGTGCTAAATCAAAGCCATAGTCTTTGCAATTACTTGCTATGCTTCAGTGAGCTGGACAATTACCAAAGATGACAGAAGAAAAATCAGTCCTTTTGAGTTATGGTGCTGGAGACAAATATTGAACATGCCATGGCCTGCGAAGAGAATAAGCAGGTCTGTCCTGGATATGGTGTATCCAGGCCACTCCTTGGAGGCAATAATTTTGAAGCTCAGTCTCACATACTTTGAATCTGTTGCCAGGAGCGCCCAGTCCTTGGAGAAGGACATCGTGGTTGGAAGGGTGGAGAAACAGCATAAGAGAGGAAGACCCTGCATAAGATGGAACTCAATGACTGAGATAATGGGGGTTGATGTGTTGGAGAAGATGAAACTGGCTCAAGATAGAGCAGGATTCAGAGCTTTTGTACAAAATGTCATTATGAATTACAAGCCACTCAATGACACATAACAACAACATTTAAAATATGAATGCACTGATGTTTACCAGCTGTTGTTATGTGCTGTCAGGTTGCCTGTGACCCATTGAGACTCTATTAACGGCAGTTCTAAAGCATGTCCTGTCCTGAGCCAGTCTTGCTAATTCCTACACACCAACCCCCATTGCCCCAGTTACTTTATTAGATGAATAAGTTTAAATATTCTGATGTTACCTGTAAATGTTCATAATTCTATAAGCAAAATTATAACAAGGGCCAACAATATTTGCACATTTAACTATATTAAGAAATGCAAAGGTGACTTGTCACTATAAAACAAATTGCACCAAAAGATAGAAGTAGAAAAAAAAGTCAAGAAGTTGTAGTAATATTTAAAGTGAACTGTAACTAAAATGTAAATATTCAGTCTTTTTTAATACTTTCCTACATATTAGCAACATCAAAGAAAATAATTTCTAACTTCAAACCACAAGTATGGGAGAAATAAAGAAACAAGCTTTTCAACATCAAGAAACCATTCAT
>NW_006399808.1:13381534-13384966 GCF_000299155.1 Elephantulus edwardii | reverse complement strand
AGTAGTTCCTAGCTTTTCTCTGACAAATATTATAGTCTGTGAATTTACTCCTGGGTCCCTGATCCACACTGGATCATTTCTATTTGGCAAGTTTGGGTCTGGTACCCAGTTTGGGAAATGTGTGGAACAGCCATTTTCTACAAAGGTGTGTTTTCTTATTTCAGTTGTGGTTTGAGTATGGACTCTTTGTTTACAATTGGGTGTGAGCTGATTGGATTTGGACTTGTACTTAAAAAGGTTTTAATTGTTTTTAAAAAGTTTTCTTGATTTCAGTCAAACATTCTTCTAAGTATCATAGTACTTGTTTGTCAATTTGCTGCACAGAGGTAACCCATGGTTGCTGTGATGCTACTCACTGTGACACTGATGTGTCAAATGTGATAAAGGTTACCAATGGTGGATAGTGTTTAAATGAGCTCCCAGATTAAAACAGGCTTAGAAGAAGGAATGGTATCCACTTCTGAAATAGCTTGCCTCCAGAAATGGTGAACTTAGAAAAACAATGAAATTTATACAACAGTGATCAAGTTTTTCTTTCATAGGGTCACTATGAGTCTTGTATCGTTCAACGGCACTTAACAACAACATATTTGGCAATGACATATCTGATGTCAGCAAACAACTAATGCTGACTAGATTGTGGAGAAATTGGAACCCTCTTTAACTGTTCGTGGGTGTGTAAATTGGTGCAACCACTATGGAAGACAGTCTGGCACCTTCTCAAAAATTTGGAATTAGAAATACCATTTGATACAGCAATTCCACTACTGGGAATATATCTTAAAATAACCAGAGTCACGACTCAAACACATCAGTGCACATTTATGTTTATTGCTGCATTATTTACAACAGCAAACAAATGAAAGTAACCCAAGTGCCTGTCAATAAATGAACGGATAGAAAAACAATGATACAGTCACACAATGGAATACTGTACATCACTGGAAAACAAGGAACTCCTAAAACATTATACAACATAGGTCACCCTGGAGGACATTTTGCTAAGTGAATTATTTCAGTCAAAAAAGGACAAATACAATATAATACCACTGCTATAAAATTGGACTGATAGGAGGGGTTGGGGAGATAATAGGAAGAGAGTGGATATATAATGAACACTGGAACATTGGGACAGATGAGGGAAAGAACTATTTAAAAGGAATATATGGTTAGGCATTATATGTATGATAACAGTCTAGCGTAAGAAGTGTATTGCAAAGTCGACCAAAGGAAGAGGAAGAGACAGGGAAGGAAGAAAATGTGCAGCAATGAATATCTGAAAAATCAACTTTTCTGTAAACTTTTGTTTAAAACAATAAAAAATATTAAAATAAAATTAATTTTTATTTGGAATTTAGAAAAAAATATGTGGAACTGAAGATGAAACAACCCTTATACAAATATATCATACATCTTAGTGTTAATATCTAATGTTAACTTATCATCCTAAAGACAAAGATACTAAAGGTAGACGTCATCTGCGTTTTATATTTGTTCCTTACATATGACACAAAACAAGCATAGATTGTGCTGCGCGGTGTTTTTGCATGCTCAGCCTGTAGGCCACTCAAGATTATTCTGAGATTTGAAGCTCTTCTGCCACTGAGTTGGGAAAAAGGCGATGCTCTTAGCTTTAAATTAAATGAATGTCTCAAACCCCTTTCACCTCTTCAGAGGTGTTAGCCCTAGAATCCGGACACTAAATGATGAAAAGACACAACTAGAACAGAGGAATTTCCAGTGCCACCACTCTTTTTCAAGGAGAACTAATAATCAGTAGTAGAACTCAGTAAGGCTATGGTTTTCCTGAGTCCTTTATTCATCCTGTTAATTTAACTGCAGCTCAAGGTCACCCTTTCATCTACTCTGACACCACTCCAGAAGCCTCTCTGGAATTTAATCTGAAAGATATAGGTAAAACAACAATTAGATAGTTTGAGCAAATTGACTTTCTCAAATAACTACCACAATCAAATCCATACAGAATACTTTAGCGTTACTACCACAATCAAATCCATACAGAATACTTTAGTGTTACTATTGGAAATCTAACTTTCTCCAAAGTGCTAAAGAGCAAAGATGACAGTTAAATTACTAAGATGTCTCTGATTGAAGTCATGGAGTGTTTGGTTTTGTGTTTCGTTTTTTGTTTTGTTGTTTGGTGTTTTTTTTTTTCCAATTCTTTCCTAAAAGCCTGAAAGATGGACAACAAACAAAAACTACAAACTAAGAAGTGATACCTTTGTATTCTGATACT
Organism: Elephantulus edwardii; assembly: GCF_000299155.1. Lineage (NCBI taxonomy): Eukaryota > Metazoa > Chordata > Mammalia > Macroscelidea > Macroscelididae > Elephantulus > Elephantulus edwardii. Next base: position 13,382,709 of record NW_006399808.1, on the reverse strand, counting down.
GGCCAAGAATATGACTATCTCAAAGACTGCCTTAAAGATGAACAAGTATGTCTTAGAGAAAATGCAAAAAGTGCTCACAAGAGACAAGCAAGGTGAAACTTGATCTTACATTATGTCTTTGAGGATGTTGTCAGAAGGGCCTAGACTTTGGGAAAATGTTTTATGCTGGGAAAGAAGGAAAGTCAGAGGAAAAGAAGAATACTCTCAATAAGAAGTATTGACAGGATGACTGTTATAATAGACTTGACTATATCACAGATGGTGAGGATGGCACAAAATAGGGCAAGGTTCAAATCTCTTGTTTATGGGATCACTATGAGTTCTAATCAACTTTATAGCATCTAACAGCAGCAAGTTCTGAGGCTCTGTCTGACATACTTTGGGCATGCTACAAGGAAGGACTAGTCCTTGAAGAGGGACATTATGCTTGGGAGGGACAACGCAGAAGGGGAAGGCTCTCAATGAGATAAATTAACTCCGTGATTGGGTTATTGGGGTAACTTTGTCAGAGACAGATTTGCTCAGGATAGAGTAGAGTTCAGAGCTGTTGTACACAGGGTCGCTATGAATCACAAAAGACTTGATGGCACATAATAACACTAGTTATAATCAACTTGACAACATGTAACAACAACAACAACAATAATACTTGAAAGCAGTAGAGCTACTTCATTATAAGCAGTGAGCATCTTGTTATTATTGTTAAGTGTTGTTGAGTTACCTGTGACCCATAGTCAAATGCCTTTGTATAGTTAATGAAACACAGATAGACATTCTTCTGGTACTCTGTGTTTTCTGCCAAGAACCATCTGACATTGGCAATAATGTCTCTAGTGTCATGACATCTTCTAAACTGAGCTTTTATTTCTCGTAGGTCTCTGCCAATGTACTGTTCCAGTCTTTTCTGAATCATCTTCAGCAGGATTTTGCTAATGTGTGACCTTAGTGATACTGTTTGATAATTTCCACACTCTCTCGGGTCACCTTTTTTGGGAATTGGAGTAAATATGGATCTCTTCCAATCAGTTGGTCAAGTCATTTTCCTACAGATTTCTGGGCACAACTTGTTATCTTACTAGACATATTTTTATATATATTTAAAAGGGTGCTAAAACAGGAAAAATAGCAGACAATAGTCAAGAATTCAAAGAAATAACATCTATCTGGGTTCATTT
>NW_006399808.1:13380472-13381434 GCF_000299155.1 Elephantulus edwardii | reverse complement strand
GTGCGGTTGGCTCAGGATAGAGCAGGGTTTAGGGCTGTTGTGCATAGGGTCGCTATGAGTCGGAAATGACTCGACGGCACATAACAACAACAACATGAGTTCTAATCAACTTGATAGCATCTAACAGCAGCAAGTTCTGAGGCTCTGTCTGACATACTTTGGGCATGTTACAAGGAAGGACCAATCCTTGAAGAGGGACATTATGCTTGGGAGGGACGGCGCAGAAGGGGAAGGTTCTCAATGAGATGAATTAACTCCGTGATTGGGTTATTGGGGTAACTTTGTCAGATACAGATTTGCTCGGGATAGAGTAGAGTTCAGAGCTGTTGTACACAGGTCGCTATGAATCACAAAAGACTTGATGGCACATAATAACAACACGAGTTATAATCAACTTGACAACATGTAACAACAACAACAATAATACTTGAAAGCCGTAGAGCTACTTCATTATAAGCAGTGAGCATCTTGTTATTATTGTTAAGTATTGTTGAGTTACCTGTGACCCATAATCAAATGCCTTTGTATAGTTAATGAAACACAGATAGACATTCTTCTGGTACTCTGTGTTTTCTGCCAAGAACCATCTGACATTGGAAATAATGTCTCTAGTGTCATGACATCTTCTAAACTGAGCTTGTATTTCTGGTAGGTCTCTGCCAATGTACTGTTCCAGTCTTTTCTGAATAATCTTCAGCAGGATTTTGCTAATGTGTGACCTTACTGATACTGTTTGATAATTTCCACACTCTCTCGGGTTACCTTTTTTGGGAATTGGAGTAAATATGGATCTCTTCCAGTCAGTTGGTCAAGTTATTTTCCTACAGATTTCTGGGCACAACTTGGTATCTTACTAGAGCTAATTTTCATATTTTTATATATATTTAAAAGGGTGCTAAAACAGGAAAAATAGCAGACAATAGTCAAGAATTCAAAGAAATAACATCTATCTGGGTTCATTT
>NW_006399808.1:13377199-13378616 GCF_000299155.1 Elephantulus edwardii | reverse complement strand
TATCAAGAAGACAAAGATTCCCAGCACTGGACCAATTGACAGCATCAGGATGGATGGTGAAGAGATTGAGATTGTTCATCACTTTAGTTTCCTTCGCTCCCCAGTTAACACTCTTGACACCAGGAGCCAGAAAATTAAAAGATCTATTGCAATGGAAAAGTCTGCTATTATGGACCTCTCCAAAGTACCAAAGAGCCATGGTGTCACTCTGGAGACTAAGGTGCATCTGATACAGGCCATGGTCTTTGTAATCACTTGTTATGCATCACAGAGTTGGACAATGACTAGGAAGGACAGAAGGAGAATTGATGTCTTCGAACTGTGGTGTTGGCGAAGAGTATTGAGTGTACCATGGACAGCTAAGAAAACAAACAAGTTCAACCTGGAGAGGTTTAAACCAGGCTGCTCCTTCAAGGCAAGAATTCTGAGTCTTCATCTGACATATTTTGCACATGTTGTGAGGAGGGACCCGTGCTCGGAGAGGGACATCATTCTTGGGAAGGTGGAGGGACAGTACAGAACGGGAAGAGCATCTATGAGATGGATTGATTCAGTGACTGGGGTATTTGGTGTGGATTTGTTGGAGATAGTGAGATTGGCACAGGACAGAGCAAAGTTTAGGGCTGTGTACTTAGGGTCACCATGAGTCACAAGCGACAAAATGGCACATAACAACAACAATGACATCTTCATCACAGAAATATATTCTTGGGGTTACTATAACTTCTTCATAACTAGACAAGTCAACTCTATGAACGACCTAATGCACCTGGACTTACTTCCAGATCCTCCCTTTCAACAACATAGCAAATAAAGTCACCATAACCATAGCCACAGCAATTAGTCAGAAAAAGCAGGCAGCAACAGAACCAAAACCATCTCTAGGGCATACTTTAGTACAAACTCAACTCTGATTGCGTTTCAAGTGGCTTGTTCAAACTTTGGAAGTTTTGGAAGCAGCTCTAGTTTGAGAAATTGCACTATCAAATCTCTACATTGATATTTGGAATAAATAAGCTCTCTGAGTGTAACTTTGGCAGCTCTAGACCATCTTCATTGAATTTTTGCAACCCTGCCATCACAGCACCCAAGGGTTGGACATAGATGATATCCAGTGCAGACTCTGCAGATTTTACAACAGGAAGGTGAGAACTTTAGCTGAAGAAATTTCTAGCGGGAAACAAAATGAGGAAAACCGTTAAATACATCAGTTATTATGTTATGAAGATCCATAGTTGCATTCTTCATGTTGTCCATTTTCATATATTGATGCATAATTGAACTGTACCTCAGGAGATTTATAAAGTCTTGATATTTTCACTTTTCTGGAATTTGAATTTTATTTATATTTTCCCAAGTGAGTAGTCTCTTTTCCTTGTGAGTATAAAACTCAGCAGCTTATTTTTCATTATTTATT
>NW_006399808.1:13374581-13376049 GCF_000299155.1 Elephantulus edwardii | reverse complement strand
TCAGAATCTTTGCCTCCAAGGAGCAGTCTGGTTTCACCTTCTCCAGGACAAACCTGCTTGCTTGCTTTCCTAACAATCCATGGTATAGTCAACACTCTTCTCCAGCACCACAGCTCAAAGGCATCAATCCTCTATCACCCCTAGCTGTTGTCCAGCTTTCTGATGCATAGCACATAATTGCAAAGACCATGGATCATGTGCAACTTAGTCCTGATAGATAGATAGATAGATAGATAGATGATAGATAGATAAAACATAACAGCAGCATGTTATAAAGACAACTCATGATGATATCTATGATTTCATAAATAGTCATTTTACAAATGCATGCATATTTGTTTTTCAGGCTTTCATCTCTTGAAATTGTAGTCTGGCCACAAGAAGAGTTAAGAGATGAGAGGAAAGAAAGAGAAAGAGAAATTTTCTAGAACATTCACTTACACAGTAAATGCAGGCCTGACCCTCAAGGAAAGTCTCAATTTATTGGCTGTTTTAGATAAAAACACAAAATGAAAGGTGACTATGTTGTGTCTGCTAAACTAGTGAGAATCCAAGCCTAATCAACCTGAGAACTAATATTTACAATCATACATGAGGACAAGAATTGTTACGGCCAACTGCTCAACCACCTTTACTGACCACAGTATTCGGCTTCCAGGACCACAGAGCCCTTTACAATCATGATGGCTTTGACACTAGCATAGTACAGAAATTTTAAAAATTAGATGGCTCAGAAAGCTCCGTTTTTTTCTCTCCATGGTACATTATTTAACACAGGATTACCCCTTTTCCATCACAAATTTTACTACCCTCAAGGGATTTTGGCATCTTATAACATTCACTATGACATCTGATCCAGAGGGTATTATTCCATTGTCCCTTGTGGAGAAAATTATATACCTTCTACATATCAGTTGAAAAATTTCAAATAATCTGTGACAAAAAAACCCCGAGTCGGGTTTATGAAGGGCCCCATTTAATAGATAACAACATGCAAGATGACAGAAAGCTGTAGTATGGACTAGTTCTGCATAATCCTGGGGAAAAAAATTACCCAGAGCAGCTTGGCCTCAGATCCCCTGCTGTCTAGAATAGTTCCCTATTTCCATCTGAAGTCACTCTCAATATATGCAAAGTTTCACTTTCAATTAGGAATGATCAAGGGAACAAAAGGAAAGCAGTGTCTAGCACAACCTTCTCTACCAAATCCTAAAAGGGAAGGCTAAAATAGGCTTTCTGCTGCCAAACCATCAGGACTCAGATACACAGATAGCTTTTGATTAGAGAAAGGCTTTACAATTTATGTTGTGAGAGCAATGGAGCAGACAGTTGATTGTGGGGATTTGGGTCAGGTGTACCCTGTGTGCTGGGCAAACAGAGGAGTCATCATTTCTTATACTTTTCTGACATTTTCCCTATTCTCTATGTCCAGCTTATGCTTTTGTTTGTTTATTCACTCATCATATCA
>NW_006399808.1:13370538-13373558 GCF_000299155.1 Elephantulus edwardii | reverse complement strand
AACTAAGGTGCACCTGATCCTATAGTCTTCGCAACTACGTGCTATGCATCAGAGAGTTGGACAGTGAATAGGGTTGATAGAAAAAGAATTGATGCCTTTGAGCTGTGGTGCTGGAGAAGATTGTTGAATATACCATGGACTGCTAGGAGAACAAACAGGTTTGTCCTGGAGAAGGTGAAGCTGGAATGCTCTCAGAGTCAAGAATTCTGAAGCTTTGTCTGACATACTTTGGGCATGTTGCAAGGAAGGACTGATCCTTGGAGAGGAACATCATGTTTGGCAGAGTGGAGGGGCGGCAAAGGAGAGGAAGACCTTCAATGAGATGGATCGATTCTGTGACTGGAGCAGCGGGAATAAGTGTGTTTGAGATGGCTAGGTTGGCACAGGATAGAACAGAATTTAGAGCTCTTGTACATAGAGTCCCTATGAGTCACAAACGACTCAATGGCACATAAGAACAACAACAATCAGTATAAGCAAAAAAAATTCCACATACCTTGCTCAAATTGTTTCTTTAAAGGCCTTTTCTTTTTTTTCTTCTTTCAACATTTCAACTTCAGTTTCCAAACAAATTAATCATTGCCTGCACAAGGGCTCAGACAATTGTCTTTCTTTTCCTTAAGATAAAACTCATATAAGTCTTTATCCTTAACAAATAAATACTTACTGATGATCTATTGTGTCTTGGCACTGAAAGTACATCATTGTTTGCATTCCAAGACTTTAGTTTTTCTTTGCTAGTTTCTGGTGTCTTTGACTAGACTTTATTTGGTCTTCTCACTAGTATTCCTTTTTATTCTTTTATTTCAAGCAATGTATTACTCTTGTTATATTCATATGTCTACCACCATCATTTTACATTTGAATGTATAATTAGAAGCTAATATCACACACTAGCAAAATCCTGCTGAAGATTATCTGGAAAAAACTTAAAACAGTACATTGGCAGAGAACTGCCAGAAGTAAAGGCTGGGTTTAGAAGAAGTTGTGACACTGGAGACATTTTTAGTGATGTCAGATGGATCTTGGCAGATAGCAGAGAGTACCAGAAGAATGTCCATCTGTGTTTTATGGACTATGCAAAGCTATTTGACTGGAAGATCACAATAAATTGTGGCTAACATTGAGGAAAATGGGAATCTTAAACACTTGATCGTGTTTATATAAAACCTATACTTGGACCAAGAAGAATTCCTCAAAATAGAGAAGGGAAACACTGCATGGTTCAAAATCAAGAAAGGAGTGCATCAGGGATGCATCCTGTCTCCATATTTTTTCAATCTGTATACAAAACAGATCAGTTGGAAGCAGGGCTTTATGAGGAGTGTGACATAAAGATTGGAGGGAGAATCATTAACAACCTATGATATGCAGATGACACGACCTTGCTTGCTGATACTGAAGAAGATGTGAAGCACTTGTTACAAAAGATAAAGACTGTAGTCTTGAAGCTCAACGTCAAGAAGACAAAGATTCTCGCCACTAGGCCAATTGGCAGCACCATAATAATAGACGGACAAGAGATTGAGGTTGTTAACAATTACAGCTTGCTTGGCTCAACAATCAACACTTTTAATACCAGAAGTCAGATAATCAAAAGACGAATTGCATTGGGAAAATCTACCGTCATGGATCTCTGCAGAGTGCTGAAGAACTGCGATGTCAGTCTAGATATAAAAGTGTGCCTAATCCAAGCCATGGTCTTACTTGTTATACTTTAGGAAGTTGGACAATGATTAAAGATGACAGAAGAAGAATAGATGCCTTTGAGATGAAGTGCTGGAGAAGAGTCTTGAACATACCATGGATGGCCAAGAACACAAATAGATCTGTCTTGGAAAGGGTGAAACTAAGTCTCTCCTTGGAGGCAAGGATTTTGAAGTCCACTTCACTTACTTTGGGCATGTGGCCAAGAGAGATTGATTCTTGGAGAAGGATATCATGCTCAGAAGGGTAGATGGACAGCGCAGGAGTGGGAGACCCCGGATGGATTGAAACAGTAACTGGGGCAATGGAGGTTGGTGTGTCAGAATTAGTGAGACTATCTCAGAACAGAGAACAGTTCAGAGTTGCTGTACACTCAACCAATAACACTCTATGACATATTTGGAAGCAGGAGTGGCATCTATTTCCTAAACAACTTGCCTCCAGAAACTCTGTGAACTTTGACAAATGTCGTTAGTTGTAGAGGGGATTCAGGCCTTTTGTTCATGGGGTCGCTATGAGTCGTACTCGACTTGAAGGCAATCAACAACAACAGCAATGAGAAGCTATCAAGACTTTTTACCATAACCAACTTGCTTGCTTTTTTGTTAATATTCACAACAGACTGCTATTTGGGTATATCATTATTTTATTGTGAAGTGTCTGGCAGACCTGAAATCTAATCCCTAGATCACAACTTGGGGCTTTGGGGTCAAAGAAAACTCTATAATGATTTTATTTGTGCACAGTAAAAATTGTATTTGTGCACAGTGAGAATAGGATCAATGTACAAAACAAATAGAGTAGAAATGACAAAGACCTTTTTTTGGATATAGTTAAGAGGCATTAGGGGTGATAGTAGAAAGAAATTCCAGAATTTCTATCAAAAATATACTCCACCAAAATAGAACTTGATGAGAATTAAGGCTCATTCTTCATATAACTCAAAATGAATAATGAACTGAGAAATAAAACTTAACTCTGTAATTTCAATTGCCAGCCAATGATCTTGTACCTGGCAAAGCTCTCCATCAAATATGATGGAAAAAAATCACATCCTTTGCAGAAAAGAAAGAACGTAAGGAATTTGTTAAAAGAAGACCAAATCTACAAGTACTTTTAAAGAAAATTCTTCACACAGAGACACCAAAGGAAAGTGGATGGACCATATTAACAAGAAACAAACAAACAATAACAGCAAAATTACAGTGATAAGAACTGGCCTGGCAATGTTTATTTACACTTAATGTGAACGAACTAAATGTACCAATCAAGAGAAAAAGAGGAGCAGCATGGTTAAAAACCTAAGCTCATCA
>NW_006399808.1:13368876-13369718 GCF_000299155.1 Elephantulus edwardii | reverse complement strand
TGGAGGCCCAGGGGTATTCTGTAAACTTTTGTTAGTAGACCTTTGTCTGAGATGGAATTGCCAAATGTTTCTTCCCAGTTGGTTGGTTTTCTTTTCAGCCTGTTGAGAAAAGTTTTTGATGAGCATGGAGATTGAATCTTTAGCATATCCCATTTATCAATTTTATCCTCTTGATATTGTGCATTTCTAGCTGTATTTGGCAGTCTCTTTATAGCATAGACTAGGCCATGTAAGCTTGCTCCAAGTGTGTTTCTTATAAACTTCATGGTTTGGGGCTTTACTCCCAAGTTTCTGAAACATCTTAAGTTGATGGTTTTTTGTATGATGTGGAATGTGGATCCTATATCAGCTTCCTGCATGTAGCAGTCCATTTTTGCCATCACCATGTGTTGAAGATTTCCCTATTTGGTAGGTTTTATTTCCTTTTTAAATATGAGTTGACCATAAGATAGCTGGGTTCATTTCTGGGTTCTTAGTTTTATTCCATTTGCCTATGTGCCTGTCATTGTATTGTTACTATGCTTTCTTTGTTACTACAACTGTGTAGTGGGTTTTGAAGTCAGGAAATTCCATATCTCCCACTTCATTTTTGTTTTTCACAACAACATTGCCTATTCAGGGTCTCTTTCTCTCCAAAGAAACTTGATAATTTCCCTTTTGATCTTGTTGAAAAATTAATTTGGTATCTGGATTGGAATTGCATTGAACATGTAGATTGCTTTTTGTAGGACAGTCATTTTCACAATATTGAGTCTTCCTGTCCTTGAACAGAGCACATTTTTCTATTTAGGTCATTTGTTGTTTTTTGCAAAAAAAGTTCTGTAGTTTTCTTTGCATAGGTC
>NW_006399808.1:13366225-13367141 GCF_000299155.1 Elephantulus edwardii | reverse complement strand
AATTCACTGTTATACAATGCCCACCACCCCTAGTCAACTCCACTATGCAGCTTTCATTCTGGACTCTTGTCATGACTATAATACCTAATTGTACATAATTTTTAAACAATTCTCTCCCTCATCTGTTTCAATGCATTATACATTATTCATCCCCTGTTTTCTGAGTTCCCCTCCACCCCAACCTCAATGTAGTTCCATTTTACAACAGTGTCATTATGCAGTATTTGTCCTTTGGTTACTGAGATACTCACTCAACATAAAGTATTCCATGGTCACCGATTTTGCACAATAATTCATTAATTCCTTATTCAATGCAGCATAATATTCCTTTGGATGAATATATCACAGCTTATCTTTCCATTCGTTTGTTGATGGGCATTCCGGTTCTTTCCAAATCTTTGCTGTTGTGAACAGAGCCACAGTAAACATGGGTGTGCATATATGTGCTTGGGTGGCAGTTCTGGTTTCTTTAGGGTATATTCCCAGTAGTGTAATTGCTGGGTTAAATGTATTTCTATTTCCAACGTTTTGAGAAAATGTCATACTGCCTTCCAGAGCGGTTGCACCAGTTTACACTCCCACAGTGAATAAGGGTTCCAGTTTCTCCACAACCTCTCCAGTGTTGTTTACTGTCCTGTTAAATTTTGCTATTCTTACTGAGTGAGATGATATGTCATAGTTGTTTTGATTTGCATCTCTCTTAGAGCCAGAGATTTTGAACATTTCTTCATATGCTTGTTTACAATCTGAATGTCTTCTTCGGTGAAGTGTCTGTTCATATCCTATGCCCACTTTGCAATTGATTGTTAACCTTTATTTTGTTGTGCTGCTCTAGTATACTATAAATTTTAGATATAAGTCTCTTATCAGACATGTCATTACCAAATATTTTTCCCAGTCTGTGGCTTCTCTTTTT
>NW_006399808.1:13352015-13353839 GCF_000299155.1 Elephantulus edwardii | reverse complement strand
TTAAATTTCTGTATCTGCCAATTCCTTTCTATATAATGACTCAGTATATTTCTTCCACTACTCCTGCTTTTTCTGATTGCCATTTGCTTGGTATATTTTTACCTACCCTTTTATTGTTAGTCTTTCTTTATCTTTATTTTTCAGGTGTATCTCTTGTAGACAACATATTTGATGGATTTTGGGTTTTTATTCAACCTGCTTCTCTTTTTCTCTTCAGTGATGCATTCAAACCATTCACATTAAGTGTGATTATTGAAAGTCAGGGTTTTGTTGCTATAATTTTGTTGAATTCTTTTTGGTGTTGTTGGTAGTTGTTTTGGTCCATGCTGCTTTCTGTGGCTCCTCTGTGAGAAGGAAATTTCTAAATGCTTCCTGCAATGCTGGTCTTGTTTTTACAAACTCCCTTAGGTACTGTTTTTCTGGAAATATCTTGATCTTCCCTTTAATATTTAATGGATAATTTTGCTGGGTACAGTATTCTTGGTTGACATTTGTGTTGATTGTTTGATATATGTCCTTTCACTGTCTTCTTGCTCACATGGTTTCTGCCAAGTAATTAACATTTATTATTATCTGCTCTCCCTTATGTTACTCTTTAGTTCTCCCTTGTTGCTTTCAGAATTCTCTCCTTATCTTTGGTTCTGGCAAATTTGACTATGATATGCCTTGGTGTTTTACTTTTGGGGTCTATTTTATAGGGTGTTTGCTCAGCTCCTGAATATATATTCTTTCATTCTTCATTATGCCTGGGAAATTTTCCTCTAGTAATTCTTCCACAACTTTTTCAGTGCCTTTTGTTGCTTCTTCCTGTCCTGGGAGTCTGATAATAAGCATGTTATTTCTTTTGATGGTGCTCCACATTATTTTTAGGTTTTCTTATTTTACCTTCCTTTTTCATTCTGCTTTTTGCTCTAGCAGGTCAGTAGTGGAAATTTTATCTTCTGTTTTGTTGGTTCTGTGTTTCCATCTCTTCAACTTTGCTCATCTGTCCCTCCATCATGTTGACAACATCTGAAACATTGGACCTCATATTTTGGATTGTGGTTTCTTGTTTTTCCAGTGCCACTAATGCCTCATTTGTTTTGTCTGCATTATTCTGGATTTTTTTTTAATTCCTCCTGGTTTTTGCTTGCAGTGTGCTGTAATTCTTCAAGTTTGTCTTTCATCCATTGAAAATATTCAATCATTGTTCTTTTAAATTCTTTGTCAGGAAGTTTCATGAGACTTTCTGGTTTCAGGAAATCCATTGATACTGTGTCACTCTTTGGGGGTGACATCTTGCTTTGTGTGGTGTAGTGTGTAAGATAGCTTGCTTTATGTGAGATATTGATATGTTCTTGATCTGAAGACAATTCTGTAGATATCAGTTGGGCAGATCCCCACTTGTGTTTTTCTCTTAACTTCTGACTCCAGGGAAATGTCAGTTCAAAGCCTGTGACAGCAGCCTGTCGTAGCTAACTCAGATGAAGGTGCTTCGGATTAAAAGCAGGTTGATTGATTGGACATGCAGGCATGATTGTGGAGCCAATTGGGGAGTGGAGAAGGCACAGGGGGTGGGGTGACCACTGGGGCAAGTCTGCCACTTGTGAGGACCTCACTCAGATTTCAGCTGTCTTGGTGTGCTCAAGAGTGGGGTCTCTACTCAAATTCCAGCTGTCTCTCTCCCACTAAGCAGCTCTTACTCAGTGGTCCTTACCTAACAGCCCTCACCAGGTGCCCTTGCCCAGTGGGTCCAACAGGGCTTAAGAAAACTCAGTCAAATTCCCACTGACCTGCTTGCTCCTCATGGGTCTGCAGGACTCAAGAGAACTCAGTCAAATTCCT
>NW_006399808.1:13341925-13351915 GCF_000299155.1 Elephantulus edwardii | reverse complement strand
CACTTGTTCCTGGTGAATCAACAGGGCTTAAGAAAACTTAGTCAGTTTCCTGCTGACCTGCTTGCTGCTGGCTTGTGGGTGCCACAGCAGTTCTGCTGGTAGCTTCTGCTGGGACCCACGGCTTGCTGCTCTTGGGGCTCCCAAACTAATTATTTTAATGAAAGTTCTGACTCAAGTTCCTACTGTCCATGTTGTGTCATGTCAGTCTCTCTGGTGGCTCATGTCTACACAGCTTGCCACTCCTTCAGTTCCTTATACTATTTCCTCCACTGCCACCAACTTGGTTCTCCAAAGTTTAAGATTGTTTTTAAATTCAGGTAAGACAGATTCAATGTCAATTTTGGTTCTTGTATCTGATTAAACTTCTTTAGCTTCAGTTTGAACTTGCATATGAGTAATTAATGGTAACTTTCAGAATCAGCTCCTGGCCTAGTTTTCACAGCTGATATTGAGCTTCTTCATGAATTCGTTCAAACATTCAATCAGTCTGTAAACCCTCAGGAAAAATCCATGTGTATAGTCATCATTTGTATTTCTTATAAATTATATTTCCAATGAATAAATCGTTAACTGTAAAAAATTCTTTCATTTTATCTCCAGACTCATTTCTGTCACCAAGTCCATATTTTCTGACTTCTAGTCAAGATGCATTGGAAATAATGGGTTACTGGAATGTTAAAAAAGAAAGAGGAATAAAAGATCTTTATTCATAGCAGCACCGTTACTGATTTGTATGATATCTTGATTTCTCTTTACCTGTGCTAACAAACCAAACCTCAAGCAAGATAAGAACATAGCCTGGCATGACTTGTCTTATTATTGAAGAAAAATGTACAGTGCCTGACCCATAGTAGGTGTTAAGTAAATATTTGCTGGAAAAATGAATTACTAAATAAGCTGAATATTATTAAATCAGTTTGTAATTTTTCTCTCATTTGACTCTTTGTTCTTCTAATAATCCTAGTGACATTTCATTGCCATATTTTTCATATTAAAGTACAAAAATGTCAGCATCACGAGTTAGCAGTCTATGAAAATATCATCTGAATGGTATAATATATGACATGTGTTAAATAGCAACTTAGATACTTTACAGTGTTTTCTCCTTTTTGGCAATCTGTTTTTGTGACATTTAACTTTTAACTGGTTAACTGAGCTGTGAAGAGTAGCTTTTCTGATATGTACAGATACATACATACCTAATATAAGTAACATAAGTAGTCAATGAAATGGCTGCTTGAACACTATATACATCTAAAGTAAATCCACATTTCATTCCTATTTGGCTCGTGCTTATAAGACGCAGTTATGTGTGAAATTATGCATATTGCTCTGCATATTGTTCAAGTGGATGATAAAATGAGTGTGAAAAATAGTGCTAATTGCCTACATATTTATAATGAGACAAAAAAATCTCTCATTGCCCTTTGAATGTCATTGTTATATTCTTCCAGACTGATTATTATGCAGTGGCCATCTTCAAAATTATTGTGTTTTAGTGTATTGATGCAGCTACAGTATCAGTCACTTTCATTAATTGGAATATTCCTACCCATTGCTGACTCTTTACTTTACCAAGCTTGATATCCTTCTCCAGATACTGATCCCTTCTGAAAATATGTCAAAAAAGATTGAACATAAAATCTCATCATCCTCTTCTCTAAATAGCATTCTGGCTATAATTCTTCCAAGATAGATTTGTTCATTCTTCTGATCATTCATGGTATATGCGATAGTTTTACCAACTTCATAATTCAGATGCATCAATTCTTTAGTTTTCCTAATCTGTTGTTCAGGTTTTGCATGAACATATGAAGCATTAGTCTTCAAAGTGACATTTGCTTTTTAGCACTTTTAAAAAGACCTGTCTTTTGTAGCATATTTACCAAATGCATATATGTTTGATTTCTTGACTATAGGATTCATGGGCATTGATAGTGGATCCAAGTAAAATTAAATTCTTGACAATTTCAATTTTTCTTTATAAATCATGATTTGTTTATTGATCCATTTGTGAGAAATTTTGCTTCTTTTATGGTTAAATACGATTCACACTAAAGGAATGTGGAAACTATTGATCAATACATTAATATCACATGCAAGCCAAATACTGTTAAGATCATAATAAAATGCCTAGAACACTACATATATAAGAAACTACCAGAAGTTCAATCACGATTTAGAAAAGGCCATGGCACTAGGAATGTCAAATTTGTTACAAGATGGATCCTAGCTGAAAGTAAAGAGATGACAAGAATGTCTATTTGTGCTTTACTGACTATGCAAAAGTATTTGATTGTGTGGATCATAACCAGTTATGGCTAAAATTGAGAGAAATAGGAATATCAGAACATTTAATTGTGCTCATATGAAATTTGTACATAGGGCAAGAGGCTGTTGCAAGAACAAAGCAAATGAATACTACATGGTTTAAAATTGAGAAAGGTTTAAGTCAGGATTATATCGTCTCTCCATACTTATTTAATCTGTATGCTGAGAAAATTAATCAGGAAGATGAATTCTATAAAGAAGGATGTTGCATCAAGAGCAGAGAAAGACTCATCAATAACCTAAATTTTGCAGATGACACAACCTTGACATCTAAAAGTAAGGAGGACTTGAATCACTTGTTACAGAAAATTAAATAATACAGCCTTAAATATGGATTGCACCTCAAACTCAAGAAAACAAAAAACTTTTATCACTGGACAGAGGGGCAACATCAAGATAGATGGAAAAAAAATTGAAACTGTCAACAACTTCATTTTACTTGTTTATACAACCAAAACCCCTAGTACCAGCAGTAAGGAAATCAGGAGACATAATGCTCTGGGGAAGTCTGCTGTCAGTGACATCTCAAAATTATTGAGGAGTAATTATGTCACTTTGAGGACTACAGTGTGCCTGACTCAAGCCCTCGTCTTTCCTATCACTTGCTATACATCTGAGATCTGGACAATGAATAAGCATGACAGAAAAAAAACTGATGTCTTTGAGTTGTGATGTTGGGGAAGAGTATGGAACATCCCATTGAAACAAACAAACAAACCAAAAAACCCCAAACTAATCAAAAGAACAAACAAATATGTCTTGGAGAAAGTGCAGTCATAGTGCTCCTTGTAGGCAAAGATGATAAAGCTTTGTTTTACATATTTTAAGACTGGTAGGAGAGGCTGTTCCTTAGAGAGGGGCATCATGCTTGGAAAAGCATAACGTTGGTATAGAAGAGGAAGACCTTCAATTAGGTAGATTGGCAAAATGATTACTGCAATGGCTCTAGTGTGTCAGTAAGTGTGAGGATGTCTCAAGAGAGGACAGGGTTCAGATCTGTTGTTAAAAGGGTCACTATGGGTTATATTCAATTCAATAGCACCTAATAACATCACCACCATACTGAAGGCTATATAGTCTTTTTGAGCTTTATTTCTTCTTGCTTAAAATCCTTTAAGATTTTTACAAGCAAAATTTGGTCCTCTGCATGTTGGAAGTTAATAATGATTCTTCTTTCAATCTGGATCTCACATTCTTCCCTATATAGTTCATTTCTTAGATTATTTGATCAGTATTTAAATGAAAAATGGAAACCTAATACACAGTGTATTTTTTAAAAAATAATATTTTTATTTTGTACTGGTTTACATTCAAAGTTTCTATGTGTTGTTTTTTTAAAAAAAAATCTTTCTCAATTCCTTTACCCTCCCCTCCCTCTACCCATCAGATTGTGCAACACTGATTATCCCCATTCCCATCCTCATCCCTTGGCTCTTACTTGATTCCCCTTTGTGTCCTCAGTCACATTATACTAGTTAACTATTTGTACAATAATGGTCTTATACGGTATTTTTTTTTAATGGGACCGAGTTAGTTCACTTAGTTAGTTTACTTAGTTTACTCCAGTCCCTCCCAGCTTAGGAAGTGATCTTCAAAATCATTAGTCCTGCATGCTGCATAGTATTCCCTCATGTGAATAGACCATAATTTCTGAATCAATTTGATTGTGGTTGGATATTTGGGCTGTTTCCATCTTCTTATGAGATGTACAGTATTTCTCATTTTAAAACATATACTCTTACAGAACCCTGTTCAATTTTAACAGCTACTCCTGATCTAAGTATATGTTTCCAATAAATGCAATTAAGTCTTCTTTATTGTCATTCTTCACAGTGTTAACCATAATTTGTAATGATTCACCTGGCCAAAAGTATTTACATAGTCAGTAAAACACAGGTAACCATTGTTCTATTTCCTTCTCTTTCAGCCAAAATTCCTTTGGGTTTGGTAGTCATATCCTTTTTTCTACTATCTCTTTTGAATTTGGCTTGATCTGGAAATTCCCTGCTCTTTTACTGCTGAAAACATTTTTCTTTCGTGAAATTGTGTGTGTGTGTGTGTGTGTGTGTGTATGTGTGCATATGATATTAAAAATAAAATGTACAATTATTTTTATTACCTTTCTTTAGAATAGGAAAAAATGTAGCTCTCTTCATTTGCTTGGTCAGGTAGGGATCTTTCAAATTCCTTGGGATAAATGCAATAGCAATTCCAGCATTGCAACCTTCTTTTTGAAACATCTCTATTAGAATTCTATAAATAACTGTAGTGCTGTGTGTGTGTGTGTGTGTGTGTGTGTGTTTATTTGGAAGGTTTTTGCAAATACCTTCAGTGAAACTTGAATTTCCTCCTTCAGGACCACTGTTTCCTAATCATGTGCTTGTTTGTCAGTTTGTTGTGCTGTGGTAGTTTTTGTGTGGCTGTGATACTAGAAGCTATGACACTTTGTTTAAAACTCCCACTGTGTGTATAGTCACCCATTGTGCAAAGGCTTCAGGGGAGTTTACTGACTAAGATAGGAAGATTTTGGTGATCTAAATTTAGAAACAGAAAATGGCCAGTGAAAACTTTATGAATATTAGTGGAACAGTATCTTTTAAATATTTATCATTTAATCTTTATAAAATGTGTATGATGTGGTAGTGTTGTTATGTGTCATTAAGTTAAAATTGAATCGCAGGGGTCTCTTCAACAGGTTTTCAGACACAGTCCATCTTTCTTCCATAGGGAAGCTGGTGAATTCAAACTGCATGCCTTTGGGTTGTCAGTGTGCAGCTCTTGACCCACTAGGCCATCACAGATCCCTGTACCTACCATAGGTATAAGAAAAGCAAATACAGCAAAAACAAGGAGCTTACTCAAAGGTCCAAGCTAATTTCAGTGGAATTAAAATTCCACAATTATCATACTAACACTAGTAAATACTCCTTTTATTGTGAAAAGAAGTTTTCTACTCCTCTGTATACGGCCTACTTTAACATGACTTGCTCATCATTTTAGGAGACTCTGGTTCAGGCCATAAGTGTTTAACCATAGTTGCTGTTGTTGTTATGTGTGGTTGAATCTCCTGAAACTCATAGCTATCCTATATACAATAGCTCTAAACTCTGCCTATCCTGAGCTAACCTCACTGTCTTCGATGCACCTGCCCCTATTATTCCAGTCACTGTGTCAATACATCTCATCCAAGATCGTTCTTTCCTGCATTGTCCTTCCACCCTTCAAAGCATGATATCTTTCTCCAAGGTCCTCCCTAGCAGAGATTGTGAGATGGAGCTTCAAAATTCTTGCCTCCGGAGAACAATTTGGTTTCACCTTCTCCAAGATAGACCTGTTCTCTTTGCAGTCCATGGTATGTTCTGTACCCTTCTGCAGAATCACAACACAAAGACATCAAGACTCTTGATGAGATGAATTGATTCAGTGATTAGGATAATGAGGGTAGGTGTATCAGAGACAATATGATTGGTACGGGGTAGAGCAGGATTTAGAGCTGTTGTATATAGTGTTACTATCAGTCGCAGTTGACTCGATGACACATAACAGCAACAACAACAACATGTTTCAAAAAGAATTATTGTTTTGAAGCACTTTTCTCTGTGTATTATGTTATTAGTTAATCACAGGTAAAATATCAAAGATCTTTGGTTCTCTCATGGTTAAATATCTGCTTCTAACTCAGTTGACAGTTAAAATCCACACAGAGATTCCGTGGTTAAAAAGGTGAGGCTAGAAAAAAAAATGCAACAATGAATGAATGGGAATCCAAAATCTCTGTAAATGTTCATTAAAATTAATAAAATAAAAAAGAAGGTGAGGATACCTGCACCCACAAATAAGGCAGCTAAGCCAACCCTAAATAACAGTTCTGCATAAGCTCATTATGAGTTGAAATCAACTTAGTGGCATCTTATAACCACGAAAAACTACAATAAGGGGAGGAACTATCTTAGGAACGTGTAATATGCAAGTTCTTGGTCAGGATAATTTCAGTAAACCTCAAACATGCTTCCAAGTGCAAGGCCATATATTGCAAGAAGAGGGAACTGCTCATCTTTTGCTGCTGGTGTATTTGAATCACTGGAGACTTGCAGGCTTTGAGTTAGAAGCAGAATCATTCAAAAGGTTGTGATTACAGTTCTCTAGCTTCTGATATGTTCTGCCAATCTCAATTTGTTTTGGCTTGTGAAGATTTTACCACTGTCTGTGCCTTCATCATGTGACGTTTTTCTCTATTCTGTACATCTGTTTCCCAATCTTCCTTGTCTTTTAAGCATAATAGTCATTGGATTTGTGCTCCATATAACTTATAACAGATTGGCTGACATTAACCCTATTGCATTTGCAAAATCTCTACTTCCAAAGACCACAGTCACAGGAATTAGGACAGGAAGGAATTTTTGTGAAAGCCACAGTGGAACTCACAGGATGAAATTACAGAGGAAAGCAAAGACAAAAACAGGAGAATAAAGTCTACAAAGTACAGTCTAGGATAATAACATCTGGTTTAAGTCTTTCAACATCTACTTTTCAGTTATTTAACTTTGTATTTTTCAGGGTGAGCTCTGGTGGCCAAGTAGTAAGAAACTGCACTGCAATACCAAAGGCATATATTTCAAATTCACCAACCACTATGCGGAAGGATAGGCAATCTCCTGTGTGATTAACTGCCTCTGAAAACCCCTTAGAGGGTCAGCATGGATAAGTTCTGACTCTATTGCACAGAATAGCATGTACCTAGATACTTCTTCAATATCAAAGGATTTCTTTCTTAATTCCTGAGAAGGCTGCTAAACAAGTTTTCAACTGTTAGCCCTCCCTGGAGAATATTGCAGTTGAAAAAAACTGCATGCCCAGGTTCACCTTCCCTTACACAGATGGTTTGTATCAAATGACTAATCAATATGAAATATACAGTCTCAACACTCTTGCCAGTTCTGACCACTGAAGGGTCCCACCTCATCTAGAACGTCCCATGAGAGATCCACTAAATCTTCACTGGAATTGAACAATAGCTCTTCTTCACCCTCTTCTCGTCCACAGGATCAATCCAAGCACATACATCACTATCAAGTACATTAATCTAACTAAGAATATGTGAAATTTAACCTGTGATAAAAATCAACCTGTTTTTCATGTATGAAATTTTCCTACTAATGTTAGCAATTTTATAGGTTTTTGTTTTGCAAATGAGAATAAAAATATGTTCACATGAGAAAAGTAATACTCAAAACTCATTTATGTCCATTTTTATAATTAGGGTTTTTTTTACCCCCAGGTGCTTTTCTGGACTAACAGATCTCATAAAGCCCTTAGTCAGCTCAATAGAAATTCAATATTTATGTTCATAAAATTGTTCAACTACCATCACCTATGAATGACACTTCACATCAACATTTGTGTGCCTGTGTGAACTCTCAAATATCCTTAGGGTTGTATAGTACAGTATTTATCCCACTAATGAGTTTGTTCTCAAAACACAGTGGATATTTATTTTGCATCATTTTGCAGCACATAGGACATATCTTGCTATAGGCTATTTGACACACCTTCAGTACCACAGAATTAAAATCATAGTTTTAAAGCAGAACTTGTGAGTGATCTTTGGGGAACTTTTACCCTCTTTTGATTTTTTAATAAGCTGTCAGGGATATAACCCGAAACTCTTTAGCTGAGTTCAGTTGTCTATCTCTTGGGTAAATTCAGTCCTTCCAGCAATGTTACCAAGAGTGTCTCTCCTGATGTCTGCAGAGCTTTTGAGAAAGCATACCAAGGAAAGAAATATACTGTGTGTATGTGTGTGTTTATGTGTCTGCTTTTGCTAAAATATTCATCTTTAATAATGCATATCTCAAATGTCTAAGTAATCTACATAGTAAGTCATACTAATAATATCTTATCTCTAAGCAATCAGTTAGTTTTTTAAAAGAGAAAAATGTTTCATGTACTCACTATTTGTTGCTAAGGTAATTTCAGAACCAATACAGATTTCCATGTACTTAATAATGGTTAAAAAAACCCCACAAAACAACCCAATTATAAATTGTTTTTTCTTGTTGTTGTTATTAGGTGTCATCAAGTGGACTACAACCATATGAACATACCATGATCTTTGTCTTGTTCAAGCCCCATTACAGTCACAGTGTCAATCCGTCTCACTGAGGATCTTGGTTTATTTTTTTACTGAACTTTCCTAACATGATATCTCTCCCCAAGGTCTAATTCCTTCTGAAAATATTCCCACATTTAGTAAGATGAAGTTTTTGCCAACCTTGTCTCTAAGGAGCACTCTAATTACATTTTATTCAAGACAAATTTGTTCTTTTGGCAATTCATGGTATATTGAATACTTTTCATCAGCACCTCGATTTGAATGCTTCAATTATTCTGTCATCCTTATTCAAGACTAACTTTAAACTCTCCAACTTTCAAGAATATGTTGTGGTTGCAAACCATCAAATTGGAATCAACTCACAACTCACCCATCAGCAGGTATGGGAGAGAATTTAATCACACCAGAGGAGATTAAGCATCTTTCTCCTGAGGAGCAGCTGGTAGATTCATACCACATGACTTTGGGTTAGCAGTTTAGCCACCAGAGATCCTTCAAGTACATAGGCAGAAAATGAAAGTATTTCCCAAATCAAGTGGACTTTAGTCTTTAAACGGACATCATTGTTCTTTAGCACCTTGTAGAGGTCCTCAACAATAAAACATGTCTTTTTATTTATTGACTGCTCTAGATTGTGAATCCTGGTAAAACATAATCATTGACAACTTCAATCTTTTCTCCATCTGTCTATTGGTCTATTAGTCTATTGGTCTAATCTCCATGTTGCCTACTGGTCTAATGATGACGATTTTTGTTTCCTTAATGTTGCAATATAACCCATATGAAGACTGTAATCTTTGAGTTTCTAGAATAGGTTCTTTAAGTCTTCTTCACCTTACAAACGCAATATTTGCATGGCATTTGCATAACATAGTTGTTGATGAGTCTTCCTCCAATCTTGATGTCACATTCTTCTTCATATAGTCAGCTTCTCAAATTATTATTCAACTCAGTTATTTAATAAATATTGATAAAATATGGAACTCTGACGCACACATTTTCTGATTTTAACCATACGGCATTTCTTTCTTCTGTTCAGCCAACTGCTTCTTGGTTTTTGTATAGGTTTTCCCTGAAAACAATTAAGTATTTTTGGATTGCCATTCTTCTCAGTGGTACCCATAATTTGTTCTGATCCACACATTCAAGTATCTTTATGTAATCAATAAAACACAAGTAAATATCTCTCTGATATTCTTTCCTTTCAGCCACAATTCATCTGAAACCAGCAAAGGCGTTTCTTGTGCTATGGTCTCTTCTGAATCCAACTTGAATTTCTAGCAATTAATTGCCAATCTACACTTGTAACCATTTTCTTAATAATCTTCAACAAGATTTTTCTTGCATGTGATTTTAATGATATTGCTTGATATTTTCCCATTCTTTTGGATCACTTTTTTGGTAATGGAAAGAAATACGGATATCTTCCAGTGAGGTGCCTAGGTTGCTGTCTTCTACATTTGTTGGCAGAAACTGGTGGGCATGTTCAGGGTGGATTCTGCTTACTGAAACATTGAAATTGATAGTTAGTTAATTCCTGGAGCCTT
>NW_006399808.1:13339670-13341045 GCF_000299155.1 Elephantulus edwardii | reverse complement strand
ACTATGAGTCGCAAATGACTCGACAGCACATAACAACAACAACAACTCATTATCACCCCTGTGCTTCAATCCCACTCCTCTTTGGATCCTCATACATGGTTTACTAGTTAGTTATTCTTTATTTTTACAATAATGATGTTATGTAGTATTTGTCCTTATGAGACAGAGCTAGTTCAATCCACATAATGCTCCCCAGACTCTTCTAAATCATGTAATATTTTTCATCATATGATTCTTCCTGAGCTGGTTTAGTGTCAATTACTTTTTTTTTATACAGTGACTTTGTATATTTCTTCCATCTTTCCATTTTTATTTCTTCCATATTTCTCGCATCTTTTCTTCTTTCATCTTCTCTTGATCATTCAATATTTTACTTGGGTCAGAGACATCTTCTCAGGCTTTGCTCTTTAATACTTTAAGAGGTCCTTGACAACATATTTGTCCATTGCAACATGTCTTTTGATCTCTTGACTGCTAGTACCATGAATATTGATTGCAGATTCAAGTAAAATAAAATTATTGACAACGTAAATTTTTTTCCATCAAGATGTTGCCTATTATTAAAAATATTCCAGATAATGTTTATAATATTATACCAACAGCATCTTCTTTATTATGACAAAACGATTAAAAAGACTAGTGTAATTATTTTAGCGTGGTCATCATTATGTATAAGGTCGTGTTTTTCTTTTCCTTTTGCTTCATCTTTTTTACATCTTTTTCTCCATTTTCTTTTCCAAACACTTAGTATTTTTATTTTCTTAATTTTTTTTCCTCTTAAAAATTGAGAGAGGCAATCCAAAATCCACTTTAAGTCAATCCTGACTTATAATTGCCTTCTACACGATTTCTGGGACTGTAAATCTTTAGTAGAGGAAACTATTTATATTTATTCAGTAAAGCTGCTGGTAGACTAGAACCACTGACTTTGCAGTTACCAGTCTAACATAAATCAAACTGTATTGTCCAAGCTTCTTTAAGGGAGATAATGAGTTATTATATTAGATCTTCTTTTTTGCGAGTGCATGTATAATTGCAGTGGGAGTGAAGCAGTAGGCAGGGACATTAGAACATTTCATGATATACCAGTAAAGAACATTTACCAACCTAATGAATTGACTACCAAGCTATTATTTAAAGAGTGAGCATTCAAAGAAAAATCTTCCATAAATATCTTTATAGAATTTATGTTAAAATTTACAGTCTCTCTATCTCTCCCTCCCTCTGTTCCTTCTTCACTCTCTCTCCTTAGTTTCAGTGTGACAATTTATCCTGATCCTTTCAGTGCTACCAAATTAGAAATTAGCTATGATCCCTTTATTTTATGTGAAATCACCTAATTCCATACTTGAATTATTTTTTTTAATTTTAATTT
>NW_006399808.1:13335844-13339195 GCF_000299155.1 Elephantulus edwardii | reverse complement strand
ATATAGCATTTGTCCCTCTGTGACTGAGATACCTCACTCAGCATTATGTCCTCCAGGGTCACCCATTTTGAATAATATTGCATGAGTTCCTTGTTTTTCAATGTTTGAATTATTTTTAAACAGCGGTTGAGTTTATGTTTCAAGATTCTGAACCAATAAAATAAAATTAATTAATGTAAAATAACAACATTACTTAAAAAGTAGAATATGTTGCTTTCTGACATTAAATTATCACAGATTCAAAAAATTATTTTTGCTTACATTGAAAAATAGAGAAATGTGTATCAATGAATGAAATCACATACTTTCCTTAAATTTTCACTAAATCATATAAAATACATTTTTCATTTAGGCTGAAGATATTTCTTTTCTAAAATCACCTGAAGCAGAGAATCCTTAGCTAACACACAGTTCTATGTTGTTGTTGTTGTTATTGTTGTTGCTAGGTGCCTTTAGGTTAAATGTGACTCATAGCGACCCTTTGTACAACAAATGGAAACCTTGCCCAATATTGAACTGTTCTCACAATATGTTATTGTTGTTGCTGTTAGGTGCCATAAAGTTGAGTGCAACTCATAGCAACCCTATGAACAAAAGATCTGAAATTAGTCCTGTCCTGCACCATCCTCACACTTCCTGACACTTGTAGCAGTCAGCTTGTCAGTCTACTTGGTTGAGGGTCTTCCTCTCCTTTACTGATCCTCTACCCTTTCCAACATCAAGTCCCTCTCCAAGAAATAGCACCTCCCTAGCACTACATCCAAGGATTGCTAGATGAATCCTCATTATTCTTGCCTCCAAAGAGCACAATGTCTGCACCCTCTCCAAAATCTATCTATTCGTTTTCTTGGCTGTCCATTAATTGACACTGAAAAATTTCAGGATATACAATATGAACAGGAGCCAATGGTAACGTAAGAGGAAGTGGAAGTTGCATTGAAGGCATTGGCGAAAAGCAAGGCCCCAGGAATCAATGTGAATTGACTTGTTTCAATTGACAGATGTAGCTTGGATGCATTCACCAGTCTATGCCAGGAAGTTTGTCTGTCCAACAGATTGGAAGAAGTCTATATTTGTTCCTATTTCCAAGAAAGGTGATCCAACTGAATGGACAAATTCACGAACAATACCATTGGTATCACATACTAATAAAATACTGTTGAAGATCATTCAACAACAGCTGGTATAGTACATAGACAGAAAATTGCCAGAAGGCCAAGCAGGACTTAGAAGAGGCTGTGGCACCAAGGATATCATTGCTAGTGTCAGACAAATTCTGGTTGAAAGTGAGGAATACCAGAAGAATGTCTTTTTGTGCTGTATTGACTATGCAGAGGTGTTTGACTGTATGGGTCATGACAAGTTGTTGCTGACATTGAGAAAATGGGAATCCCAGAGCACTTGATCGTGCTCATGAAGAACGTATAACCAGACCAGGAGACTGTTGTGAAAATAGAGCAGGGGAGCACTGCATGGCTTTGAATTGGGAAGAAATTGTGTCAAGGATGTATTCTGTCTCTCATAATATATGTTGTGCTTAAGCTCCATGTAGTCACTGTGTCAATACACAGAATATTTACATTAAAAAGACAGTGTAGCTACTATTGGCCGTGGTGTTGTTAGGTGTCATTGAGTCTACTATGGATTGATATTGGATTTGAATGTGCCCTATCCTATGCCATTCTCATCATCTCTGATGTACTGGAGCCTATTTTTACAGTTACTATGTTACTCTATTTTGCTGAGAGTTTTTCTTTCTTTGACTGACATTTCCAAGCACGTTGTCTTTTTCCAAGGACTTGCCCTTTCTAATAACATGCCTAAAGTTTGAGACTAAGGTTGTCACTAACTATCTGAAATATTGACTGTGAAGCAGACACAATTCTGTGGATTAGAGTAACATAACGTCTACTAGAGAGTATTTATAGAAAATTTAAATACTTTAGGATACTGACATAATTCTACCCTTTATACCTTAATTCATACTTTATTTAAAAAGAAGTAAAATTGAAATAGCAATCAACCCTCAAAAAATCCAAATAACAAAAAAGCTCCACAAAACATTTACACCGAGCAGGTGTCTCCATCTGTTTGAAGAACAAAAAGAAACAGGAAAAGATACAGAGCTTTTTCCATCCAAAATAATCATCCTGCAAAACAAAAATTTATGTTTAAGCACTAAGACCTTGTAGGTTGATAGGCAAAGTTTTTTTTTAAATGTTTGGCAAACTGGCTTTTTAATTTTTTTAATTCTTCCTCTGATTTTGATTCCCTTATTTTTATGGAATTAAAACAAGGAAATGAGTCATTAACCTTCATCGTTCTCATCCTCTTGAACTTTCCTGAGCAAATCTCAGACTGCTATACCAAGTCAAACAAAACCTAGTTGTTAACTTTTCCGTCCACTCACATTCTGCTTACATATTATCTGAAAGCAATTAATAAGTTCTTCATATTTGTTACTGTCTGAGATGGATGTTGGGCATAAAGAACAATCTCTAGGATGTCCTAGGTGCTCAGCCATTGTTAATCTTCTATTTCCCACTTTTGTTGTTCATGATGATATTATTATATTTGTATGCAATCCACGTATCATTCAAGGTAAAGTTGAAAATTCTGAGGGCAATGGGAAGAGGAAAGAGGAATATTTTCAGTGAGATGAATTGCCACAGTGGCTACAACAGTGGGCATAAGTACAGAAGAGATTGTGAAGACGGAGAATGGTCAGGTAGTGTTTTGTTATGTTATATATGGAGTAACTATGAGTAAGAGCCATCACAATGGCACCAAACAACAACAAGCCATTCAAGTTTGCACATTTGCCAGGAACTCTAGAAACTCTAATGATATGTGAGTAGAATAACATTATTGTTATTATAAACAGACCTCCAAAAAGACTTAATTATAAGCTATGGCAGACTACGTAATTGGTGAGATATTTGCAAACATTTACAACACACCACAACACACAAATTATTGAACAAGAATAAATATGGCCTGAAATCAATCCTCCATGAAGCTGCCTGAGATCTCTATCTTTTGCAATCTAAAAGTATAACAGTAAGAGAGGAAGAAAGAGAGAGAGAGAACACTTTTTTCTTTTAATCTCCAAATGTTCAACATTATGACAGTACTAGATTTATATTTTCACTGTCAAATCTTTCAAATGGCTGAGGCAAAGTCAGGACCGGGCCAGAATCATAGATTAACACTGACTACCGAAGAACAAATTCAAACCTCGAGTTGCTATAGTCAAGGATGCTTTAGGCAGAATATTAAATGATCCAGGAAGTATTAAAAGAAGATGGAAAGAATATACTGAATCACTGTATCAGAAGGAATTGGCAGACA
>NW_006399808.1:13324383-13334374 GCF_000299155.1 Elephantulus edwardii | reverse complement strand
CTATGAGTCACAAGCGACTCGACGGCACGTAACAACAACAACCACCAACCAAACTATTTTAATTTGATTTAACTTGAGATAATTTCCCTAACAATACTCTGCAGAAATTGCAGGTAATTATCTCTGCAGCGAAATCAAGAAATGCTCGAAAAGAAAACATTCTAATTTTGTGTTCTCCTTTCACAAATAGTGTAATCTGTTACATGGAGCATGTAATGAAAATCTCATATAAACTGGTGGGAAGATAGATCTGCACTGGTCATTAGCAAGTGAGGGAAGCCTGCACAAGTCTGCCTGAATCATTTGTAAGTGAGACAGTACCAATGATACGTCTACCCCCTAGCTTTTTCTTTTCTTCAAATGATTGAAAATCCCTTGGTATAGACATCAGTTTGGAAGTAGATGTGGAATTTTACTTAAAGTACATATAGTGAAGGATTGACCCTTCAGGTGTGAGATTTGGCAGCTAAACTCCATGGAAAATGCACGAGTAGAAGAAGAAATTCAAACACTAGGGAAATGTGGATGCCAATGCATCACTCACATCTGTGACAATCATTGTTGTATAGGTGCTTAGGTTAAAAGGCAATGTATCAACTGCTGACTGCATACAGCTGTATACAAGAATTTTTACCAGCACACAGGATGCTGTTGCCATGTAATTCCTACAGTGACTTGAAAGTTTGTTTTTCTAGCAAAACCTAGACAAAGCCAAAAACAAGTGTTCTGAGGTTGTACATCAAGTTGCTATTGATGTGTGGGCATCAGTTTGCATATCAAGAAACAAATAAGAGAGATTGAAATAAAATAATTCCAAATAAAATTACAGAGTGGGTCATCACTTTCCAAATACTACTCACAATGCCTTCCAAATACAGGTGTTCACTAAATATTTGCTGAATTAAGTTGAATTCCAAAATAAATAGCTCTGCAGATATTTTTCAGTCTAAGAGCTACTTAGGCTTATTCCCAAGGACAATAAAAGGGAATACTTTTAAATTTTTCCTATAAAGATGAGAATCATATGACTTGCTTAATTTTAACAAGCTTAGAACCTGATATTTTGGAAGTGGTAACTAATTCTAAATAGAGAACATGGAACTAGCTCTCTATTTAAATTATCTTATAATTTTGCTTTGTTTTTTAATCCTAATGCCATCTAATATTGAAAGTAACAGCAAGATTATATGACTAAATTTTGTAGGTGCATTTTCTCTGCACAAGTGCTTTGAGAAAAATTTAGTCTGGGACTACTTATCCTTCATTTTTCAGATGAAAGCTTTGACCATAACTATATTGAAATAACAAATTTCTTGTTTACTAACTTACTGCCTTCTTGAAGAGCAGAAGAAGAACTTCAATTCACTGAAGAGAAAGTTAATCTGAAAGCCAAAGTTGTTGTTTTTGCTGCTGTGTACCACTGAGTCCCTTGTGACTCTTAGTGACCTTATGTACAGTGGCTCTGAAAAGCTGCCCTACTTGAGCCAATCTCATTATCTCCAACACACCTACTCCTATTTCCCCAGTTACTGAGTCAATTCATCTCATCCAGGATCTTCCTCTCCTGCATTGTCCTTCAACCCTTCCAAGCATGACGTCCTTCTCCAAGAACTTGTCCCTCCTGACAACATGCCCAAAGTATGTGAGAAAGAGCTTCAAAATCCTTGCCTCCAAGGAGCAACATGGTTTCGCTCTCTGTAGGACAGACCTGTTTGTTCTGTAGGTAGACTATGACACATTCAATACTTTTCTCCAGCACCACAACTCAAAGGTATTGATTCTTCTTCTGTCATCTCTTTTCATTGTTCAACTCTGAGATACATAATAAGTGATTGGAAAGTCTATGACCTGAATCAGAAATTAGCCCTCAAAGTGACATCATTACTCCTCAATAGTTTGGAGATATTCCAAATTAAATATTTTTCTCAGTGCAATATGTCTCCTGGTATCCTGACTGCTGATACCAACAATACTGATCATGGATCCAAATAAGATGAAATTGTTGACAGTTTTAATCTTTTCTCCATCCATCATGCTGTTGCCTATTTAGCCAGTGGTAAGAATCTTTGTTTTCTTGACTTTGAGTGGTAATCCATAATGAAAGCTGTATTCTTTTATCTTCTGCAACAAGTGTTTGAAATTCTTCTCACTTTCAGGAAGCAAGATTTCAACATCTGCTTGAGTCAGGTTATTGATGAGACTTCCTCCAATCTTGATGCCATAATCATCTTTATAGAACCCAGTGTCTCAAATAATTTGCTCAGCATATAGGTTGAGTTGGTATGGAGAGAAACTACTACTCTTATGCAGTCCTTTCTTAATATTATATTATATGCTTTTCTCTTGCTCCATTCTCACCTATTTGTCTAGGTATAGATTTTACATGAGAACCATGAAGTGATCTGGGATTCCCATTCTTCTCAATGCTAGCCATAACTTGCAGTGGTCCACATAAATACCTCTGCATAGTTAATAAAGCATAAATAGATATTCTCCTTGTACTTACTTTCAGTCAGGATCCATCTGACATCGCAATGATATCCTTGGTGCCACGGTCTCTTCTAAATCCTTCTTGAACTGCTGATAATTCCTACTGTAGTAGCTGTTTTTGAGTGAACTTCATCAGTATTTTGCTTACATGTGATATCAATGATATTGTTATATAGTTTCCACATTCAGTTGGATTACCTTTCTTGAAAATGGGAACAAATATTGACTTCTTACATTCCATTGGTCAAACAGCTTCCCTCCAATTTTCCTGACATAGACTAGTGAAAGAATCCAAGGTGATATCTGTTAAGTGAAACAAGTCAATTGGTATCATAGCAATTCCTGGAACTTTATTTATTTTGTCAATGCCTTCAGTATAGTTAACTCCCTCCTTTGCTACCATTGGCTCCTGTTTGTATGGTGGTGGTGGTTGTTGTTATGTACTGTTGAGTTGCTTGTGACTCATAGTGACCCTACCTATATACAACAGCTCTGAACCCTGCTCTATCCTGTGCCAACTTCATTGTCTCCAACACACTTACCCTCATTACTCCAAACACTGAATCAATCCATCACATTGATGGTCTCCTTCTCTTTCTTTGTCCTTCTATCCTCCCAAGCATAATGTCCTTTTCCAAGGACCTGTCCCTCCTTGCAATATGCCCAAAGTGTGTCAGTAGAAGCATCAGAATTCTTGCCTCCAAGAACCAGGCTGGCTTTACCACTAGTACGAATTTGATTGTTCTCCTGGAAGTCCATGGTATGTTTAATAATATTCTCCAGCTCCACAGCTCAAAGGCATCAATTCTCTATCATCTCTACTCATTGTCCAGCTCTTTGACACACAGCAAGCAATTTTGAAGACTATGGTCTGAATTCTGGTACAATGACTTTGTATTCCCTGCATCTTCTTTTGATGCTTCCTAAGTGTGGTATTAGACTAAAAGTTGGCTTTTTTTTAGCCATCCTCTGATCTCAAACTACCTTAACTTTGGACATGTGGTCTTGCAAATCAGCACAATCTTGTGTAGGACTACATCAAGTGTGGGGCTAGGAAAAGGCAAAGAGTGCTTTTACACACTTAGGACTACAAAATGTGAGGCAAGCAAGACTTGTGGCTGAAAGACTGAAGGGAGACTGGAGAAGATCGCATCGTGAGACCCTGGTGATGGTGTTGAAGAGACTGCAGCACAGCTGTGGATAAACTGCAGAAGTATAAGCAGAGGAGACTTGAGATAAAGATCACAGTTAAAGGTGTTTACTATTTTTGCTAGATGCTTGAAGGAGAAGCTTCTCTGAGATAAATTTTGCTAGATGGTTTGGATTTGACTGCTGAACTGAATCCAGAGCTTGGACTAATTGAAGACAGGTGCCTTGGAATTTAAGGTAAAGCCTGGGAGTGTATTGTAAGATATCTTTTGCCTCCCCCACTCTCTCCAACTTACTTCCCTAATAAACCCCATTTTTGCTACCCTAACAGTAAATCTGTGAGTCAGAAATGAATAAACTAACATCTTGCTGCTGGTGCTCTACAGGCACCATGAGTTTGGCTTGCTAGATTTTTACTTGTTTTCTGCTCTGGGACTGAGGCTCTGTGTTCTTCTCCCTTTGGCCCTTTCAGAGAGACACTCACTGTGTGCCCCCATGTCCTGTTTCCTGTTCCTTACAAACTGGGTCATATTGTCCGTAGCACCTTTAAATATTGCAACTCAGGGCTTAAATTTGTTTTTCAATTAGCTCAGCTTTAGAAATGCTGAGCTAGCTCTTCCCTTTTTATTCTCCAGTTCCAATTCTCTGCACATTCCAATATATTTAAAGTCTTCTGTTCAGCTCTTTTACGTTAACATGTTTTCTCTTTGTTTTGGCTTTTCAGTGTTCTAGCATAATTTTAAAGTCTCTTCTGACTTCCATTTTAATTTCTTTCTTTCTCCTCTGTCTTTGTAATGATGAATGGACATTGACATGCTAAGCGTAAGTGAGATGAGATACACTACACTTGGTCACTTTGAATCGGGTGATCACATAGCATACTATGCTGAGTATGAAAAACAGAAGAAGAATGTTACTGCATTCATACTCAAAAAGTCAATTTCAGATGTCAGATGGATCCTGACTAAAAGTAAGGTTACCAGAAAAATGTCTCTCTGTGCCTTATTTACTATGCAAAGGTGTTTGACTGTGTGGATCATCATCAGTTGTGGCTGACGATAAGAATGCGGGGAATCACAGAGCACTTGATCGTGATCATGAGGAACCTATACCTGGATCAGGAGGCTGTTGTGTGAATGGAGCAACAGAATACTGCCTGGTTTAGAATTGGGAAGGGAGTGGGTCGGGTTTGTATTCTTTCTTCATACTTGTTCAGTCTATATGCTGAGCAAATTCTCTGAGAAACTGGACTCTGTGAAGGGGATTGTACCATCAAGATTGGAGGGAAATTCATTAATAATCTGTGTCATGCAAATGACAAGGACAGAGAACAAAAGAAACAGAACTAGGCATATACAGATAGAACTAAGTATATATAGACCAAATATTATTAATAAGTAGAACTTTTAGTAGTATCTCAAAATAAATATTCTTTGCAAGGAAAAAGAAAAGTTGATTAATCACTTCATCTATGAAGCTCCTTTCTGATATAGATTACCAGGTTAAGCCTGGAATATATCATTGCTGATATTGGGGTCTATGGAAGAAATTAGGAGATTTTGAAGCACAAGTAGTGTTTTTACAACTGGTATAAATGTTCTTAGTTGAAAATGGGTTTATATTGGAAGTGTTAACTAGATAAATGTTATTAGACCTTCTATACAGCTTAAAATGTCCAACTGATAAACTTCAGTGTTTGCAGAAAAAATAAGGCCATTAGATATGGCTACACTATATTTCTTCTTTAGTTAAGACTTGTAAGTACTTTAAAATATTTCGTTAAAAAGCTGTAGTCTGAAGTTAATAACCTGTATTGTTTAGTCTGATTTAACTCCAAATGTCCTTTAAATCCGCTATGCTCATACTAGGAAAGGTGAAAGGTTAGAGAGTGAGAGATTTTCAACAGTGATTGTAACAAAGGTCTCAAGCTTATCATAGATTATGAGGATAACACAGGTTAGAGAAAGGTAAGGATCTGGCATTTATAAAGTTGTTATGAATCTCTGTGAACTCATTGGCACCTAACAACAACAAACAAATGTCCTCCCTGGACAATCAAATCATCAAAGGAGTCATGACAGTGACAGAGTTATTCAAGAGAAATTTACCTGTACTCAGGAAGAATATATTAACTAACACTCACAAATGACCTTTTGCATCCTTCGTGAATGATATTCTTGATATCTTCCCACAGCTCTTCTGGTCTTCACTCATTAGTGTCCAAGGCCTTAAACCTATTCCTGAGTTGGTTTTTAAATTCAGAGTGAGTAGACTCAAGATTACATTATGATTCCTGTGGGTATGAAGCTAAACCTTCTTTAGTTGTAATTTGAACTTGCATATGAGTAGTTGTTGATCTATTCTATAACTAGCACCTGGCCTAGTTTTCACTGCTGATCTTGAACTTCTCCAATGATTCCTTCCACAGATGTAATTGATCTGATTCCTGTGCATCCCATGAGGTGAAATACATACGTATACCCTGCATTTGTTTAAGGGATATATCTTGTCTCTGTACTTTATTGATCTATATGTAGAACAGATAATTCAGAAAGTAGGGCTTTATGACAAGGAATGTGACATCAGATTGGAGGTAGACTCGTCAACAACCTACACTATACAGATGATACACCCTTGCTTGCTGAAACTAAAGAAGATTTGAAGCTCTTGGTGCGTAATATCAACAATTGTAGTCTTTAATATGAATTGAGACTCAACATCAAGAAGACAAAGATTCTCACCACTGGGCCAATTGGCAGCGCTGTGATAGATGGAGAAGAGATTGAGGTTGTTGTTTTCAGCTCCACAATCAATACTCTTAACACCAGCAGCCAGGAAATCAAAAGACAAATTGCATTGGGAAAAATCTGCTGTCAGGGACCTCTCTGGAGTGCTTCAAAACAACAAGTCAGTCTAGAGACTATAGTACACCTAACCAGGTCATGGTCTTCACGATTACTTGTTATGCTTCAGAAAGCTGGACAGTGGATAAGGATGACAGAAGAAGAATTGATGCCTTAGAGTTGTGGTGCTAGAGGAGTCTTGGACATACCACGGTCTTCCAAGGAAATAAATAGTTCTGTCTTGGAGAGGATGAAACCAAGCTTCTCCTTGGAGGCTAGGATTTTGAAGCTCTGTCTCACATACTTTGTCTCACTTGGCCAGGAAAGACTGGTCCTTGGAGAAGGACATCATGCTTGAAAGGGTGGAGGGACAGCACAGGAGAGGAATTTCCCAGATGAGATGGATTGTTACAGTGACTGGGGCAATAGAGGTTGGTGTGTCGGAATTATTGAGACTGACTCAGGACAGGGCAGGGTTCAGAGCTGCTGTCTATAGGGTTGCTATGGATCACAGAGGACTCAACAACAACAACACACAAATGACTAAGGAAATCATTTAGGTATAACCTTTTGTAGAACAAGAAAAAAAAAGACACTAATACAGGAGCAATCTGATTCCCCTGACTTCTAAATCATTTGTTTATTGGACCAAAGAAAACTATCCTGATTATTATTACTAAAATCTTATAGCAATAAAGATTTTGTTAACTATTTCTTACTAAAGTTCATTTAAGAAGAACTTATTAATGGTTATTTTATAATACATTTATTGATTCAATCCATGATTTTTAGCAAATCTATGGAAAATGGTTCAACTGAGTTTATTAACTTTTATATACTGTTAGGCTTATAATGATCCTCCTTACCATAATTTAGTTTAATGTTTATGCCAAATAAAACTTTTTTTTTACTGCTCTAAGTATTGAAGTAATTTTCCCCTAAAATAATTGTACAGGTTTTTATGTGATTCTTGAATCCCCAATTTATGTCTTAAGAACTCTATTCCTTTGTATATTTTCTCTCAATTTATAATTATTCCACTACTGTTATCTTTAACTCATTTGATGCTTTCTTATTCCCAAAGATTATCCTGAAATATGTTGTATTGAATAGTTAAGATTGTATAACAATATGGCTATGCCATTCATTGGTTTGGCATTCAAAATAAAGCCATCTATGATGATGAGATTGTCCTTGAGAAGCCAGTATGTTGAATGAGCTTCAAGGGTTGGGGGAGGGGGTGATGGAAATGGAAGGATCTGGCAGAGACCTTAAAAGATTGAGTAATGATGGAAAAGATCCAATGGTGATTGAATTATAAAAAATAATGCATGAGAATGATTGCATGCAACAAATAGAAATGAAGAATAGTGTGAAACACAATGTATACAAGCTTTGTGAGCAAACCAATGTAAAATATTTTTTTAAAAAATCAGAGAAAAAAACTTCAATAAAAAAGAAGTCTCATAAAAAAATAAATACAGTCTAAGAGTATGGTTTGTTTCCAATATATGTGTGTTTGTGTAATTTCATAAATTAGCCTCCAGTATTCTCTACTATAACACTGGATGGATTTGCAGATGAAATAGTCATATATGTAGAATTATTCTCTCCAAAACATAAACGTTCTCATTGGTATAGTCCTGCTCACTTTTATCTTATCCGACTCTTATTTCTATCTATGTATTCACTCATAGATTATTGCTATAATGATAATTACTTTCATTGTCCTTAAATCTTATTGTTTTCCTGGTGTCTTCTTTGGTTCTGATCATTTTGTTTTGACCTATCTTTATTGTTTACTGCTTTTCCCTTCACCCAAGTTAGACAGCTATATTGTCAAAATCTACTACAACAAAGCCCCAAGGAACTAAAGTTATTGGATAACTTTAGAGGAAAGAATAAAGAACAAGATCAAATAATAATTATGGTGAAAGACTGAAGTAAAACATTGAAGAATGATGAATTGCAAAGCTTCCTAGAGCATCACAGATATCTTAATTATTGCAAGTAATGTTCCTATTACCACATGAGACAGTTAACGATTTCTGCAGCTCCATCAAAACAGTACCTTAATCGGTGTCAATGACCAGAGTATTGTGATTTCTTCCTTTACCTACAAACCTACTACTAGCCACCTAAAAACTACTACTAACTTATCAGAGACCAGAGGCAAGGCAAATCCCTCATATTTTTCCCCCCATTTTTTTGTTGTTTGATTGGTTGGTGTTTATTGTTTGTTTGTTTTTAATTCTGGTTTACTTACAAAGTTCATATACATTGTTTTTCACACCGGATCTTTACCTTTTCCTTTATCCATCCCTCCCTCTACTCATCAAATTGTGTGACCCTATAATTAAGCCACCCATTCTCCACCCATATTCACCCCTCTGCTTCCCCCTCCCTACTTTGGATCCACGTACTCATTCTATAATAATGGTCTTATACAGTATTTGTCTCTATGAGACTGAGTTAGTTCCCTTAGCATAATGCTTTCCAGTCCCTCCCAAATTAGGTAGTAAGTAATGCTTCCTGGATCATTTCAATATTCTGTCCATAGCATCCTTAGGTATTGCAGCTCACAGCTTGAATTCTTCAGTTCCTTCTGGTTTAGAAATGCTGAGCTCAGCCCTTTTGATTTTCCTACTTTGGCTTCTTGTGCATTTCATTATAATATTTTACTTTGTCTTCCCTAATTGCCCTTTGAAATAATCTATTCAGCTCCTTACCTTCTTGATTTGTTCCCTTCACTTTGGCTTCTCAGCACTCTAGTATAATATTCAGAGTCTCTTCTGACATCCTTTCCAGTCTTTTCTTTTGCCTCCATCTTTGTAATGTAATTCTTCATGGATGAAATGATTGCTGTATTCCCATAGCTTATCTGGTTTATATAAAAGTTAACAACTCATTTCCATGAAGTTGGACTCTACTCATAACTGACCCTTCAGTGAGTCTTTTATAATATAAATCCCACAGGAGGACGTTGCCTATCTTTCTCTGGTGGAGACCCTGGTGGTTTTGAACCATGAGACAGAGGTATCTTCTGCAATAGAATTTCTATTCCCTACAGACTATTTCTCCCTGCTACATGGTACTTCACAATGGACTCATATCTGATTCGTGGACAGAGGTAGGGGAGATTTCAGAGCCTGTAAATTCCATGAAAGGAGATTGTTTTTTTCTCAAGAGGAGCCTCTTGTGGATTCAAATTGTCAGAGAAACAATGACTAAGCCACCACTTCCTAAAAGACTTGTTGAATGTACTCACTTACTTTATATTTTAGGTGCTTTTAAGCAGTAACAATACTTCTTTACCATTTTTATAAGTAACTTTTTATCTATATTTTAAATTATTCATAATGGGTAGGTTAGCCCTATGTTCTTATATAAATAATGAACCATAAAGATGACCCAAAAGAGTATGGAAACTACAGAACAATATCATTGATTTCACATGCAAGCAAGATTCTACTGAAGATTATCCAAAAACGACTGGAACAGCACATCAG
>NW_006399808.1:13321758-13323393 GCF_000299155.1 Elephantulus edwardii | reverse complement strand
TTCTGGGACTTCTTCTGACATACTTTGGACATGTTGTAAGGAGGGAGAGTTTCTTGGAGGGGGACATCATGTTTGGGAGGGTGGAGGGACAGCACAGGAGGGAAAGACCCTCGATGAGGAGGATTGATTCAGTGACTGGGGTAATCTTGATGGGTGTGTCAGAGGCAATGCAATAGGGACAGGATAGAGCAGAGTTTAGAGCTGTTGTACATAGGGTCGCTATGAGTCACAAGCGGCTCGACTGCACATTAGAACAACAACAAGAAGAACAACAAAGGTAGCTTTTAAATAAAACTTTATATTGTGTTCATTACTTATAAAAATGTATTAATATACACCCATGAGTTGGAAAATATATACACTTGGCAATGATATTGACAAAATGTTATTTTATTCTTGTCAATACACTGAGAAAAAAAATTTAGAAAAATTAAGTTTAAACTCACAATTACTCCTTTGTTGGGCGGGGGGGCATATTGCTGTTACATGCCATCTAGTCAAATGTAACTCATAGCAACCCTTTGTACAAAAGCTGTGAACTGTGCTCTATCCTGAGCCAATTTTATTGTCTGAAACATTAACTCCCATTACCCTAGCACTGAGTAAATGCATCTCATCATAGGTTTTCCTCTCTTATGCTGTCTATCCACACTCCCAAGCATAATGTCCCTCTCTAAGGACTGATCCCGTCTTGCAACATGCCCAAGATATGTCAGACAGAGCTGCCAAATAATTGTCTCCAAGGAGCAGACCGGTGTCTCCCTTTTCAGGACGAACCTGTTTGTTTTCCTAGCAGTCCATACTCTTCTCCAGCACCACAGCTCAAAGGGATCCATTGTCCTTCAATCATCCCTAGTCATTTTCCAGATTTCTGATGCACAGCACATAATTACAAAGACAATGTCTGGTTAGTCCCTAAACTGACATAGTTGCTCTTCAGTAGTCTGGAGATAGTCCTGACAGCAGATTTTCCCAATGCAATTCCTCTTTTGATTTCCTGACTGCTGGTACCAAGAGTGTTGTCGTGGATCTAAGCAAACTTAAGCTGTTAACAACCTCAATCTCTTCAGCATCTATCATGGCGCTGCCATTTGGCCCAGTGGTGAGAATCTTGTTTTCTTGATGTTGGGCTTCAAACCATATTAAAGGCTGCAGTCCTTAACTTTCTGCAGCAAGTGCTTCAGGTCCTCCTCAGTTTCAGCAAGCAAGGTTGTGTCATCTGTACAATGCAGGTTGTTGATGAGTCTTTCTCCAATCCTGAGGCCACATACCTCCTCATAGAGCTCAGATTCCTGGATGATCTGTTCCGCATATGGATTTAAAAGGTATGGAGATAATGGACATGCCTAACATACACCTTTCCTGATTTTAGACCTTGTAATGTTTTCTTGCTCTGTCCTGACAACTGCCTTTTAGTTCAAGTATAGGTTTCACATAAGCACAGTCAATTGTTCTGGGATTCCCATTCTTCTCAGAGTCAGACACAGTTTGTTGTGATCCACACAGTCAAATGCCTTTGCAGAGTCAATGAAACACAGACAAACATTGGTCTGGTACCCTCTGCTTTCAGCCAAGACCCATCTAACATTAAGCATAATATCCCTAGTACCATAACCTCTTCTAAACCCAATATGT
>NW_006399808.1:13320601-13321658 GCF_000299155.1 Elephantulus edwardii | reverse complement strand
CCTGGAAAGGGTTAAACCAGGCAGCTCCTTGGAGGCAAGGATTCTGAGGTTGGTCTAACATACTTTGGACACGTCATACAAGGAGGGACCGGTCCTCAGAGAGGGACATCATGCTTGGGAGGGTGGAGGGACAGCTCAGGAGGAGAAGGCCCTCTATGAAGTGGATTGAGTAGGTGGCTGGGGTAATCAGGATGGATCTATCAGAGACAGTGTGATTGGCACAGGATAGAACAGAGTTTAGGGCTGTTGTACATAGGGTCGCTATGAATCACAAGCTACTCGATGGCACATAACAACAACAACAACAACACTGTACTACTTTTTCTTCAAAAAATCTCCTCATTTACACTCACCCACATCAAATAATTGTTGTTGTTGTGTATAATAAAATTTGAACTGACCCACTAGAAAGTTTTCTAAGACAGTAAATTGCATGGGAGGAGATTGTCCATCCTTCTCCCATGAAGAAACTGGTGGATTGGAATCACATTCCTTTGGGGTCACAGAACAGCTTCTTATCACTAGCCCACCAGAGCTCCCTATCTAGCAATTATACAATGTTAAACAATACTGAATTTCATGCCTGCTTACTACTTAAAAGCTAGTAACTATATTTCTGACAAACCATGCAATAGTACAAGTTTGTGGGATTTTGAGGTGAAATTATTATTACAGGTTACATTAGGTTTCATAATCTATTTTTGTCTATGATCATGTTATGTATAATAACAAATACCTACCTGTGTATAATACAGATTGACTCAAAGTTATGAGGGAGGGCTATCTCTTTAGGTGAGATACACAGGCAACTTAGAAAACAAGGAGTGGTAATTACTTGTTTCTTTTTTTTTCACCCTCAAATTATTTTTTCTTTTTGTAAGTATTTTTTTGTTTTGTTTTGTTTTCTACCAGTTTATTTTAAAACTACTGGAGCAACCGGTAAACAGAGAACTGTTAGATATGCAGGCTGGGTTTAGAAAAGGCCGTGGTACTAGGGATATTATAGCTCAATATTAGATGGACCTTGGCAGAAAGCAGAGAGTATCAGAGGAATGTC
>NW_006399808.1:13316634-13320501 GCF_000299155.1 Elephantulus edwardii | reverse complement strand
TTATTATTATTAATTTTAATGAAAATTTACAGAGACTTTTGATTTCCATTCATTCATTGTTGCACTTTTCTCCCTGTCCACCCCTTCCCACCCCAGTTCACTCTTATCTTTGAAAAGTAAAAGAAAAATTCCTTCATTGGTATACAATCCCTCCCCCCCAGGTCCACTCCACTATACAGCCTTCATTCTGGACTTTTGTCATGACAATAATACCTAATCACATATCCCTTTTAAACAGTTTTCTCCCTCATCTGTTTCAATGCAGTATGCATTATTCATCCCATCTTTCTTAGTTTATATTTTCAATACTTTTTTTAGTTTTAGAACAAGGCAGTGTATAAATGTGTCCGGAAAAAGAAGGGTGTGTGGGAAGTTGGGAAGTGGTGATTGGATCTGTCTAGTTTCTTCAGACTTAGCAGGTGTGAAACACACACAAAAAAAATAACAGATGGAAAAGCCAAAGAATAAAAAAGAAACTGGGGAAAATAACAGATAATTCTATTTACTATAATAAAACATAGTGTTAAAAGAGAGATGTTTATTTTTACTTTTTGCACTGAAATAATTAACATAGAACACAGCTCCTAGTATTTCCTAGTACTTGAGAATAAAATATTATTCATTCTTTCTTGAATAAAATTCCATTTCACTTTGCCATAATTATGAAAACTCAACATAATTAGGTTTTAAAAGAACATCAAGAACGCAAAACAAAAGGAGAACACGCCATAGTTAAATAGCTGAACCGAAGATTTCAAAGGGAAACTTGAGAAGAAAAATAAAATATCTTAATGGAATGTGTAGGGAGTTGCAATTGGTGGAAAGATATGGGAAGAAACTATCTCAGCATTTCTGAAGCTGAGAGAACAGAAAAACAAATATAAGACTTATGTATCAATATTGAAAGATTCCATGGGAAATATAGTTAATGACCCAGAAAGCATCAAAAGCAGATGGAGGAAAACACAGAAGCATTGTACCATAAATAAATTATTGACGCTGAATAATTTCAGGAAGTACCACAGGAATTGGAGCCAATGGTAATGAAGGAGGAAGTGGAGGCTTTATTGAAATCATTAGCAGAAAAATAAGGAACCAGGAATCAATGAGATACCAATTGTTTCAATTAAAAGATGCAGCCTTGGATGCACTCACCAGTCTATGCTAGGAAATTTGGAGGATGGCTATTCGGTCAACGGTTTGGAAGAGGTCCGTATTTCTTCCTATTCCCAAGAAAAGTGTTCCTGAATGCGGAAATTACTGAACAATATAATTTATATCATGTGCAAACAAAATACTGCAGAAGATAATTTAAAAATAGCTAGATAGGGAACTACAAAAAGTTCAAGCAAGATTTAGAAGAGGTCATGGCACCAGGGATATCATTGCTGATGTCAGATTGATCCTGGCTGAAAATAAAAAAGATCAGAAGAATATCTGTTTGTGCTTTATTGACTGTGCAAATACACTTGACTGTGTGGTTCATGACAAGTTGTGTCTGACATTGAGAATAACGGGAGTTCCAGAAAACTTAATTGTGATCATGCAATACCTATACCTAGACCATGAGGCTGTTGTGCAAACAGATCAGGGGAACACTTCATGATTTAAAATTGAAAAAGCATTGGGTCAGGTTTGTATTCTCTCTCCATATCTATTCAATCTGTATGCTGAGCAAATTATTCGAGAAGCTAGATGCTATGAAGAGGAGTTTGGCATCCAGATTGGGAGGAGATTTATCAATTACTTGTTTTATACAAATGACAGAACCTGAACAAGTTTCCAGAGAGCTTCCAGATTAAAATGGATGATAGAGAATAATATGGTTATGTATCTATTTCTAAAAACCATCAAATGAAAATCCTATGACTCATAATAACTCATCATCAAAAGATCCTGGCAGTGTCACAGATCTGAGGAATATTCTGTTTCATTCTGCATGTTATTATTGTAATGTGCCATCCAGTTGACTACAATGCATAGCAACCTTATGAATAATAACTCTGAACATTTCCTCTCTTGAACCAGTCTCACTATCTCTGATACTCCTGCCCCCACTGACATAGTCACTCTGTCAACCAATGTTATACAGTAGTTTCCTCTCCTGTACTGATCCTCCAATCTTCCAAACATGATGTCCTTCTCCAAGAACTGGTCCCTCCTGGAACATGCCCAAACTATGTGAGATGAAGCTTCAGAAGTTACCAGAAATTGGAGCCAATTGAATGACAAATAACAAAAAATTCTATGGTGAGACTTTTAAGAATTTCCAATAATTTTGTGATTATAATAAATTTTTTTAAATGTACTTTTTATTTTTTTAAAGAGTGGAAACTAGTGATATACTAATTTGATATTAAAATGTATATACACTTATCCACATCATCGTATATTTCACTAATGAAAATTATTTAGTGTTATTTTTTCTCCGTTATTTGTGGTATCACCACTCATCACCTTACATAATGTACTTCGAATAATATATTTCTGTTATTTAAAATGTGATTTGTTTTATTTTCCTTTTTCTTTTATATCTGAATAAATTTCACACCTGACTAAACACACAAGAGAATATTTAGATGAGGTTAAATTCATTACTATGTTTTTATATGTGATTTTACTATGATTATCTTTGAGTAAAATACATTAACAGGATTAGCAAGACTTTTGGTTTAATGTTTTTCTTCTCATCCACATTTCATAAAAAGAATCAGAACCAATATACTAACCTCTGCTGTGAAATGTTAAAGATGGCACAAGATATAGCAAGATTCAGATCTATTGTTCATACAGTCTATGAGTCGCAATCAACTTGATGAGACATAGCAACAACAACATGCCAAAAAGTGTGGAAAATATTAGAATGATTGGTTGGAAATGATAAAAGATTACTTGAGCCATGAAATTACAGCATTAGCTTTAAGTAGAACCACCTGTTCATTAGAGAAAGACTATTTGACCTTACTCACTTGTACTATTTGAAATTGTAATTAATCTAGAATATGAATACATATTTATATATATGTTTACATATTAATATAAGTTTACACTTCTTTCTCACTATTACTTTTGGTCATTATGTATGTGAGATATTTAAATATTAGGAACATGGAGGCTACTGACTAAAGTAATAAAATTCTAAATTTATTTAAAAGCTTGAGAATTCTGATATCATACAATTATTTTTTCTAATATGCCACATAAATTTTTTTAATTCCAAGGTGAAATTCACTTTTTTCATTGTCAATAACATAAAACATTAATAAATAAATTTGATGTTCTACATGTGCACTAATACACCTTTGTGTATTTCCGACTGTTTTCAGCTATGAAACACTGGTAAAATTTACAAGTCCATATTGAAAATTTTGTAAAATAAACAACAGTCAGAGAATTCCAACTAACACCTAAACAAAATGCACCTTGTAAAGAATGAAGAGTCATTGAGTTAAAGAAAATATTAAATCGCATCTGTGGTATATTCACACAATGGAATACTACACTGCTCTGAAAACAGAACTCATGAACTATTATACCAAATGGGTGACCCTGGAGGACATTATGCTGAGTGAAATATCTCAGTCACAAAAGAACAAATACTTCACAGTGCCACTGTTGTAAAACGAGACTGGCATCGGGATTGGGGGAAGACTGAGAAAGATGAGATAAATTATGTATACTGCATTGAAACAGATGAGGGCTAGAACTGTTTAAAAGGGATATATAATTAGATATTATTTTCATGACAGGGTTCCAGAACGAAGGCTGCATAGTGGAGTGGACTTTGGGGGAGGGATTGTATAACAATGAAAGAATTTTTCTTTTACTTTTCAAAGAGAAGAGCGAACTGGGGGTGGGGGGGCAGGT
>NW_006399808.1:13285045-13310767 GCF_000299155.1 Elephantulus edwardii | reverse complement strand
AATCTGTATGCAGGACAGATATTCAGGATGTTGGCTATACAATGAGGAATGTGGCATCAGTATTGGTGGAAGAGTCATCAACAACCTGCCATATGCAGATGACACAACACTGCTCACTGAAACTGAGAAGGATCTGAGGCACTTGCTTCAGAAGGTCAAGGACTGCAGTCTTCAATATGGATTGAAACACAATATCAAGAAAACAATGATTTTCACCACTGAGCCAATAGGCAGCATCATTATGGATGGTGAAGAGATTGAGATAGTTAATAGTTTTAGTGTACTTGCCTTCACAGTCACACAGCCAGAAAATCAAGAGATGAATTGCATTGGGAAAGTCAGCTGTCAGGGACCACTTCAGAGTACTGAAGAGCAACGTCAGGCTAGAGACAAAGCTGCACCTGATGAGGGCCATAGTCTTCACAATTGCGTGTTATGCTTTGGACAGCTGGACTGACACTAGGGATAATAGAAAGAGAATTGATGCCTTTGAGCTGTGGTGCTGGATAAGAGTCTTGAATATACCATGGACTGCTAGGAGAACAAACAGATTTGTTCTGGAGAGGGTGAAGCCAGGCTGCTCCTTGGAGTCAAAGATTCTGAAGCTTCATCTGCCATACTTTGGGCATGTCTCAAGGAGGAACTATTCCTTGGAGAGGGACATCATGTTTAAAAGGGTGGAGGGAGGGTGCAAGAAAGGAAGAACCTTGGTGAGATGGATAGATTCAATGATTGGAGAAATGAGAGTAGGTGTGTCAGAGACTGTGAAGTTCGCATAGGATAGAGCATAGGGCTCTTGTACACAGGGTCACTGTGAGTCACAAGTGACTCGAGGGAACATAACAACAACAACAACAACTAACTAGTTTATTCACAAAATTCGAATACAAATATTTTCAATTTCTTTCAATCCCCATCCATCAAATTGTACAACCCTATGATGAATTCTCTCCTCCACCTGCATATCAACATCTCTCTGCTTCCAGCCTCTCCCACCCCTCTTGGATTCTTATACTCAATCTACAATAATGGTTTTATACAATATTTATCCTTGTGGGACTGAATTAGTTCACCCAGCATAATATTCTCCAGTCCCTTTCAGGTTAGGTAATAATTTACCAAATCATTCTCCTGTATGCTGTATAGCATTACACTGTGTGAATGTACCATAATTGCTCAATCCATTCATTTGAGATTGGTTATTTGGGCTGTTTCCATGTTGTTCTTTCTTTAAAAAAAGTTTTCATTTACAAGAGAAATTTATTTTTTTTTGTGTATGTGCTTATGCCACATTGCCACATATATAAATTTGAGTTCACCATTCAGTCTCAGATAGAAAGGTGTGACAGTCTGCTTCTATAAATGTTTAGAGTAAGTCTTCTCCATTCTACCCTATCTGACTGTTCTGAGTCAGAATTCACTCAAAGGCAGTAGGTTTTGGGTTGGTACATGTATACAGTACACACACACACACAGACTTAATATCTTTTGCAATGTACATCTAAATGGAGATTTTATTAGTTTTCTGATCTAGCAGAAAGTATATTTTATTTTTTCTTTTTATGTTTAAGGGTTCATTTTATTTTTCTGTCATGTAGTTTATTTTATTTGAGTAAAGTTTTTAAAATAATATTGGTTTGCATACAATCATGCAATGTATAT
The DNA here is from genome assembly GCF_000299155.1 of Elephantulus edwardii. Lineage (NCBI taxonomy): Eukaryota > Metazoa > Chordata > Mammalia > Macroscelidea > Macroscelididae > Elephantulus > Elephantulus edwardii. The sequence goes on along the minus strand of NW_006399808.1, from coordinate 13,309,105 downwards.
TGTGTTGCATAATATTAATTACAAGTGATTAATGAAAAAGTGCATTTTCTCAATGTTGTTTGTGAGGTGAAGTATGTTATACTTTCAGAATGATATACTAGTGTTTTAAAAGCCAAATCCAAGAAAATATAACCTAGAGACTTGAGATATATGTTTGCTTCCATTCTCAAGGAAGGTGATCCATGCCACAACAAGATAAAGGTAAACAACCCAGGTGCAAAACAGGCACAGAATGTGAACAGACACTTCAATAAAGAAGACATTCATATGGTGAATGAATACATGAAGGAATGTTTAAAATCCCTGGCTCTACAATAGATGCAAATCAAAACAACTATGAGATATCATCTCATCCCAGTAAGAATATCAAAACTCAACATAGCAACAAACAATAAATTCTGGCAAGGTTGTGTAGAAACTGGAACCCCTATTAACTGTTGGTGGGAGTGTAAAATTGTGCAATCACTCTCAGCAGGAAGTAGCTAAGAGACTATGCGGATCCCCTTTTCCTTATGAATCAGGGTGAAATCTCTCTCAGGGAGTGATAGGGAATGGCAAAGGACATACTAACAAAAGAGATTAATCAGAACTGGTTTTGGCAAACATGGTGGCAATGAGACAATTAAAACAGACTTTCAAGAAATATTCAACCTGGATCCTTCTAAGCATATGGAGATATTTCAAAGTATTTCTTTGAGTTTTATGTTTAATTTTTTTATTTGTTTGTTTGTGTATAAAAGATGCTCATCCAGATGATAACATAACTATGATAAAACCAAAAGGGGGGAAATATGGGAAGCCAATACTAAATATTTGTAATAAACTGATTGCTATTAAAAAAATAAAATAAAAAAAATGCAAATGGAAATACCATTTGATCCAGCAATTTCACTACTAGGAATATATCCTAAAGAAACTTCACTTATGCACATTTATTTATTTATTGTTTGTTCACTTGTTTATGTTTTGTTGCTGCTTTGTTTACAATAGCAAAGTGTCGGAAACAACTCAAGTGCCCATCAACAAATGAATGGATAGAAAAGTTGTGGTATATTCACACAATAGAATATTATGCACAACTGACAAAGAACTAAAGAAATATTATATAAAATTGGTGACCCTGGAGGACATTATGCTGAGTGAAATATCTCAGTCTCAAAAAAGACAAATACTGCATAATGCCATTGTTATAAAACAGGATTGGCATGAGGGTTGGGAGAAAACTAAGAAAAGAGGAGATAAATCATGTACACAGCACTGAAACAGACGAGGGAGGGAATTGTATAAAAGGAATATGTGATAAGGTATTATTGGCTTGACAAGAGTTCAGAATAAGAGCTTGAGGGGACTGTATAACAAAGAAAGATTTTTTTTTCCAAATAAAAAAGTGAACTGGGGAGGATGGGGGTAAGGAGGAAAATGTGCAACAGGGAATAAACGGAAATCCAAGTTCTCTATAAACTTTCATTAAAATATCAATTAGAAAAAGAAAAGTGATCCAAAAGAATATGAAAGCTATAAGACAACATCGTTAATCCTACATGAAAGCAAAATACGTATGAAGATCATCCAAAAATGTCTAGAACAGTACATAGAGAACAACCAGAAGTTAAAATTATATTTAGAAAAGCCATGCATGGCACCAGGGATATCAATGCTGTCAGAATAATCCTGGCTGAAAGTATAGAATACTAGAAGACTATTTCTGCTTTATTAACTATGCAAAGCATTAGACTGTGTGGATCATAACCAATTATGACCAGCATTGAGAAGAATACTCAATTGTGTTTATCAGAAAGTTATACCTAAACCAAGAGGGTGTTGTGTTACAGAAAAAGATAATATTACATGGTTTAAAATTAAAAAAGGTGTGTGTCAGGGTTATATGGTTTTTCCATACCTATTTAATCTGTAAACTGAACAAATTATTCTAGAAACTGTACTCTATGAAGAAGAATGTGGCATCCAGGTTGGAGGCAGGCAGACTCATCAGGAAACTTAGGTATGTAGATGACACAACCTTGTTTCCTAAAAGTGAGTAGGACTTGAACTACTTGCTGTAGAAGGTTAAATACTGTAGCCTTCAATATGAATTGCATCTCGATGTCAAGAAAGCAAAAATTTTCACCATGGCACCAATAGACATCTATCATGACAGATGGGAAAAAGATCAAAATTGTCAGTGGCTTCATTTTACTTAGATCCACAATCAATGTACTTGGTATCAGCAGTCAAGAGATCAGGAGATTTGTGGCATAGGGAAAATGTGTAGTCAGGATGCTCTCCAAATTACTGAGGAACAATTATGTCAGTTTGAGGACTAAAGTACAACTGATTCATACCATGCTTTTTCAACCACATGTTATACGCCTGGGAGCTGGACAATAAGGATGATAGAGGAATTGATGCCTTTGAACTGTGGTGCTGGAGAAGAGTACTAAATATCCAATGGACTGCCAAAATAACAGTCTTGGATAAGATGCAGTCCAAGAGTTCATTGGAGCCAAAGATGATAAAGCTTTGTCTCAAATACTTTGAGTACGTTGCTAGGAGAGTTTGTTCCTTAGAGAGGGGCATCGTGTCTGGAAAGATGGAAGAAAAGCAAAAAAGAGGAAGACATTCAACCAGGTGGATTGACACCATGACTACAACAACGAGCTTGAATGTATCAGAGATTGTGAAAATGGCACAGGATAGAGTTCAGATCTCTTGTTTATAGAGCCACTATGAATCCTATTTGACTTGATGGCACCTAACAACAACAAAAACAATAACAAAAAGAAAAAGATAGCTGGATTACTCTTGTTTCTTGTGGGCAGAGCTGAAGCAAGGAAGACTATCAAAGCAGAATGTAAGTCCAGAAAGACTAGAGCTCCCTCAGGCCACTAGTGCCAAGTTGCCTCAAAACCTTTGCTTTTCTTAGCATTCAGACACAAAGGAATAGTTCTCAGAGAAATGGAAACCTTAAGGATTACTTCATAGGTACATGCAAGGAAGACTTTTTTGTGTTCCTAAACTGTGCTTTCTTACATTTGCAACAACCTTATCAAGAGCAGAAACATTTGTTTCTACTCACAAGAGTCAGTGTCTAAAGACATATGGGAAGTGCTTGTAGTCTTCCTTCTCAGAGCAAATCGTCCTAGCTGCTTGCAATCTTCCTTCTGAAGACATCTTCGTGTGCAAGGCACACAACCACATCCCAAGGATATATCCCCTTACATTCTTTGCCCCTTACATTCCTCCCAATAATTTTTAAAGCCACCCTTTTAAACATAAAGGATTGTGTTTTTATGTGCTGTTGAGTCACCTGTGATTCACAGTGACCCAATATGTAATAGCACTGAAGCCTGCCCTGTCCTGAACTAATCTCACTGACTCCAACATACCTACACCAATAGCCTTAGACAATATATCACTCCATCTCATCCGGTGTCTTCCTCTCCTATGCTGTCCCTCCTCCTTCAAGTATGATGTCCTTCTCCAAGGACTGATCTCTCCTCGCCACATGCCCGAAGTATGTAAGTTGGAGTTTCAAAATCTTAGCAACCAAGGAGAAACTTGGTTTCACTTTCTCCAAGATAGACCCATTTGCTTTCTTGATATTACACGGTATGTTAAAGACTCTTCTCCAGCACTGCAACTCAAAGGCATAAATTCTTCTTCTATCATCCTTAGTCATTATCGAGCTCTCTCATGTATAGAAGATAATTGCAATGACCATAGACTGGATCAGGCACACCTTAGTCTCTACACTGGCTTGCTTCTCAAGTACTCTGGAAAGGTCCCTTGACTATGTTGATTACAACAAATTTTGGTTAACCTTGGGAAGAATGGGAATCCCAGAACCCTTGATTGTGTTTATGTGAAACCTATACTAGGACCAGGAAACAGTCCTCAGAACAGAGCAGGAAAACACTGCATAGTTCAAAAACACCAGGTAGGGTGTGCATCAGGGATGCATCCTGTCTCTATACCTTTTCAATCTATATATAGAACAGATCATTTGGGAAGCTGGGCTTTATGAAGAGGAATGTGCCATCAGGATTGGAGGAAGACTCATCAAAAACCTACATTATGCACATGGCACAGCCTTGCTTGCTAAAACTGAAAAAGACCTGAAGTGCTTGCTGCAGAAGGTCAACCTTAAGAAGACAAATTTGTTGGAGATGTTGGGTAGGAGAGTCAATGCCTCTCAACAATAACACTAAATGTGAATCGTTTAAATGCACCACTGAAGAGAAATAGAGTAGCAGATTGGTTAAAAAAATGCATCAATATGTTGTCTACATGAGACACACCTGAAAATGAAGATAAAGACTAAAAACAAAAAGGTGGGGAAAAATATATACCAAGCAAATGTCAACCAGAAAAGGTCGGGGAGGGCAACCTGGCATACCATGTAGGACCACAGAAGAGCTGCACTTGAGAGCACAATGAACAATCAGGGATCCTTGAAAAAGATTCAGCACTAGTAAGAACCTTATGTGCTCCCTGATATTTATAGAAAGAAGTTACTCACTTGTTTAAATAATCAAACAGATTGGCAAGAAATTAAAACCTGCTACTCAGAAATAGACAGAAAATATGTATGCCTGGTCCCCCTTGATAAAAGAGTGTCTTAGGCTATGAATGTAATTTAGACTAAGAAACCCATAGCTAAAATAATTTGTTATACTGTCTGCTTTTGAAAGGAAGCCTCATGGCACGATGCATAATGTATCAGGTTTCTAACTGACTGAAAGGTCAGCACTTTATATTTGGTCTCTATTCTATGTGAGAAAGACAAGTATTCTTTTTTTAAGATTTACAGTCTTGGAAACCTAGGAAGGGTCAATATGAACCAGAATTGGTTCCAAAAATAGGCTTCAGTACTATAATTATTTATGTGAAATGACTGTATAAATGAAAGAATATGTTGTTATTTAAGAGATGAGCTGTATCATATACAACTGTCAATGTTCTTGAACCTTTAAATATTTGAAAAAAAAACTTTTATAGTTGAGTCTACATTTTGTGTAGGGATGGAACTACATAACTGGTACATTTTCCCCCCCAGAAAGTGTGATATAGTATGAATTGTTTCTTAAAATAATAAAATGCATTAATATTCAAAACCTAGCAAGAAAGATAAAGATTATTCAGCCATTGTGTCATTCTATTTTTTTTTATGATCTTTGGGGTTTTTCTTTGTTTTTAGTTGACTTTTTATCAAGCATGACAACTTCCTTCAGGAATTAATGTCTTCCGATAAGATGTTCAAAATATGTAAAACAAAAATCTTATTTTTGCTTCTAAGGAGTACTCTGTCGGCACTTCTCCTGAGTTAGATTTGCTTGTTCTTTTAACCGTCAGGAGTATAATCAATATTTTCCACCAATGTTTTAATTAAAAGGCATCTTTTTTTTATATCCTTTTTGATGTCAATTCACATGGAGAGCTCTAAGGAATGTCAGGCCTAGATCTGGTAGCTTAACAGTAAGAAGTGGCACAAAAAACCCAAAGGCATACAGTTCAAATTTACCAATTTCCCCATGGGAAAATGATGGACAAAATTCTCCCATATGATTTATTACCTCTGAAAACCTATTGTAGGGTCAGCTATAGGCAGATTCTTATTTGACAGCACACAGCAGAAACAACAGATGCTGAAAGATTTATTTTTTTTCTTCTGGAATATGAAGGAAAGAAAATCTTTCTCCAGTGTCAGCACCCAGAATTTGGATGTCTAATGTTCTAAACTGAGAGAGCATAGATCTATGCTTATTAAAACTATCCTCTTGTGGTATTTCTGTTTTAGTAGAAGTATGTGGCTAAGACAATTAAAATTATGCTATATAATTGACATTTGCTTTAGTTAGTGAATGCTGTTACAACAGAATTACCAAAAATCTTGATAAATATTGATTGTTTATTTCTGTTTCTGTTTACTTCTATTTATATGTGTCTAAATTCAGAGCATAAGCTCTAGGGGATGGTTTTCTTTTATTGGTAACTTTAGGAGAATATTTCTTGAAAATTTTAATGTACTCTAGTATCTCCTGTCCTCCATTTATGTTTGCTTAATGATTTGCCTATTCCTTTTTAAAAACTATTCCTTTTATATATCAAAATCAATTGACTTAAAATATACTCTAGTGAGATTGACAAACCAGAGTGACATGCCCTAGAGTGATGTGCCTGAGAGCAAGCTGGACAGCTTGAGTGAGATGGCAGAGGCAATTCTAGAAGGGAAAACCAGGGTTTTCCATTCAAGTACTTTGTGGGGAATCACTGCTGTTTGGCTGAACCATGTGGGATCTTTTAAGATCAAGCAGAAGGGAACAAGCCAGCGGGAGCTCAAGTGAGGTGGCAGAGCCAGTTCTCAAAGGAAAAACCAAGGTTTCTTGGTTTTTCATTCAGGTACTTTGTGAGGATCACTGCTGTTTGACCCAAGGCCCTGCATATTTCTAATACAAATATACAGGTCCCACACAAAACACTGCCATACTCTTGGTAACTATATAGTTACAGCGAATTAACATCTATGAAGAAAAGACTCACATAATGTCTAGAAAGCAGCAGTTTGCCTCAGTTACCGTGAAAAAAACAAAAGCATCCATCTCCTAAAAAAAGCAGACTCAATGAATAACTCCACTAGAGAGAATCAGAAGAAATATATTGATGTGGAGTTATTTGAACAGCTACAAAAGAAGATGCAAATGATAGAAGAAACAATGAATAAAGCAAATACCCTAGAAACCACAGTTAAAAAGAAATATATTGATGAGGAGCAACTTGAGCAGGTATGGAAGAAAATGCAAAAGATGGAAGAAGCAATTAAGAAGGCAAATAACCCAAAGACAGAAGTCCCGAAGAAATAATATTAATAAAGAGCAATATTTACAGCTATGAAAGAAAATGCAAAAGATGGAAAAATAATTGATAAAATAGATAAAAAGGTACAAGAACTTAAAAAATTATCACAAGACAAAGAGGTTACAGTCAACATAGTACTAGCAATAACAGAAAAGCATAAAAACACAATCCAGAATACTAAGACTGAAAAGGCAGAAGTATCCAACACTCTAGTAGCACCAAAAAGTAGAATTTAAAGAGATGGAACAGAGTCAGTGAGTTGGAAGACTCACTAAAAACATACGAGAAGAAAAATCAGAGCTGAGACATAAAAAAATGAAGAAAACTTTAGAATCATGTGGGATGATATCAAACAGGTATTTTGAAATTTCGCAGGTATTTTGAAGAATGGGTAAATTCACATTCAAGAAACACAGCAAATGCCATATAGGCTAGACCTAAAAACAAAAATATCAAGACATATGATAGTCAAATTCTCCAAATTAAAAGATAAGGATAGAATTCTAAAAGCAGGATAAGAAAATCAAAGAGCCATCTACAAAGGGGTAACAATTAGATTAAGTTCTGATTTCTAGCAGAAGCCATGTGAGCTAAGGGGACAATGGAATGACATATGCAGAAAGGTGAAAGAAAACGATTGCCAGACAAGGATCCTGTACCCAACAGAGCTCTCCATCAAATACGAAGGAGAAATTAGTTCATTTTCAGAAAAGAAGGAACTTAAGGAATTTGTGAAAACAAGGCCAAAACTACAAGAAATTTTAAGTGAAGTCCTTCATACTGAGATGCCAGAGGAAAATGTATAGACTGTAGTAAACAGAAACAACGAAAAAGAAACACGGCAAAATGGCAAAAGTCAAACCTGGCCTGACAATAATCACACTTGATGTGAATGGACTAAATGCACCAAGAGAAAAAGAGTAGCAGAATGGATAAACAAACAAAGCCCATCAATATGTTGCCTACAAGAGATCATCTAAAAAAGGAAGAGAAGGACAGACTCAAAATCAAAGGCTGGAAAAAATATACCATGCAAAAAACAACCTCAAAAATGCAGGAGTGGCAATATTAATCTCTGATAAAATAGATTTCAAAATGAAAATCACCATCAAAGAAGAGGAAACACATTAAATACTGATTAAAGGTACAATAGATCAAGAAGACATAACCTTGGTCAGTGTGTATGCACCAAAATGATAAAACTGCAAAATACATAAAACAATGGTTAACAAAATTGAAGAGAGAAATAGACAACATCGCAATAATGGTAGGAGATTTTAACACACCACTTTCACCAAAGGACAGGTCATACTGAAAGAAATTAAACAAAAATGCAAAAGACTTAAACTACACAATCAGCCAATTCTACCTTGTAGATGTAAGCAGCAAACTGCTTCCAACTAACACACAATTCACCTTCTTCTAAAGTACATACAGTACATTCTCCAGAATCAATCATATATTAGGACACAAAGCAAGCCTCAACAAATTAAAAAACATTGAAATGATATAAAGTATCTTCTCAAATAAAAATACTATCAAGCTAGAATTTAACCACAGGAGCGTAAAACTTACAAAATAATCCATGTGGAGGCTAAATAACTCTCTGCTAGAACATGACTGGGTTATAAAAAGAAGTAACAAATGAAATTTAAAAGTTCCTAGAAACAAATGATAATACAACATACCAAAACCTCTGGGAAACAGCTAAGGCAATCCTCAGGAGGCAGGTTATAACAATAGACAGAAACATAAAAAAGGAAGAAAGAAGAAAAAAAATCAATGATCTAATACAACACATTCATTACCTAGAAAAAACGCAACAATCTAATCCTACAGTTTGTAGAAGAAAAGAAATCAAAACAAGAGCTGAAATCAATGAGAAAGAAAATAGAAAAACAACTGAAATCATCAATAAAACCAGTAGCTGGTTTTTTTAAAGAGTCAATAAAATTGACAATCTACTGCGAAACTTAACAAAAGGAAAAAAGGAAGACACAGATAACTTGATCAAGAAATTATAGCAGTGACATCACAAGAAAAACAGAAGAAATTAAATCTACAATATGGACACCTAGAGGAAATAGAGTAATTTCTTGAAACTCATGCCCTACGTAGATTGACAAGGACAGATATAGAATACTTGAACAGATCCATCACAAAAGAAGAAATTGAAAAGGTCATAAAAAGACTTCCCATAAGAAAAATCCTGGACCAGATGGTTTCACAGTTGAATTCTACCAAACATTCAGAGAGGATTTAGCACCCATTCTACTTAAACTATAATAGAAAGAAAGAAAAAGAAAGGAAGAAAGGAAGGAAGGAAGGAAGGAAGGAAGGAAGGAAGGAAGGAAGGAAGGAAGAAAGAAAAAGAACACTCCCAGTCATTCTATGATGCAAGCATAACCCTAATACCAAAACCAGGCAAAGATATAACCAAGAAAGAACACTACACACCACTATCTCTCATGAATATAGATGTAAAAATGCTTAACAAAATCCTAGCCAATAGAATCTAAAAGCACATAAAAAAAATAAATCACTATGACCAAGTGGGATTCATAACAGGTATGCAAAGATGGTTCAACACAAGAAACACAATCAACATAATTCACCATATTAACAAAATAAATAATAAGAACCACATTATCTTAGCAATTGATGCAGATAAGGCATTTGACAAAATTCAACACCCCTTCTTGATTAAGACACTCAGGAAAATTGGAATAGAGGGGAATTTCCTCAACATAGTGAAAAGTATATATGCAGAACCAAGAGCCAATATCATTCTCTACATAGAAAGACTAAAAACATTGTCTCTGTGAAGAGGGACCAGACAAGGATGCCCACTATCACCACTTCTATTCAGTGTTGTACTGGAAGTGCTTGCTAGGGTAATATGACAAGAGAAGGAAATAAAAGGCATCCAGATCAGCAAAGAGATGGTTAAAATATTGCTATATGGAGATGATATCATAGTGTACATAGATAACCCCAAAGACTCAACAAAAAACAAACAAAAAAAAAAACCCCAAAAAAAACCAACAACACCTGTCCAAGCTAGTAGGTCAGTTTAGTAGAGTGGCAGGATATAAGCTCAAAATCTAAATATCAAGGGGATTATTTTACAGTAACAAAGAGAACTCAGAGAAGGAAAACAAAAAAGCAATACCACAAATGGAAATACTTGGGAGTGAAGCTAACTAGAGATACAAAAGACTTATATAAACTACAGAACAATTCTGCAAGACACAATAAAAGACCTGAAGAAATTGAAAAATGTGCCCTGTTCATGGAAAGGAAGACTCAGTATTGTGAAAATGACAGTCCTACCTAGAACAATCTACATATTCAATGCAATCCCAATACAGATACCAAATTCATTTTTCAAGATAGAAAGGGAAATTGACAAATTTGTTTGGAGAGGCAAGAGACCCCAAATAAGCAAAACACTTCTGAGAAACAAAAATGAAGTGGGAGGTGTAACACGCCCTGACCTTAAAACCTAATACAGAGCAGTAGTAACTAAATCAGCATGGTATTGGTACAACAATAGTCACATAGATAGTGGAATAGAATTGAGAACCCAGAAATAGACCCAGCTATCTATGATCAACTGATATTTGAATAGGAAATAAAACCTATCAAATGGGAAAATGACAACCTCTTCAACAAATGGTGCTGGCAAAACTGGACTGCTACCTGCAGAATCAACTTCTCAAACCACGAACAAAAATCACCTCAAGGTAGATAAGAGACTTTGGAGTAAAGCCCCAAACCATAACGGTCATAAAAGACAAACTTATATCAAGCTTAGAAGCTCTAGTCTACAGTATAAAGGGGCTGCCAAATATAACCAGAAATGTACAATCTGAAGAGGATAAAATCAAATGATACCTTCTAAAGATTAATACCGTGTGTTGATCAAAAACTTCTTCCAACAGGATGATAAGAAAACCTACTGACTGGGAACAAACATTTGGCAATACCATCTCAGACTAGAGTCTCATAAGAAAAGTTTACAGAATACTCTTGGGCCTAGACAAGAAAAAGACTGATAACACAATTACAAAATGGGCAAAAGACATGGAAAGAATTTTAACAAAAGGTATTTAAATGGCCAACAGACATGAAGAAATGTTTCAAATCACTGGCAATAAAAATAATGCAAATCAAAACCACAGTGAGATACTATCTCACACCAGTGGCAAAGTTTAACAGGACAGCAAGTAATAAATGTTGGAGAGGATGTGGCAAGATAGGAATTCTTTTACATTGTTGATAGGATTGTACAATGGTACAACCACTCTGGAAGGTAGTTTGACGCTTCCTCAAAAAGCTAAACACAGAAATCCCATATGACCCAACTATTCCATTGCTTGGAATATACCTCAAGAAAATGAGAACTGCATCTCAAAGGGAAACTTGTACACCAATGTTCATAGAAACCTTATTCATCATCTCAAGAACATGGAAACCACCTGGATGTCCAACCACAAATGAATGGATTAAGAAGTTGTTTACATTCATACAATAGAATGCTACACAGCACACAAGAGCAATCATTTTGTAAATTACTACTTAGCCTGGAAGGGATTGGAAAGCATTATGCTGAGTGAACTCAGTCCCACTAGGATAAATATTGTATAAAACCAATATTATAGAATGAGTATGAGGCTCCAAGGTGGGGGGTAGGGTTGGTTGGAAATAGACAGATGTGGATGGGGGAAGGTTAATCATAAGCACAATTCCATGGGTGGACTGGAAGAAGGATATTTTACGGAAAAATGTGTTCAAACTTTGTAAATAAATGATAATTTAAAATTTTTTAAAAAACCAAACATACTCTTCACTTAAATTGTACCAGTAACATAACAAAGAAAATTAAATTTACAAATAGGATAATGTCTAGAAATTAAGATTTACAAAATAGATTCTAGGCATCATGATAGATGGAGAAAAGATTGAAATTTTCAAGGATTCCTGATTTTATTTAGAACACATCAACATCCTTAGTACCAGTAGCCAAGAGATCAGAAGACATATTCTTTGGGTTAATTCAATGTTAGTGATCTCTCCAAATTACTGAAGAGTAGGATGTCAGTTTGAAGACTAAGGTGTGCCTGATTCAGGCTACGGTCTTTTCAATTGCTTGCTATTCATCTGGAAACTAGACTATGCACAGGATGACAGAAGAAGAATTGATGGTTTTTAGTTGTGTGATGTCAGAGACGTTGCACCAAATATCCCATGAACACCAAAAAGACAGAGTCCTGGGAAAACAGCAGCCACAGTCCTCCTTTGAGACAAGGATGACAAAACTTCATCTCACTTATTTTGGGCATATTGCTAGAGGAGGCTGTTAATTGGAAAGGGATATTGTACTTGGAAAGGCAGGACCTATGAAAGAAAAGAAGTCTATAAAGGAGATAAACTGACACAGTGACTGTAGCAATGGGATTGAGTGTGCCAGACATGATAAGGATGTCATTGGATAAGACAGGGGTTATATCTTTTGTTCAAAGGATCATTATGAATTATACACAACTTTATTGTTGTTGTTAGGTGCTGTTGAGATGAGTACTATGAGTAGTGACCCAAATCTGAACCCTGTCCTATCCTGTGCCATCCTTGAGCTTACTAACACATACTCAACTCTATAACACCTAAACATAACAACAGAGCTGGATATGGTATTAAAAGTAATGTAATCAAACTTAAAGCAAAATTATGGTGTTTGAATCATACAAACCTAAATTTGAACCACAAGTATCACTATTTACTGAATATAAGCATCAATGAGTTTAAGTGTGAAAGCTTTATTGCCTTACTTTAATAAGTTATTTACAAGTTCTGCAGGAGGTCAAGGACTGCATCCTTCAATATGGATTGAAGCTCAACATCAAGAAAACAAAGATTCTCACCACTAGGCCTATTGGCAGCATTAGTACAGATAGTGAAGAGATTGAGAAAGTTAACAGATTTAGTTTACTTGGTTCCACAGTCAATACTCTTGATAACAGCAGCCAGGAAATCAGGAGATGAATTGCATTGGGAAAGTCAGCTCTGAGGAACTTCTCAAGAGTACTGAAGAGCAACAACGTCAGACTGGAGACTAAGGCGTGCCTGATCCAGTCTTTGCAATTACGTGCTATGCATCAGAGAGTTGGACAGTGAATAGGGATGATAGAATGAGAATTGATACCTTTGAGCTGTGGTGCCGGATAAGAGTGTTGAATATACCATGGACTGCTAGGAGAACAAACAAGTTTGTCCTGGAGAAGGTTAAGCCAGAATGATCCTTGGAGTCAAGGACTCTGAAGCTTCATCTGACATACTTTGGGCATGTTGCAAGGAGGGACATGGAGGGACAGCGCAGGAGTAGAAGACCTTCGATGAGATGGATCGATTCTGTGACTGGAGGAGTGGGAATGAGTGTGTTTGAGACGGCAAGGTTGGCACAGTGTTTAGGGCTCTTGTACATAGGGTCGCTATGAGTCACAAGCAACTCGATGCCACATAACAACAACAACAACATGATAATGAGATAATACAAATTTTTTCATAATGCCTAATATTGATACTTCATGAACAAAAATATTCATTGCACTTTGATTTTGGAGCCATAATGTGGAGATTTGAACACTAAAGCATAAATTAGAAGAATTTAAGTCTCAGTGTTCTAATTTAAAGTAGAAGTACAATAGAACTTAATAAAAATATAGAACTTACTTCATAGTGTTTTTATAAAATGAAGAATAAATGAATTAATATTTGAAAGGCACTTAAAGCAACATACATTATTACAATATGTATTATATGTGTACATATGATATATATTATTATATATTGATATAAATGGCACCTAACAACAAGTATATATCAACAAATTATACTTATCAGTGAGTGTTATATATTACTGTTGTTAGCTGCTTTTGAATGAATATGAATCACAGAGACCTTAAGAACAATTGATCAGCTACTTCTCTATCCTGTGCCACCTTCATTTTCTCTAACATACTTGAGCCCATTGCTACAATATGTGTGTCAATTCAATTTATTGAGGGTCTTTCTCACTTTTGCTGACTCTCAACCTTTGCAAACAGGATGTCTTTTTCCAAGGAATAGCCCCTATTGACAACATGCTCAAAATAAGTTAGTTGAAGTTTTGCCGTCCTTACCTGCAAGGACCACCTTAACAGCACTCTCTAAGGCATATTTGTTTGTTATTTTGATCGTCCATGAACGTTCAGCACTCTTCTCCAATACAACTCAAACACATCAATTTTTTTCTCTGTCATATATTATCCAACTCTCAGATGCATAAAAATGCTTGAAAAACCATGGCTTGTCTCTGATGTACTTTAGTCTTTAAACTGATATAATTGCTCCTTACCACCTTGGAGAGATCCTTTAACAGTAGATTTCCCTGTGCTGCATATCTTTAGATTTCTTGACTGCTGGTACAAAGTGTATTAATTGTGAATACAAGTGGATAAAATCATTAACAATTTCAATCTTTTCTTAATCTATTATGATGTTGACTATTGTCACAGTGGTGAGGATTTTTGCCCTCTTGAGATTGAAATGTAATACACACACGCACACATGCACGTTGTTGTTGTTGTTCGGTACCATAGAGTTGAGTACAACACATAGTGATCCTATGAAAAACATCTGAATTTTAATTTAGGGAGATATTTCCCCAGGTTTCAGAGGATGAAAATCACGATGGGAGCACACTGTTGATATTTGTTTCTTGAAGTCAATGATAAATTCTACTTACTGGAGATTTGGAGTCTTTAGAGTTACAGTGCAACTTGCTAAAGATGTCTCTGGATAGATTTCAGTCTTGGACATGATATGGGAACTGACTCAGAGCTGACCTTCTAGTGAGATTTTGGAGATTTGAAGTGGCAAAGGAGTATATTTTCCACCATTCTCTTGCTGAATGGGCAGAGAGTCACTACTTTGAGATAGCAGCATGCTTCTCTACAGACCATAATCTTCTCTACATTTATATGTGTGTATACGCTTAATACATCAAAGCCAGAAGTGAGCAATGCTGTGTACGTTTCTTAATCATAACCCAATACCTTGAGGGAATGTGTTGATGGTTTTAAGACCTGAGATCCCAATCTTGGGTAACATTCATATAAATTAACATAACATAGACCAAAATGGCAATGTTCTGTATCCTGCTTTGGTGAGTGGCAATTGGAGACTGAAAAACCTGTGAACAGCTATATAAAATGCATCTATTACTCCCACTTTATCCAGAACAAAAGAGAGAAGAAAGGCAAAGTTGCAATGAAATAATTACTCCAAAAGACTAAAGGACTATACGAATCTCAATACTTAATGATCAGTGGTGCCTGATTGCCACTGCTAATCAATCTCAAAAGGAACACAGGAGTAGATCCTGAAGAGCAGAGGAAAATAGGGATCACAAATTACAAATATTAAAAGGCCAGCCTTACTGGTTCAATAGAGACTGGTTGAAGTCCCCAAACATTAGACTTTAATTATCCTTTGAATTTAGAAAAAAATTCCTCTCTGTAAGTGAACCTGCAGTCAAACATTAGGCAAGTCTTTAAAATAACCAGGGAGCTCTAGTGACCTAGCAGTAAGGAGCTGTGCTGCAATCCTGAAGGCACGTGGTTCAAATCAGCCAGCTGCTCCCCAGGAGAAAGATTACCAATCTCTTCCGTGTGATTAAATTGCCTCTGAGAACTCACTAGAGGGTCATTTATGAGTTGATACTCAATGGAACATAACAAAGAATGACCACTGACAACAGGAAAACAGGCACACATTCCTTAAAATAACTACCAAGTAAGGTCAAAAGAACAGCATTTGCCTGACTATGAAGAAGACAAAAAATTATAAGCTATAGTATAAATGGAGATAAATATTAAAGAGAAGTGTGAAAAGTGGTTATATTGTGAGTGTTGTTATAAATGCAATTTTAAAAAATACATATGAATGGTTGGAGGAAAAATACTATTTTGTAAAGTTTCACTCGTGTCACAAAAATAAAATTTATTGAATTTTTTAAATGTTCAATTCTGTAAATCACTGAGGCAATTTTACTTCCCTTATTTGAAGCAAAAGATTATTGTTACTATTGAACACCCTTTATACATAAGGAAAATTGAATGTTGAATTCTCTTAAGGCATCAAAATGACTGTCATTGCTGAGGTCTGCAAATGTCTGGATATATAAAAAAGGACAAAGAAGTGCAACCAGGATGCTCCTTCGAGGCGAGAATGGTGAAACTTCTCTCATTCTTTGGGCATGTTGTTAGGAGACATCATTCTTGGAAAGGTAGAGGGTCAGAGAAAGAAAGGATGACCCTCAACAAGATGGATTGACACAGTAACTGAAACAATGGGCTAGAGCGTAGCAGAGATTCTGAGCACGCGGAGGATAGGGCAAGGTTCAAATCTGTTGTTCATGAGGTCATTAGACATCATATTCAGCTCAGTAACACCTCAAAGAACAATAACAATATACCTTGTCTTGGATCTTGGAACAACTGCAGCCAGAGTCTTCCTTAGAAGAAAAAAAATTGTTCTTGTTTTAAGACCTGATCTTACAAACTGGTGCATATTGTTCTGAGACTTTATCTTACAGATTTTGGGCATATAGTCAGAAAAGGACAGTGCATGGGAGGCATTAACGCTTGAAAATGTGAAAGGTTACTGAAGGAAAGGAAGTTTGAATGAGATAGATTGACACAGTGATTGCAACAACGAACCTAAGCACAAAATAGTATGAGTATGGTGTAGGATCAGGCAAGATTTTCATCTGTTGTACATAGGCTCCTTTATGTGTGCTATTCAACTCCAAAGAACCTACCAGTAGTACTTTGTATTTTTTTTCTCCTCTGAAGAAAGTAACAATGACAAAGAAAAGATTGTTGTATATTATTTCTCATTTTGTTTAAAAACATCTATATAAAAATTCAGGAACTAGCCATGTGCCTCCCAAGAAATTAGGAAGAGTTCATTTCTATTTGAAACTTTCTTTTTCTCTTGGAATTCTCACTTATAGTCAAGAAGTACTTTAAGTGCCAGATAGAATGAGACAAATACATGAAAGACAGTAAAAGAGTAGTATATCGCTCTGTGACAGTTAATCTTGACCAAGATGTTTAACTGGAAGGAATGTCTTGAAACAGTTTGACTTGGTGGTGGTGTTACCAGCTGGCATCAAGTGTTTGGATGTAAAGGATGCATGTAAAGGATACAAACCACCAACAATATACAGGACAGCCATCTAACAGGAAAAAAAAATGTGTCCCAAACAATCAACTGTGTGAGGATTGAAAAATCCTTAAGTGAAGAGGAAGCCCATATTACTTAATGTACTCAATTTTCAAAAACTCTATAGTTCCATATAAACTCAATTTGCTTAAGATTGTTGATAACATATTTAATATCAGTCACTACTGATGAAGAGATATATTCTAGGATACTGAAAAATTGCCTGTTGGCAAACTTATCCTATCTTTTGTGTTGTTTGTTAATTAATAAAATTGC
The DNA here is from genome assembly GCF_000299155.1 of Elephantulus edwardii. Lineage (NCBI taxonomy): Eukaryota > Metazoa > Chordata > Mammalia > Macroscelidea > Macroscelididae > Elephantulus > Elephantulus edwardii. Next base: position 13,291,705 of record NW_006399808.1, on the reverse strand, counting down.
TTACTGTGTATCTGAAAACCAGACAATAAGTATGATAGAAGAAGAATCTATGCTTTTGAGTTGTGGTGCTTGAGAAGAGTATTGGACTCATGGACTACCTACCAAGAGAACAAACAGGTCTATCCTGCAGAGGGTGAAATCAGGTTGCTCCTTGGAGGCAAGGATTTTGAAATTCTATTTCACGTAATTTGGGTATGTTGCCAAGAGGGACCAGTCTTAAGATAAGGACATCATACTTGGAAGGGTAGAAGGTCAGCACAAAGGAGGAAAACCATAGATGAGATGGATTGACACAGTGATTGTGGAAATGGAATCAAGTGTGTTGGAGATAATGAAGTTGTCTCAGGATAGGGCAAAGTTCAGAGCCATTATTCATAGGGTTACTACAAGTTGTAGTCAACTTGATGGCACATAACAACAAGAATAACAATTGCCACGAAAGGCTCTTTGTTACTTATCCTCATGTAAAAATAAACCTTTTATATGTGAGCATTTGACATTTACATTTTAAAACTCTTTAAATATTTACTGTAAATATATCCCAGCATTTCTCTATGGCTATATAGCTATAGCCAGATGACAAAAGAATTGTTACAAAATAAAAAGATCTCTGGTGGCCAAATGGTAAGAAACTATGCTGCAATCCCAAAGGCATATGATTAGAATTCACCAGTTGCCCTATTCCAGAAGGATGAACAATCTCCTCCTGTACAATTATCTAGTTCTGAAGAAAATGTGCCTGAACATCAGCTATGGGTTAGTTCCAGCCCAAAGGTATCCAGGATAGGACAAAGTTCAGAGACATTGTTCATAGAGTCACTAAGAGGTGTAGTCACCTTTATGGCACATAACAACAAGAACAATTGCCAGAAAATGGCTTTCTCCTGATTATTCTCACATAATTATATATACTCTATGTGTGAACATTGTGCATTTATATATTAATGTTCTTTAAATATTTACTGTGAATACATCCAAGCATTTCTCTATGATATAGTCAAAATTATGTAAAAAATTGATCTAAAAATAAATCTATCTACAGAATTGGTTAAGTTTTAAATATAATTTAAAGTTATATTTAATAGTATTACATATAATAGTATAAAACTATGCATTTTTAAGTAAAAGTTTTTTTCAAAGTCAATAAATGAAAACAACTTTTAAGCATAGAGATTTTTTATTTAAAATTATTATTAAATTGTTGATTGCCATCAAGTCAATGATGACTCATAGCAACTCTATGAAAAAAGCACTTGAAGACTTTCTATAATCACTGTTTTTTTCTCCAAGTTCATAGAGTTTCCATTGGCATGTGGTTTAGGAAGTGTTCATACTCGTGCCTCCAAATGAAGTAATATTATCATGATAATATCATGAAATTATAGTATTATATTTCATAATATAACTTAATACTGTTGTTGTTATGTGACGTCGAGTCGCTTGCGACTCATAGCAACCCTATGTACAACAGCCCTAAACTCTGCTCTGTCCTGTGTCAATCTCACTGCCTCTGACACACCCATACCGATTATACCCCAGTCACTGAATCAATCCACCTCATAGAGGGTCTTCCCCTTCTGCACCATCCCTCCACCCTCCCAAGCATGATGTCCCTCTCCAAGGACCTCTCCCTCCTTACAACATGTCCAAAGCGTGTCAGTCGAAGCCCCAGAATCCTTGCCTCCAAGGAGCAGCCTGGTTTAACCCTCTCATGGATGAATCTGTTTGTTTTCTTGGCAGTCCAGGGTACATTCAATACTCTTCTTCAGCACCACAGCTCAAAGGCATCAATTCTCCTTCTAGCCTCCTTAGTCATTGTCCAACTCTCTGATGCATAACAAGTAATTGCAAAAACCATAGCCTGTATCAGACACACCTTAGTCTCCAGAGTGACACCGTTGCTCTTCAGTACCCTGAAGCGGTCCCTAACAGCAGACTTTCCTATCACAATATGTTTTTTGATTTCCTGGCTGCTGGTGCCAAGAGTGTTGACTGTGGAGCCAAGCAGACTAAAGTTGTTAACAATCTCAATCTCTTCGCCATCCATCCTGATGCTGCCAATTGGTCCAGTGGTGAGAATCTTTGTCTTCTTGACATTGAGCCTCAATCCATACTGAAGGCTGCAGTCCTTGGCTCTCAGCAGCAAGCACTTCAGGTCCTCCTCAGTTTCAGCGAACAGGGTTGTGTCATCTGCATAACGCAGATTGTTGATAGATCCTCCACCAATATTGACACCACACTTCTCCTCATATTATTCAATATCATTATATTTCATAATATAAAATCTTTAAACTAAAAGGTTGCTTACATTTTATTTTATATTATCTTTTGCTTTATAAGTCACATCACATTATGATTTGCTATTACTACTGGTTTTTATATAAAAGTGATAAATGCTTACAGTCAAGAAACAGAATTGAGTGATCTCCTACAATTTCCAGCTCCACACTAGTTCTACCCCCCTTTGAATAATTCTTCCCTGTTCAGCCATGCTCTATGAAAAGAAGAAACTGAAATGGAATGTATCATAGTACCAGGACTATCACTGGAACAGGAAAAATTAAGGCTAATTAGTTGCAGGTGACTCGATGGCACATAACAACAGCAACAACAACCCTGTGGTGGCCTAGTGGTAAGAACATGCACTACAATCCCAAAGGCATGTGGTTCAAATCCATCAGCTGCTTGAGGGAGAAGGATGAGCAATCTCCTCTCATGTGATTAACTACATCTGAAAACCCGCTAGAGGGTCAACTATCAGTAGGTTCTGACTCTACAGTACTCAGCACACACACTGCTACACATTTAGTTTATCTCTTAGAAATCAAAGGCAGTTTGCAGTCTACATAGAAATCAAATCTTTGATGAGATGAGTCAACAATAATTGTCCTCACTCAAAAATGGAAGAGTACTGCACTATTTTGAATGTGTGATGCCCTCACAGTTCTGACAATCTATAAAGTCCAGCTTCTTGAAAAGGATCATTATGCTTCTTCATGTTATTCACTCCAGAGTTGTGACCAAAAATTCTTTTTAAGGTGGTTGTTGTTTTTGTTATGTGCCATTATTTCAAGCATGATTAATAGTGACCCCATGAACAACAGATCTGAACCTTGTCCTGTTCTGTGCCATCATCATTGTGTATGACATGTTTGTGCCCAGTGCTACCATAATTGTTTATCTTTCACTGATCCTCCACCTTTACAAGCATAATATTCCTTTCAAAGAGATAGTCCTTCCTAATAACATGTCCAAAGTACGTGATAGAAAACTTTGCAATACTTGTTTCCAAGGAGTATTCTGATCACATTTTCTCCACGACATATTTTGTTCATTATTTTGGCAGTTTATTCAGTACCATTTCCAATACCACAACTCAAAAGCATTGATTCTTCTTCTATTGTTCTATTGACTGTCTAGTTCTCTGATGTATAGCAGGTGATTGAAAAAAAATCATATCCTAAAAAAAAAAAAGATCATATCCTGATTCATGTGCATCTTGAAGAAGTCCCTGACAGCAGATTTTCCAATTACAACATGTCTTTTGATTTCATGACTGCTAATTTCAAGGGTGTTGATTGCAGATTCCAGTAATACAAAATAATTTACAATATCAATCTTTTCTCCAATATGTTGTTTATGAACCAGGGGTGAGGATTTTTGTCTTCTTAAAGTTGAGGTATAATCAATATTGAAGGCTGTAGTCTTTCATCTTCTACAAATCCTGGTTAGTTTCATAATTTCACTGCAAGAGTTACATGACTTAACTGATTGAATCAGTTTCAAGGTTCTGACAGCATTCACTGCTTAAACTGTCGCTGTTTTAAGTTTTTTTCTGTTGGTTCACACTGTAGTTTTATACATTTGTTTCCATCTTAAATGAATTTCTTTTAACTTTTACACTCATAAATATCACTCCCACAAATAATTATGTGATTAACACTCATTTACCTTTGCTGAGATTACTTAGCTATTAATATTTTGCCACATTTGTTTTATTCTTTGTCTCTTTTTCTCACTCTACTGCAGATCCTCTACAAAACCTTTTATCTGAATCAATTAAAAATTAATTTCAGGCAAGTTTCTTTTTTTAACTTTTTTTGTGAGTTGAGTAAAAAAATTACTATGCAAATTAGTGTTCTATCCAATTGATATTGGATAAATATCCAAGTAATGGGCATTTATTAAATCTCCACCTTATAACAACACTCTTCTTAAGTGCAACTCTGTGGTCCTTGTCTCCAGTCTTCTTCCCCCGCGCCCCCCTTCATGCATTCTGAACTTTATCCTAGGCAATGCTGCCTTTTCAATCTTTCATAATTGATTGGTTTAAGAACCTAGGCATGTAGTAAGTACCTTGTTAATGTTATTGTTCACCTTAAAGTTGCATCTATTGTTTAGTTAAAAGTTACAGCACTGGGATGATATCAATTATCTGGTCAAAAAGTGGTTAAGTTCTAGAGCCTCAGAAGTTCTACCAGTCTCTGTAGACCAAACAAGTTGGCTATATTTATGATTTTAAGTTTTATTTTATACATTACTTACAACACTCTCCTGAGATCCTTTCCAGAAAAGTTTGTATTGGTAACCATTCACCACCTAGTATTTCTGGTCTTAGAGTTATTAAAGTTGATATTCATAAGAACTATTAGTACTAAGAACTGATCATTTATTTTATTTCCTTCATGTCTCCTTTCTCTACACAGAGAGCAAAGGTTTTACCTTAGATATTTACCACATTTCTTAACTCTAAAATGCATCAATATTAATTTATTCCATATAAGAATATTCTTCCACTTGGTATTTTCATACCCATTAAATTGAACACTAGTATATTCATTGATTGTAGTATTTTAGTGGCATCATATGTGGGTTTTAGACAATGAATAAAGAAGGCCTAAAAATAATTGATGGCTTTGAGTTTTGATGTTTACCAAGACTATTGATTAGGTCACATGCTCCCCAAAATAACAGACAAGTTAGTTTGGGGAGAAATTCCTCCAGAGTCTTCTGTAGAAGGAGAGATTGTAAGACTTCACATAAGCTTGGAGCATGTCATCAGGAGAGATCAGTCCTTGAAAAAGAATCAGCAAAAGAGAGGAAGATCCTTAAAGAGATGGGCCAGACAGCTTACTGGTGGATTGGGACCACCTGCCACCGACTTGGGAGCACAACGCTTTACTCACGATAAAGACACAGATTTCCTTTAAGTCCTGTAATATTCATAATAATTTAGAGAAGTGATTGATTCCTTGAAGTGAATTAGACTTTCTTTCCCTACCACATGCTAGTTTTATTAAATAGGTTATTCTGGTTCTTATTACCTTACTTTTCTTTATATCTTTAAAACCAGAAGGAAAATATTGTCAGTAAAACTGTTAGTGAAAGAACAATTCATAAATATCAAATTTACATGTTATGTCTGTTATTAAAGTATAAGCTAAGCAAAATGATTCCTTATTTCGATTGCCTTTATATGAGAGTACCATTTAAAAAAATATTAAATCAAATGGTTTGCTGTTTTGGCTCCTTTATCATTATATCTATTGAATGATATTCCTTCTTTATTTGAAAACATTTATGTAGGAATCTTAAGAATTCCTATTTTAAACTGAAACAATGTTTAACTTGGCCTATTTCATAGTCACCACTCTGATAGTGTTTAGTATATTTCTGACTTAAATTAAATTTGAGCAAGTTTTCTTTTTTGGGGTAGTTTTCATTTTGAGTTATTTTTGTTTGTTTAATTGTATTTTATTTGTTTACCTAACAACAGTAATTGGGAAAGAAAATTTCCTACCTCTTATATCTGTGAAATAAGTTATTTCTACTTCAGTACTTTTGTTGTTGTTGTTATGTGCTGTCAAGTAGTCTGTGACTCATAGCAACACACAAGAGATCTGAAACCTGCCCTGTCCTCAGCAAGTCTCACTAATTCCTACCCTCCTACCCCATTACCCTCATCACTATATAAATCCATCTCATCTGGGGTCATTCTCTCCTGAGCTGCTCCTCTACCATTCCAAGCATGATGTCCTTCTCCAAGGACTGGTCCTTCCTGGTCACATGCCATAAGTATATGACAGAGCTTCAAAATGCTAGTCTTGAAGGAGAAACTTGATTTCACCCTCTCCAAGACAGATCTATTTGTTCTCTTGGCAGTCAATTGTATATGCAAGACTCTTCTCCACCACCACAACTCAAATGTATCAATTATTCTTCTGTCATCCTTAGTCATTGTTCAGCTCTATAAAGCATGACATGTAATTGCAAAGACCATAGCTGGACTTGGTGCACTTTAGTCTTTAGATTGTCATCTTGCTTCTTCAGTACTCTGGAGCAATCCCTGACCTCAGATTTTCTCAGTGCAATTTGTCTTTTGATTTCCTGACTGCTGGTGCCACGAGTGTTGATTGTGGAGCCAAGAAAACTGAAATTGTATACAGCCTCAATCTCTTCTCCATCTATCATGATGCTGCCAGTTGACTCAGTGGTGAGATTCTTTGTCTTCTTGACATTGAGCTTTAATACATATGAAGACTACTGTCCTTGACTTTCTGCAACAAGTGCTTCAGGTCATCTTCAGTCTCAGCAAGGAAGGTTGTTTCATTTTTATAGGAAGTTATTGATAAGTCTTACTCCAGTCTTGATGCCACATTT
>NW_006399808.1:13282791-13283805 GCF_000299155.1 Elephantulus edwardii | reverse complement strand
ACGTATTGCTATTATTGTTATTGATATTATTATTTTTGTTTGTTTTTTTATCAAATGTTCAATAATCATTTTTGGTATAACTTTTGATATATGGATTCATTTAATTGATCTATACTGAATTTTTAATTTACTTATTGATCATAATTTCCATGTCCATCTCCCTCTTTTACTTCCTTTCCGTGTTTTAAAAATGCACTTAGGCGAGCTCTGGTGGCCTAGTGGCAAGAAGCTGCAACTACAGTCTCAGAGGTGCACAGTTCAAATCCACCAGATGCTCTGCTGAGGAGGAACAATCTCCTCCTGTACCAGTCAGATCTGATTTGACGGTACACACGGAAAATAATGAAATAAAATAAATTAAAAAAAAGAACATCGTTAAAAAAATGCATTTAATATCATCAACTTGACTTTTTAATTTTAATTAATCCACTCAAAATCATTTTAATCCCAAGAATGAAAGAAAAGATTCATGACTTTTCCCATACCAAACAAGGCGATCCAATAGAAGGTTGAAATTATCAAATATAGAAGAAACTAATAAAATTTAGGTTGGATTCAGAAAAGGGCATGAAATGGGAGACAGCATTGCTGATGTCAGATGTATCTTGATTGAAAGTAAAAAATATAAAAAAAGATATTTGTTTGTGTTTGACTAAGCAATGGTTTATTGTTGAGATCATAACAGATTCTTGGTTAACACTGAGAAAAATGAAAATCCGAGTTAACTGTGCTCATGGGAAACTTATACATAGATCAAGAAAGTTTTATGTAAGAATTGCAGAAATATTTTTACTTAATTTCATAATTTTCATGTATTATATGTGTTGAACCTGGAAGCAGGAGCGGCATCCACTTCCGAAATGGCTTGCCTCTGGAAACTCTATGTACTAACAATGCTCAGGTCTTTCGTTCATAGGGTCGCTATGAGTCGTCTACGACTTGACGGCACCTAAAAACAACAACAACATATGTGTTGAAATGTTATCTTAAAACTATAACTTACATAGAGAAAAA
>NW_006399808.1:13275950-13281491 GCF_000299155.1 Elephantulus edwardii | reverse complement strand
CTTTTTAAATACCATCACGATATATAATTAACATGACATGCAAACAAAATACTGGTGAAGATCATTCAAAAACAGCTCAAACAGAATATAGATAGTGAACAGCCAGAAGTTTAAGCAGGATTTAGAAGAGACCATAGCACCACTGATATCATTGCTGATGTCAGATGGATCCTGGCTGAAAGTAAAGAATATCAGGAGAATATCTATATATGCTTTTTTGACTGTGCAAAGGCATTTGACTATGTTAGCCATAACAAAGTATGGCTAACATCGAGAACAGGAGTCTCAGAGCACTTATTTGTGATCTTGAGAAACCTACCTAGACCAAGAGGCTATTGTGCAAACAGAGCAAAGGAACACTACATAGTTTAAAATTAAGAAGAGAGTACATCAGGGTTATAATCTTTCTATATATTTATTCAATCTCTATGCTGAGAAAATTATTCAAGAATCTTGGCTTTGTGAAGAAGAACATGGCATCATATGGAGGAAGAATCATCAATAACCTGTGTTATCTGATGACACAACTTTTCTTGCTGAAAGTGAGGAAGATTTGAAGCACTTGTTGCAGAAAATCAAATATATAGCTATCAATATGGATTGCATCTCAATGTCAAGAAAACAAAGACTCTTACCACTGAATCTATAGACCACATCATGGACAGATGTAGAAAAGATTGAAACTGTCAACAATTTCATCTTACGTGGATCCACATTCAATGCTCTTGGCGTCAACTGTCAGGAAATCAGAAGACATATTGCATTAGGAAAGTTTGTAGTCAGGGATTTCTCCAAGTTACTGAAGAATAATGATGTCAGTTTCAGTATTAAGATGCATCTGATATAGACCATGGTCTTTTTGATCACTTGCTATGTGTCTGAAAGCTGGACAATGAATAAAGGTGACAGAAGAAGAATTGATGGCTTTAAGCTGTGATGTTTAAAAAGCATCATGGACTGACAAAAGAACAAAACAAATATATCTTGTAGAGGATGCAGTCAGAGAGTTCCTTGGAGGTAAGGATGATAGAGCTTCACCTCACATATTTTGAGCATGTTACTAGAAAAGGCTATTCCTTGGGAAATGAAAGGTGGAAGGACAGTGACTGCCTCAATTGTCTTTCTAATGTGTCAGGAAGTGTGATCATGGCTCAGGAGAGGACACAGTTCAGATCTGTTGTTCATAGGGTCTCTGTAGGTCATCCTCCACTCAACGACACCTAACAACAACAAACACCATCACACATTTCTCAAAATATTGTGAAAATATTGGACATGATTTCCCCCCTGTATTGTCTGAATACATTTAGCCTTTCAAGAGTTTTCACAATTATGAAACAAAATTTTATAGCGATTGGATTATTCTAATATATTTCATTAAATCAACTGATACCTGTCAGAAAAACTTTCAAAAGTTGTTTTCATCGTGAAAAGCTTTGAAATATTGGTATACATAAGTACTTCCTGATTACAGAAGTAATTTTATGAACAGTGAGAACTAGTGCAAGTATAAACATCTTCTGTGTCAAATACACTAAGTCAGGGCCTTGAAAGTATGTAATTTAGTATAAATCTCTCATCTGCAGAATAATCAGATTCTGATCATTATTGTTGTTGTTGTTAGGTGCCGTTGAATCATAGATGACTCATAACGAACCTATGAACGAAAGGCCTAAGCACTGGTCATAGAGTTTACGGAGGCAAGCCATTTCAGAAGTAGATGCCACTCCTGCGTCCAAGCTTGTTTTATTCAGGAAGCTCCACCAAACACTGTCCACCATGGATAACCATTATCACATTTGGCACATCAGTGTCACAGTGTTTACCATCACAGCAACCATGAGTTGCCTCTGTACAGCAAATGCACAGACCAGTGTTATACCACTGCTACACTGAGCTATACCACAAATCTACTCTGACATACAATCTTATAAATTAGACGTCTCTGGAGTCAGTTTCCAGGATGGTCCTAATATGTGTGACAATTGTGCAAACTGTAAGGTCTACAACAAAAGAGAAAATGATGCTGGTTTTGTTCAGCCAGTATTGTGGATGCAGTAGTTTCATTCCTACATAGGAGTGAAGATATCGTAGGATGCAGTAGTTTCATTCCTACATAGGAGTGAAGATATTGTAGAAATCTAAACAGATCTGGTCAGCAAATATCTTTTTTATTCATATTCAAATATGGTCAAACTATTAACATGCCAAATTGGAAAATCATCTTTGAATCTGTAAAACATATGAAAATCTGAAAGCTAAGAACCCAGAGGAATTTGAAAAAATAATATGTTCCAGTTTAAAAAAAAAAAGGATCCTGTTCTTAATTGGCAATATATCCTAATGTGTTTCTTTTTATCCTTTCCAACGAAGCGCAAGTAAAGCAGTTGACACCTGGACTGTTTGGCAAATGCATTAGCCATGGCACACAGAGGGACGATCACTCGTTGGCAGGCATGTGTCAAAGCCTGGCATATTACCAAGCTAAGAGATGACTTGACTGAAATCACTACTGCTTTACTTTCTACTTAAGTAATCTTTAGTTGTATTTAAATAAGTACAACTAGATACTTTTAGGAAGTTGAGGAGGTATAGATTTAAAGTATATATTATGCAGAACAGAAATATTATATTCTTTAAAAAGACTGTATTCAGCTGGAAATCCCCTCAAAAAAAGTTACACTGCCCTCAGATTGATCCCAGATCACAGCAACCCTCCACTGGTTTCTCTGGCTGTAAATCTTAATGGAACGGGATTGCCTCATCTAATATTTTTCCTGAAAGTGAGGTTGTATAACCCTGGTGTGTCCACTTGCCATACAGAGATAACTTGTGGCTGCTGTGAAGCTGAACACTGTGACACTGATATCTCAAATGTGTTAATGGTTACCCATGATGGACAGTGCTTGGTGGAGAGCTCCCCGATTAAAACAAGCTTGGAAGCAGGAGTGGCATCCACTTCTGAAATAGCTTGCCTCCGGAAAACCTACAAACCTGGAGAGAGGATGAAAGTCACACCAGTCTTGAGAACTTTCATTCATAGAGTTGTTATGAGTTGCCTACGACTTGACAGCACTTAACAACAATAACATCAATGACTATCTGGTAGATTAGAACCTCTGGCTTTGGCTTAGCACCCCTATGAGTTGCATTTCACCATCAATTGAAAAGGACAGTTTAGATTTCAGCGTAAACTTTGATGAAGTATGCCTTGGTGAAGATGAAAGGAAATTAATCAAGGATGAAATATTACCTTGCCTTGAATCAGTCAACATTTAGTGCAAAGAATGTAACCTACTCTAGAATGTCAAGTAAAATGGATAATAAAGGGAAGCGAGGAGTGGGAGCAATGTCTATAATATCTGATGCCCTAGTAGTAAGAAACTGCACTGCAATCCCAAAGGAACACAAATTAAAACTCACCAGCTGCTCCATTGAAGAAAGATGGACAATCTCCTCCTCTGCAACATACTGTCCATGAAAACCTGTGGAAAGGTCAGCCATGGATTGGTTCCAATTCACCTATACACAACAACGACAACAACATAAGTACAATAAGTAGTTCAAGAAACTCAGAAAGGGACAATCATTGAACTATTTAATTTAAAGTCATCACTCTGTATCCATAATCCAGTGACCTGGTTATTGTTGCTGAAATTACTGCAGTCACAGTTAAAATTGCCCTCAACCAATGAAGCTGGTTTTGCAGCCATAGAAATCTTAGCTTCTGCATGAAATAATAAGAATTCCGATTTTTTTTTCAAATGATATCTAGAAGATATTTTTGTATAAGGGAGTTCTGTGACCTCAAAGATAACCTACCAGCTACTCCATGGGTGAAAGATGGCCTTCTCCTTCCATGCAACTTACAGTCTCAGAAAACCTAATAGAGGATCAGCTCTGAGTCAGTTTATGACCTGACAATAGTGAGTTTGATGTTTGTATTTTGATGTGCAGAGTAAGCATGAAGCAGAAATGTGAACACCTGTTCAAACATAAAAAGTATAATCTCTTTCTTTGAATGTTTGAGCTCTTTCATTTCTTCTTTTTCTTTCCTTCTACATTCTTATTTCTCCTTTTTCCCCCACTGTCCTTTCCCATCATTATTTATAAAACTTTGGGAAAACAATCAATGCTCTTCAGAGCAACTTCTTCTAATTTTGTGAAGTAGTTCATACTTTGGCAGTTGAGAAGAAATGCCTGACGTGAGTTATCATTACTTGAATTCAGTATTTTATTGCTATCTCTTTCTTCAAAAAGAAGGAAAGCAGTCATTTTATTGAACATGATACAGTTACATAATTTTACATTAATTAATCTCAAACAATAGACATCTGAATCCTAGAAGAACTTTTTAACTGCTGATAGCAAAATCTGATTGTGTATTATCTGATAAGCTATATTAACAAAGTAATTAAGTACAAAACTATTGTAGTTACAGAGTTGTTGTTGTTGTTGTGTACAGTTGAGTCAGAAACCAACCCATAGCTGATCCTCCAGAGGGTTTTTAGTTAATTGCCCATTCTTCTGTAAAGCAGCTGATGGCTGTTCAAAATGCATGCCTTTGGGATTTCAGTGCAACTTCTTGCCACTAGGCCACCGCATGCATGTTAATGGGGTTTTTGTTTTGTTTTGTTTTTGCTTATGGATACATTTTGGAAATATTAAAAGTTGCTAACATTTTGAACCTTCATATCATTTTAAAGGAGTTGATTGATTGTGATCATGTTTACTTGATATTCTTCATGTTTTGCAAAAAGTATTCTTTTGGATAAACACAGGCCATACACTTCAATTTCACCTGATGATATGCATAGGTGGAAAGACTTGCTGGAGAAGCTCAATGTCAGCTGTGAAAACCAGGCCAGGTGCAGATTGTGGGACAGACCACCAACTACTCATTTACAGGTTTAAGCTGAAATTGAGATAAATTAAATAAATCCACAGGAACAAAAATCTGACCTTAATTCTGTCCCACTCAAATTTTAAAACCAGGCCTTGAGCACCGATGGGCATAGACCAAATGAGCTCTGAGAGGATATCAAGAAAATCATCAATGAAGAATGCAAAAGATTACAAAGGCCGAAGAAGAAGAAAAGACCAAGATGGATGTCAGATGAGATTCTGAAAATTGCATTAGAGCACCGAGAAACCAAAGATAAAGGAAGAAACCAAGAAATCAAAGAACTGAACAGAAAATTTCAAAAAGCAGCTCAGGACGACAAAGCAAGATACTATAATGAAATGTGCAGAGAGCTGAAGTCAGTTCTTAAGCTGAAGAAGTTGAAAAAGAAATTCAAGCCACAGGTGGCAATACTTAAGGATACTTTGGGTAGAAAGTTAAATGATCAAGGAAGCATTAAAAGAAGATGGAAGGTAAGACAGAAAAACTGGATGAAATATGTTTACGGTATTGAAGTCTATGGGGGAGAGAATAGTGTAAAAGTATTTTATTTTAGGGCATTATGTTTATTGTAGGAGTATGCAATGAGGGTTGCAGAGTGGATTATATTTGGGGTGGGGGTGGGGTTTGGGGAGGTG
>NW_006399808.1:13269622-13274096 GCF_000299155.1 Elephantulus edwardii | reverse complement strand
GGGTCCATCAGGGATGTATTTTGTCTCCATACCTTTTCAATCTGTATGCAGCACAGATCAGTGGAGACCCTGGGCTGTACAAGGAGGAATGTGGCATCAGGATTGGTTGAAGAGTCATCAAGACCAGCATTATGCAGATGACACAACCTTGCTTGCTGAAACTGAGGAGGACCTGAAGCGTTTACTGCAGAAGGTCAGGGACTGCAGCCTTCAATATGGACTGAAGTTCAACATCAAGAAAACAAATATTTTCACTACTGGTCCAATTGGCAGCATCAGTATGAATGGTGAAGAGATTGATATAGTTAACAGTTTTATTGTGTTTTGCTCTATAGTCAACACTATTGGTAATAGCAGCCACGAAATCGGGAGACAAATTGCATTGGTAATGTGAGCTGTGAGGGACCTCTCAAGAGTACTGAAGAGCAACAACTTCAGGCTGGAAACTAAGGTGTACCTGATCCAAGATATAGTCTTCACAATTATGTGCTATGCATCGGAGAGTTGGATAGTGAATAGTGATGACAGAAAGAGAATTGATGTCTTTGAGCTGTGGTGCTGGAGACGAGTGTTGAATGTACCATAGACTGCCAGGAGAATAAACAGGTTTGTCCTGGAGAGGGTGAAGATGGAATGTTCCTCTGAGGCAAGGATTCTGAAGTTTCATCTGACATACTTTGGGCATGTTGCAAGGAGTGACTCGTCCTTGGAGAAGGACATCATGTTTGGGAGAGTCAAAGAACAACGCAGAAGACGAAGAGATGGATTGATTCTGTGATTGGGGTAGTGGGAATGAGTGCATTTGAGATGGTGAGTTTGGTACAGGATAGAGCAACATTTAGGGCTCTTGTACATAGGGTCACTGTGAGTCACAGGTGACTTGATGGCACATAACAACAACATCCTTTTGGATATTAATGTTGTTGTTGTGTACCATAGAGTCAGAATCGACCCAAAGTTGAACATCCAGTGGGTTTTCAGCAGCAGTTAATCACATGGGAAGAGATTACCCTTCCTTGTCCCACAAAGCAGCTGATGGAATTTGAACTGTGTACTTTCAAGATTACAGTGCAGCTTTTTGCCACTAGGCTACCAGCACTCCCTGGGTATTGATCAGTTGTAATATTCTTGTATTCCATATGAGTAGCTTGAGTTCTATTTCTAACAATTCATCTTTTGCACAGTCATTATCATCTGTCAATAGAGAACTGTTTGGTTCTTTGTTGTTAAACAGATTTTCAATGAAGCCTCTAGAACCAAGATGAAGTATAAAAGAAGGTTTGGAGAGATTTATTTGCAAAATTAGCCAAAGATAATGAAGTGGTTCACATTTGTTTGATCGAAAACTTATCATGGGGATAGCCATTAATCAGGTTTGATTATTCCTACCAGTGCAGCAATTCTAATCTACACTTTTGAGTCTACAAACAAGAAGTATACAAAGTAATCAGATAGTAGTCATAGCTTCAATTTCAGTAGAGCCCTTATAGTGCTCTATAGTTGTGGGGGGGGGGAATCAAGTATTGTTAAATCCAAGTAGGTGGTCAATTTCTATTTTTCCCCTTTAAAGATTATTTTTAGGTGTTAATAAGTCCCTCTTGCATACTAAAATTTAGTATCATTAATTTATTGTTTCCTTTTATTATCTTTGTAAATTCTATCATAGTTTTTGTTGTTATTATGTGCCATCTATTTGCCTGCGACTCATAGTGACCCTATGTACAACAGTTATTAACACTGCTCTATCCTGAGCCAACCTTAGTGTCTCTGACACTCCTACTTCCATTACCCCAGTCACTGAGTCAATCCACCCTATCAAGGGTCTTCTTTTGTGCTGTCCCTCACCCTTTGAAGCACAATGTCCCTCTCCAAGGACTGGTCCCCCCTTGCAACATGTCAGACAAAGCTTCAGAATCCTTACCTGACAGGAGCAGCCTCGTTTAACCCTCTCCAGGACAAACATGTTTTCCTAGCAATCTGTGATATATTCAGTACTCTTCTCCAACACCACAGCTCAAAAGCATCAATTCTCCTCCTATCATCCCTACTCATTGTCCAAGTTTCTGAATTCTATCACTGTTATTATGTGCCATCAAGTCACCTGCAACTCATAGTGACCCTATGTACAACAGCCCTACACCCTGCCCTGTGACAATCTTACTGTCTCTGACACACCCATCCCAATTACCCCAGTCACTGAATCACTCCTTCTCATCATTCCTCTCCTGTGCTGTCCCTCCATTCTTTCAAGAATAATGTCCCTCTCCAAGGACCGATCCCTCCTTGCAACATGTCCCAAGTATGTTAGATGAAACTTCAGAATCTTTGCCTCAAAGGAGTAGCCTTGTATTAACCTCTCTAGGATGAACCAGTTCATTCTCTTACCAGTTCATGTATATTCAGTTCTATCATATTTAGCTATATTTTTTCAATATTATATTTCTATTTTCTCTCAGTGTTTTCCTATCATTCTTACCATGTATACTTCCTGTCATATGCATTCCTATTTAGTATGTCCCTTAATTCATTTTTCAAGGTTATAAATCTTACAGGGAACAATCTTCCTCATCTTTCCCTTCCCAGAGACTGATAGATGCAAACCACTGGCCTTTTAATTTGCAGATGTTCACAACAATATTGGTACCAACAGCTAGGAAATCAAAAGGCTTATTAGAAAAGTCTGCTATCAGGGATCTCTTCAGAGTGATAGAAAGCAATGATGTCCATCTTGAGATTAACGTGCACCTGATACAGACCAAGGTCTTTGCAATTACATTAGAGAAGTGGACAAGAAGAATTGACACTTTTGAGTTGTGGTGCTAGAGAAAAGTATTGGGCATACCATGGACTGCCAAGAGAACAAACAAGTTTGTGCTGGAAAGAGTGAAACCAAGTTGCTCCTTGGAGGCAAGAGTTTTGAAGCTCCAACTGACGTATTTTGGCATGTGGCAAGGAGGGATCAGTCCTAGGAGAAGGACATCATACTTGCAAAGATGGAAGGATAGTGCAAGAGGGAAAGACCCGGGAGGAGATGAATTGATGCAATAACCGGCATAATGTGGTTATGTGTATCAGAGACAGTGAGCTTATCTTAGGACAGGACAGGGTTCAGAGCTATTGCACATTGGGTCGCTATGAGTCCCAAGTGACTCAATGGCACATAACAACAGTACAGTAACTGTATTTTCTGCCTTCTAATCTATGTGACATCCAAAGTAATTAGAGAGTAGGCACAAATACAATATCAATTGAATCATTATGCTGTTCTGTTTTGTTTGTTTTGTTTTTCTAAATATAAGGCATTTCTATGGACAGAAGGACCCAAATACAAGTAGTAGTTCTTAGGGCAAGCTGAGCCTATGTTTATCTGCTTTCCTAGAAAGAACAAACTCAGACTCCAAAAGAGGAATTACAAATCTGAGGTCCTTTGGAAAAGATAAAAGCTAGGGATTATGATTTAAAAGGAAAATTAATCAGTAACATTAGTACTTTACTCATCACAGTAGTACTAATACAGCCTCAACCCTCTTAAGTCTGAATTCCATTCCTAATTAAATTATTTTACAGTCCCTATAAAGTTAAAGGATTTTGTTTTAAAGGTAATAGAAAAGTATAATTTGTTTGCCTCCTTCACAGATAATGCAGTGTAGCTCTGAGGGGCTACAGATAAAATGGTTTTAAGTCTCTCCCTCTGAGTTCTGTAGGCTTCAAGTACTTCAGAGCCCTAATAATCAGTCAGTTCATGACAAAAGATAAGAATGTAAAGCAGACACACAGATATGGGAAGACGTCACCCATTTTACTATAAGTATCCTTTGAACTGTTTGTCACTTCAGCAGGAATTCCAGATAAGTATGGTAGTGGGAGTGGGGGTGTCATACTGTTCTTTTCATCTTATTTTCACTCTTGGGGAAATATTTGTACAGTCTCATGTATGAAAGTTGTAGAGTAAGAAACAAATGAAGTGAATATGGACAAATATTTGCAAACAAAAGCCTTAACTCCAAGGGCAAGAAGAATACATCCTACCAATCTAATATTCAGAAGGAGTCAAATTCTTCCCTTGAACTTCCATAGTCTTGATTGGGTTTCTTCATATGTGGAGAGATACTGTTCAAAGCCCTGTTGGGAAACCCTCTATTGGGTCTCCTCTGTTTTCCTGCAGGAGCTCAATGTTGAGATTCTTAACTGCACTCACATGATTTCATGATGGAGTCCAGCCTGTCTTCCAGTTGGATTTTCTTTACTTCCCCCACACCGCCGGGCTGATCCTTTTGTTGCTCCTGTAGTGACTGCATCAGCCAGCACTGCTCACTTTGAAACTAAAGGAATGGTGAGAGAGTTCAGTTTATCAGTGTCCAGCTGCTTTGATTTTATTTTACTTTTTCCTTCCCCGCTCCTCCCAGGCCTGTGAAAGCCCACCATCAGGTTGATGTGTTGTTCCTAGCTCTTGGGCAGCTTTCTTTTTTTTTTT
>NW_006399808.1:13265739-13269352 GCF_000299155.1 Elephantulus edwardii | reverse complement strand
ACATATTTCATCCAGTTTTTCTCAGTCTTACCCCCACCCCAATGCCAGCCTCATTCTACAACAGTGGCACCATATAGCATTTGTCTCTTTGTGACTGAGATACCTCACTCAGCATAATGTCCTCCAGGGTCACCCATTTTGAATAATATTGGGCAGCTTTCTTCACCCCAGCTTGGCCAATGCTGGGAAGCCAAGAGGCCTGAGCCCACAGAGGATCCCAGACAGTCTCCTCCATTGGCGGTGATTGTCATTGGCTCCATTCTCCCTTCACAGTCAGGAGGAAGGTGTAGTAGTGGTAGTGGGGGCAACATTACTGAAAACATACACTAATTTAGCGATATCTAAAGTTGTAGAATTTGGAAGCATGATTTCCTTGGTTGATCATTTGGATGAAAGTAAGGGATGCCAGTCATACTTTCATGTGTTGATAATGTAGTAGATACACAGCTCTATTTATCACCTACTGGTTCTGTACAACTACTGCCTTGCAGATGATAATATCCTAAATGTATACAGTATTATTAGTAATGATGATGACATTATTGTTCATATTTTTAGGTGTGTCGAGTCCAGTATAACTCATAATGATCTAGGATCTGAATCATTCCTATCCTGTAGCTTCTACATCGTCTCTGTAATACTTGAGCTCACTCCATATCTTTGAAGGTCTTCCTCTCCTTTACTAATCCTTCACCTTTCCAAGCATGATGTCCCTTTCCAAATTATAATCCCTCTTAATATCATGGACCTATGACTTCATTAAAGAAAAGCTTGGAAGAACTCAAGAAGTCCTAATCCACAGCGTAAACAGTCTTCCAAGTATACTGAAAAATCTACAACTAGGATAATATAAAATAGAGGAATGGGACCTTCTAAGAATCAAATCCCTATGCACATCCAAAAACTTCTCCAAAAGGGTAAAAAAGGAAGCCACAGACTGGGGAAAAGTATTTGGTAATGACATGTCAGATAAGGGACTTAGAGCTAGAATTTATAAAATACTTGAGCACCACAACAAGATAAATGTAAAAAATCCAATAGAAAAATGGGCACATGACATGAACAGACACTTCACCAAAGAAGACATTCAGATGGCCAACAAACACACGAAGAAGTGTTCAAAATCAAACAACTATGAGAGATGCAAATCAAAACAACTATGAGATATCATCTCACCCCAATAAGAACAGCAAAATTTAATGGAACAGCAAATATAAAATGCTGGCGAGGTTGTGGAAAAACCGGAACACTTCTTCAGTGTTGGTGGGAGTGTAAAATGGTGCAACCACTGTGGAAAATGGTGTGGTGCTTTCTCAAAAAGTTGCAAATAGAAATACCATTTGATGCAGCAACTCCACTACTGGGAATTTACCCCAAAGAAACCATAACTGCCACCCAAACAGATATATGCACACCCATGTTTATTGTGGCTTTGTTCACAAAAGCAAAGAGTTGGAAACAATCCAAGTGCCTATCAACAAATGAATAGACAGAGAAACTATGGTATATTCACACAATGGAATACTATGTTGCATTGAAAAGCAAGGAACCCATGCAATATTATTCAAAATGGGTGACCCTGGAGGACACTGTGCTGAGCGAAATATCTCAGTCACAAAAGGACAAATACTGCATAGTGCCAACTGACATCAGAGTTTGAGAGAGACTGAGAAAGATAGAATAAATAATGTATACTGTGTTGAAACAGATGAAGGAGAAAACTGTTTAAAAGGGATATAAAATTAGGTTTTATTTTCATAACAGGAGTCCAGAAAGAAGGCTACATATGGTGGAGTGGACCTGAGGGGAGGGATTGTATAACAATGAAAGAATTTTTCTTTTACTTTTCAAAGAGAAGAGTAACTGGGGGGAGGGGTGGGCAGGGAGAAAAGCGCAACGTGAATGAATGGAAATCCAAAGTCTGTAAATTTTCATTTAAATTAATAATAATAGTAATAAAAGAAAAATATAATATGTCCAAAGTATGTTAAACATAGCTTCATCATTCTTTTTCGCTCAAAGGAGTACTTTGACTGCACTTTCTCCAAGATATACTGTTGGTTCTTTGGGGACTCCAAGGAGTATTCAATATTATATTTGAACACCACAAATCAAAGGCATTGATTCTTCTTTTGTCATCCTTACTCATTGTCCAGTTCAAGGATGCTTAATAAGCCTTTGAAAAGATCACACAATCCGCTTCATCTTAGTCTTTAAACTGACATCATTGTTTCTTAGCATTTCTGAGAGATCTTTGGCAGCAGAATTTTCCAATGCATTTTTTTTTATTTCCGGAATGCTGCTATGAAGGGTCTTGATTTAGGGCCCAAGTGAGATGCAATTGTTGACAAATACAATTTTTTTTCTGTATCATGATGCTACATATCGGCCAGTGGTAAGGATTTTTGTCTTCTTGATTTTGAGATGTAATTCATATTGAAGACTATAGTCTTTGATATTCTGTAGCAAGCATTTGAAGTTCCTTACTTTTACCATGCAAGATTGTGCCATCTGCATAATACAGTTTGTTGATGAGTCTTCAACAGGCCTTGATGCCACATTCCTTTTCATAGATTCTAGCCTCTCAAATTATTTACTCAACACAAAAAATAGGTATGGAGAAAGAATGCAGTCATGATGCATATTTATAACTTGAAACATACTTAGTATGAATTTAGAAAAACCAGAATTTTTTTTTTTTTTGGAAATGAAGGTAAATTTATTGAAACTGGTTTTGAGTAAGGTGGGTCAAGAAATTTTTTTAAAAATTAAATAAAGTCCGTAAAGATTCATCTTCTAGGTATTGTGAGATGACATGGACTGGCAATGCCCAAAGGCAATCAGACAGTCTACTATTCTGGACATGAAAAATTGAGGGGAAATTGGCATTGAATTTTTTGTTAAAATTATCTCTTCAAGATCTATCCTATGATGATATACATGACAGGATACTATCTATAGGTGTTCAGTGGAGACCTTTTAATACAATTGATAATCAAATATATGCCTTCACAGCGAAAGCTAAAGGTGAGAAAATTGTAGAAAACTTCCACTAATGTTTGCAGTCCCAAAGTGACCAAACACACAATCAAGATACATGAATAGTAATTGATGACTAGAATGCAGAAATTGAAAACATAGAAGAAACAATAGTAGTCAAAAATTGCAAACTTACTGACAGAACTGAGGTGGAAGATCAAATGTTTTTTGAACTTCAAATTTTTGTTCATGGCAAATGCCTTTTTAAAAAAACACAAATGGTGACTATACTTGGACAGTACAGTTGATGAGCTGCATTACAATCAGATTGACTATATATGTGGGAGGGGGAAGTCTTTGCAGAAGCTCAATTTCAGTAGTCAAAACTAGGACAGGTGATGAACTATGAAACAGACCATTAATTGTTCAGATGCAAGTTCAAATTGAAGCTGAAGAATATTAAAACAAATTCATAAGAACTAAAATACAACCTCAAGTCTATCCTACTTGAAATTAAAAATAATCTCAAAAGTTGATTTAACAGTGGCACCAAGCAGTATTTGTCCTTTTGTGACTGAGATACTTCACTCAGCATAATGTCCTCCATGGTCACCCATTTTGAATAATATTGCAT
>NW_006399808.1:13253762-13258564 GCF_000299155.1 Elephantulus edwardii | reverse complement strand
GGACATGTTGCCAGGAGGGACGGGTCCTTGGAGAGGGACATCATGCTTGGGAGGGTGGAGGGACAGCGCAGGAGGGGAAGACCCTCTATGAAATGGATTGATTCGGTGGCTGGGGTAATCGGGATGGGTGTGTCAGAGGCAGTGCGGTTGGCACAGGATAGAGCAGGGTTTAGAGCTGTTGTGCATAGGGTCGCTATCAATCGGAAACGACTCGATGGCACATAACAACAACAACAACCCCCATTTCCCCAGTGACTGAATCAATCCATCTCTTCGAGGGTCTTCCTCTCCTGTGCTGTCCCTCCACTCTTTCAAGCATAATGTCCCTCTCCAAGGACTGATCCCTCCTTGCAACTCGTCCAAAGTTTATCAAATGAAGTTTTAGAATCATTGCCTCAAAGGAGCAGCTTAGCTTCATCCTCTCGAAGGTGTTTGTTCTCTTAGCAGTTCATGGTATTTTATACACTCTTCTCCAACACCACAATTCAAAGGCATCAATTCTCCTTCTATCATCCCTAGTGATTGTCCAGCTCTCTGATGTATAGCAAGTAATTGCAAAGACCATGGCATGGATCAGGCCCACCTTAGTCTCCAGACTGACATTGTTGCTCTTCACTCCTTTGGAGAGGTCTCTCACAGCAGACTTTTCCAACGAAATTTGTCTTTTAATTTTCTAGGTGCTCGTACCGACGTCAAAATAAAAGAAAGAGAGGCCAAAGTAATGTTGTTGTTGTTGTTATGTGCCGTCGAGTCGCCTGCGACTCATAGTGACCAAATTATTTCAAAGGGCAATTCAAGAAGATAAAGCTGAGTGAGATTTCTCAGTCACAAAAGAATACAGCATAGTGCTACTATTATGAAACAGGACTAACATCAGGGTTGGGGAAAAGTAGGAAAAGAGGAGATAAATAATGAATACAGCATTGGAACAGATGAGGAAAATAAATAAGTGTTTAAAAGGAATATATGATTAGGCAGTATTTGCATGATAACAGTCCAGAAAAAGGTGCATAGCAGAGTGGACTGAGGTTGGGGTGGGGGAATGGAGGAAATCATGCAAAATTAAATTAATTTTTTAAGAGAAAAGCAATATCATTTGATCCAGTAATTCCACTACTGGGAATATATCCTAAAGAAACCAGAAGCAACCACCCAAGAAGATATATGCACACTCATGTTTATAGCAGCTTTGTTCAAAATAGTAAAGAGTTGGAAACAACCCAAGTGCTCATCAACAAACGAATGGCTAGAGAAGCTCTTGTATATTCACACAATGGAATACTATGCTGCATTGAAAAACAAGGAACTCATGAAATATACAAAATGGGTGACACTGGAGGACATTAGGCTGAGTGAAATATCTCAGTCACAAAAGGACAAATACTGCAAAGTGCCACTGTTGTAAAATGTGACTGGCATCAGGGTTGGAGGGAACCTAAGAAAAGAGGAGATAAATAATGTATATGGCATTAAAACAGATGAGGGAACTCTTGGAACATAGGATTAGTTATTATTTTCATGACAAGATTAAAGAAAAAGAAATGCATATTAAAGTGGACAGTGGACTGAGGGGGATTGTATAATAAAATATTTTTTTCTTTAAAGAGAAAAATTAACAGGGAGGAATATGTGCAACAATAAATCAATGGGGGAAAAATCAAATGGAATGAATATGCTGTAAAAATATACATGTTGCATTAAAAATCATTAATAAAAATTTAATAAAAAATAAATTCACGTTTTCTGTAAACTTTTGTTAAAATGACAATAAAAAAGTTTTTAAGAAAGAACACCCTTCCCCCCAAAGAAAGAGATGACAAAGCAAAATAGTATTTACAGACAGTTTGAAGAGTTGGAATTGGGGTATAAAAAGAGAAGACCTCTCAAGGTATTTCTGAAATGGAAAAAACAGAAAAACAAATTCAAGGCTTGAGTTGCAATACTGAGGCATGCTATGGGCAAAATCTTCTATGGTCCAGGAAGCAGGTAGCTAAACCAATATAAAATAAAAAACCAAAACCAAAAAACAAACACCCAAACAACCCAAAACAAAGACTAATTTGAAGAGATCTCTCACTACAGACGTTTTTAAGGCAATACAGCTCCTGGTGGTGGGGGTGGGGGGGTAGAAGGGGAGGGAGAAGCCTATGAAGAAGATATAAAAAGTCACCATATCAGAACGAATTGATTAACAGTAGAATATTTCAGGAAATAACAAGAAAATAGCCGATGATGATAATGACGAAGTTAAAAGTGCATTGAAAGCGTTGACAAAAAATAAAGCCCTAGTAATTGATAGGATACTGACATGTTTTAACTATCAAATGCAACTCTAATATGCTCACCCATCTGTTCCATACCTGGCCACTTGACTGGAAGAGATTTATATTTATTTGTTCATGATCTCAAGTAAAGTAAAAATCCAGTGGAATATGGAATTGATACAATACTATAGTTCAATATTATAACCAAAGAACCAAATAGAGCTTACATCATATTTTTTTAAAAGAAAGTTTTATTGGTTAAAAGACACAATTACCAATATGTGCATTATCTATGGCTGGTTTTGTGCTATAACTGCAAAGTTAGGAACGGATGCCATTCAAAGTCTAAACTGTTTATAATCTTACCTAATAGGGAAAATGGATTCTGACACCTGTAACTGCACCTTAGTTATACTGTAATATCTCACCAATGTTCTTTCTGCTTCTGGTTAACATATTTTCTGGTTACAGAACTGTTGATAAATTTAATTGACTATGCACTATACATTTTCATCTGAAATGAGGCTATAAGATCTCCTGTCAATAAATCAACCTTTCATAAACTCTTAGATGCTAATCTGGCAGAGGTAGTGTGGATAGGAAAAGAAAATATCTGAAGTAGATGCCGACATCAATAAAGATTCACTTTACCACCCTCAGAGTATATGGAGGCCTCATATGTTTGGCTTGCAGCCAAGAGTTTGACCAGTCTCTTAACATAGTTCCATATCAATCTTTTTTGCATCTGACATGGAGATGCACAGCATTGAAAATAAAATTTAATATTCATACAATCTTTTCACAAATGCCAGATCTTAGAATGCTTTAACTGCTAATCCCAACTAAACCTATTTATTATATTTGTCCTATTTAAATTTGAGATTTGATTGGTGGTAAATGGTTTACTTTTACATTTTAGTTCAAAAGCTGCTAATTTCCTATTGCCCCTGACTGAGATATTTTTCTGGATAAAATTTTTCAAGAAAACAGCAACTTTGTCTTAAAATTTTCAAGTTCTAGCTTCTTTGTTGGGGATACATTTCTAGGAAGTAGAATGTTATTTCTTTTTAGATGTTGATGTATGTTTTACAAGTCTTTTCTAAATATTATTGTAGACATTTTGCTGTTTCACTGTAATACTCTCAAGTATTGATTTCTTTCAATTTTTTTCTTGAGAAATACTGTTTTAAATCTAGATTCAAACATTTATTAATTTTGAAAATTTTTGATCAATTTTTTCCCCTACAGAAAGCCTGTCTGTTATTCTATCTCATTGTAACTTTAGTTAGAGATATATAAACCTTGTGGGTCTATATTCTATGTCTCATAACATCTATTCTCTGTTTCATTCCCTGGCTAAACTAAGGATCAAGGAATCAGGTTACTGATGCTCTGTATATATATACATAGCATTGTTCTATCTGCCATTTTTTGCAGTTTTGGGGTGTTTGTTTTTTTGTTTTGTTTTGGTTTGGTTTTTTGTTCCCAGAAATACTGTTTGGCTAGGCCTGATCATTTTGATTGTTTTGTTTTTAATCTTGTTCATTTATTTAATATAGTATTTCTTTAAACTACTTCTTATTGTTCTTGATTTCAGTCAAGTTGAGCACAATTCACAGCTATCCTATGAACAAAAGACCTAAAGCCTTTCTACAACTATCGTCATTTATCAAAGTTCATTTTTACAGGTACAGGAGGAGAATGCCCCTCCTTCTCCAGAAGAGCATCTGGTGGACTCGAACCACATACCTCTGGGATTGCAGTGCAGCTTCTTGCCACTAGGCCACCAGAGCTACCTTAGAGCGACTTCTTATGTTTTTTTTTTTGTTGGAGTGGACATTAGATATTTCTAGTTCTTCAAGAGAAAACTATAATGGATTGTTTTTCTCTTATTTTCAACATCTATACTTGCTGCAGAAGGTCAAGGACTACAGCCTTTAGTATGGACTGAGGCTCAATGTCAAGAAGACAAAGATTCTCACCACTGGACCAATTAGTACCATCAGGATGGATGGTGAAGAGATTGAGATTGTTCACAGCTTCAGTTTACACAGCTCCATGGTCAACACTCTTGGCACCAGCAGCCAGGAAATAAATTTTTAAAAAAAAAAAGTATCACGATGGGAAAGTCTGCTGTTAGGGACCTCTCTAAATTACTCAAGAGTAACGGTGTCTCTCTGGAGACTAAGGTGCACCTGATACAGGCCACGGTCTTTGCAATCACCTGTTATGCATCAGAGAGTTGGACAATGACTAGAGATGATAGAAGGAGAATTGATGCCTTTGAGCTGTGGTGCTGGAGAAGAGGATTGAATGTACCAAGGACTGCCAAGAAAACAGATTCATCCCTGAGAGGGTTAAACAAGGCTACTCCTTGGAGACAAAGATTCTGGGGCTTCGTCTGACATATTTTGGACATGTTGTAAGGAGGGACCGGTCCTTAGAGAGGCACATCATGCTTGGGAGGGTGAAGGGACAGCGCAAGAGGGGAAGGCCCTCTATGAGGTGGATTGATTCAGTGACTGGGGTAATCGGGAT
>NW_006399808.1:13241040-13244562 GCF_000299155.1 Elephantulus edwardii | reverse complement strand
TTGGAGAGGGACATCATGCTTGGGAGGGTGGAGGGACAGCGCAGGAGGGGAAGACCCTCTATGAGATGGATTGATTCGGTGACTGGGGTAACCAGGATGGGTGTGTCAGAGGTGGTGCGGTTGGCACAGGATAGAGCAGGGTTTAGAGCTGTTGTGCATAGGGTCGCTATGAGTTGGAAACGACTCGATGGCACATAACAATAACAACAACATATTCAGTAAGAATTTTTCTTTTTGTTATTATTTCTTTCCCTTGTTCTTTCATAAACACCCACTTTAGAATTGATACCTAGTAAGCGAAAAAGTGCTTTCTTGCTCAATATAAATTATTAAAAGGCTTGTAATGCATTGTTATAAATTTATTTACTCTGTCATTAGCTTTGAGAGCTCTGGTGGCCAGGTAGTAAGGAGTTGAGCAACTACTTCAAAGGCACCTGGTTCAAATCCACATGTACTCCATGGAAGAAAGTTGAGCTAACTTCTCCTGTGTAATTACTGCCTATGAAAACCTCCTGAAAGGTCAGCTATGGGTAAGATCCAACTCAATGGCACATATCAACAACAACTCACTAGTATTAATTTTCTCTTAAAAGTGTTAGGGGCACCTGGTTACTTAGTGGATACAGTGATGCACACCATTTTAACATAATTTTAACATCAGTGTATTCCACTGTGGGTTTTTTCCATATGTAATTAATTAAAATTTTTCTATGAATGGAATTCAATAAAATGTAATAAATAAGGTTTATAGAGTAAATTGTTACATGTAAAGAGTAACCACCTATACAACCTAGTTTACTATTTTACATTGTTAGATTAAAATAGTTATTAATATTGTTGTTATGTGCCATCAAGTTGAATAACAACCCCATGACCAACAGATGTGAGTCCTATACCACCCTGTGTCACCTTCACAGCAATACTTGAGCCCATTGCTGTATTCATGTCTCAATCCAGCTTGTTAAGGATCTTCTCCTACTCCTTCACCAACACACCACCTTCTTTCCAAGGATGACGTCCCTTTCCAAGGAATATCCTTTCCTAGTAACTTGTCCAAATTACTTGAGACAAGGATAACAAGGTTATTTAAAAGTTCTATTAATTTTTTTAGCTTCTTTGGGAAAATTTAGCAGATTATTGCTCATGGTTTTCTTAAAATCAATTTATTTAAAACTTCTGTTAAAATATGTTTTAAGCTCTCCAGTTTTTCTCCTTTTCT
The DNA here is from genome assembly GCF_000299155.1 of Elephantulus edwardii. Lineage (NCBI taxonomy): Eukaryota > Metazoa > Chordata > Mammalia > Macroscelidea > Macroscelididae > Elephantulus > Elephantulus edwardii. Next base: position 13,243,343 of record NW_006399808.1, on the reverse strand, counting down.
TTTTCCATTTCTTTTTCTTCCCCTTCTTTTTCTGTGTTTTACTCTGAATTTTTAAGATTTTTTTTAAAAAAAGACAACTGAAAGGTAATTTTTTTCTACTATATTTTGTGTTGACATTGAACATTTGTCCAGAAACAATCCTGCTTTAAACATTCAACAGTATATGCATGTTTTTAATATAAATTGAAACTTTAGGGAAGCATTTTTGACTTCCACAGGCCTCTCTGGTATTGCCTGCCAGGAACTCTAAGCAGCTGCAAAACTCACTAAGAAAAAGTGGGACAAATATTAAAGGACTATCAAATAACTTTACAAATAGAAAATAAGGGTGAATACAATTAACAAACTTTCTAGTGTGGTAATGTATTTTTTTCTGTGCCTTGGTCTCATTCATTCCATCCACATTGACAAAGAGTAAGTGAGTTAATTTTTGCAACCTTCAAAATGATGGGTGGTGGTGATTACTCATTGCTCATTCGTGTTGCTCCGCTCAAATCCATTCCAGTTTAGATCTGGCAAGAGACTGAAGAGATTTTAAAGTCAGGATACCCAAAGCTGAGAAAGATTTCCCCCCCCCCTTTGGAATTATACAGATCTGATCAAAAGGGGGAATGTCTCTACAGTGCAGCATTGTGCATTGGGGCTAGAAAAAGATTTGGGGTGAACATTTATTTGGTCTCCCACCCAGCTGTAATGCTACCTCTGTGGCTACAAAAATGTGTTAACCAAAGAAAATAATAATATTTCATTCTTTAGGGAAATCATTTATATACATCAGGAGTAGTGCTGAACATGATAAAAACACAAAGAAAATTTTAACCTTTATTTCTCCAAGTTAGTCCTTTTCTCTCAATGATCTACTTGTACAGCTGTCTTACAACTAAATACTAATGAACTTATTAAATTTGGATCCACTTAAATTTGAATTTGTAAATGTTCATCACAGTTTTAAATTTACATAGCGACCACACTTATAACAACAACAACATAGTCATATATAACGTAGACATTCTTAGAAGGTAATTTGTGGTTTTTCTTCAAAAAATATATGAAACATTTAACAAGCTAGGGAGCTCCGGTGGCTTAGTGGCAAGAAGTTGCATTGCCAACTTAAAGGCATGAGGTTCAAATCCACCTCCCATGCAATTTACTGTCTCTGAAAAATCACAATCAGGTATGAGTCAGTTCCAACCTGATGGCATACATAAACAACCCTGGCCATGTATTGATGGATTTTCTGTATTTTGAATAAAACCAGTTAAACATTCCTGAATGTTTTCTCCTGAAATTGATTAGAAAATGTAGAATAATGGTCTTATGCTGTATTTGTCCTTATGAGACTGCATTGGTTCGTTCAGCATAATGCTCTCCAGCTTTCTCTCAAGTTATGTAGTATTTTTCAAATTCATTACCCCTGAGTGAGTGAGTGATGCATAATATTTCATTGTGTGAATGTACACCAGTTACTAAATCCAATTTGGTTTTGGTTGAACATTTGGGTTGGTCTCATGTTCTGGTAATGATGAATGATGCTGCTATGAACATTGGTGTACAAATCTCTGTGTCTCAACTCTAATTTCATTGGGGTATATTCTTAGTAGTGGAATAGTTGAGCTATATGAACTTTTTGAGGAAATGCCAAACTCTCTTCCAGATTGGTTGTACCATTTACAAACTCACTAACAGTGTATGAGAGTTCCCACCTCTCTATATCCTCTCCAACATTTATTGTTTGCTGCCCCACTAAACTTTGTCACTGCTACTGGGGCTAGATGGTATCTCATTATAATTTTGATTTGCATCTCATATTGCCAGTGATTTTGAGCATTATTGTAAAAATGGAAGGATATCTAGTAAAACGTGTATAGGAACTCAAGGAATGGAGATGTAGGGGAGCAGAGGGTGAGGATAGGTAGAGGTGATGGGAATGGGAATTATCTGGGTAAAAAGATGAGGTAATGATGAGCAAAGTCCAATGGAGATTAATTTTAATGGACATAATGCATGAGAATGTGTATGAGACACAATGTGAATGAAGAATATTGTGAAACACACTGTATAAAAACTTTGTAAGCAAACCAATAAAAAGAAAAAAGTGTTTAGAGAAGTTGGAGTGCAGAGTTTACACTTATTTCTAAGATCCAATATGAACTTTTAATTTCTAGGACATTAAGATTTAGACGTAGTTGTTTTTATCTGCCATCGAGTCGCTAGAGACTCACAGGGGCCTTATGGGCAACAGCCCTAAACCCTGCTCTATCCTGTGCCAATCACACTGCCTCTGACACACCCATCCTGTTTAC
>NW_006399808.1:13235261-13240940 GCF_000299155.1 Elephantulus edwardii | reverse complement strand
TGAAGGGACAGCGCAAGAGGGGAAGGCCCTCTATGAGGTGGATTGATTCAGTGACTGGGGTAATCGGGATGGGTGTGTCAGAAGCAATGCAATTGGCACAGGATAGAGCAGGGTTTAGGGCTGTTGTACACAGGGTTGCTAAAAGTCGCAAACGACTCAACGGCACATAACAACAACATTTATCCTTCTCTTTCTGCTCATCTTCCTTTTCCATTTTATTTGCATTCTTTTAGGGAGCTGTGGTAGCTTGTTGACATGTTCTTTTGTTTTACTATAGATTTTTTTTTTCACATTTGATTGAGTTAGATGCTGACCTCTGAGAACTTAACTTTTGGTTGTCCCAAGGAGCCACAATTCAATAACTAAGAAAAATATTAGAATTCTTTCTCTTGCCACCATAAGTCACTAAAACTGTGGGACTTCTGTAATATGATTTCTTGATTGAGTTTCCAAAGTAGATGGTGGTGATGTGATTAAGGTAAAGCATACACTAAGACTTCTGCTTTTATCTGGAAAAAGGTCTATGATGATAAAAATCTGAATCATGCTAATAAATAATGATTATTACAATGATTATCATTCATTTTTCCCTAAAGGCAGAGAAGAGAAATACAGTATTCCTGAATCTCATCGTAGACTTTAAAATATTTCCCCTAGAATGTGGCTAGTAATGTCAGCTAGAGGGGGGGGAAAATGGAATAAAGTAAGCAAAAAATGGGGGCTCTGTGGTGCCACCAAGAAATAATTGTCAGAGGTGGCGTGCATCTTTGTGGACACGAACCTTTGTATTACAAAGCTTCTTGATGTTAAATAGAAGAAAGGAAGAAAAGTTGAGGGAAAAAGAAAGAATGAAGCTGGCTCCACAAAACAGGCCTCCACTGCATGGTCTGAGAGAGATGCTGAGTAATCACATACAGAGAAGGCCAAAATGGTGCAAGGGCAGTCAAGGAGGGTGCTTTCTTTTTATAGAGATTTTAGGGAGGGCTGGGAGAGATGGCATTTTGCTTGGAAAGGGGTGGGGTCCTGTTAATTAACTGGAGTGTAGGCTTTTGTGTTCAGGACTAGAGCCTTATCAGGATCTGGTCTTTGGTCTGGTCTCTGCTCTGGTCCACTTAAACATCATCAGGCCTCCTCAAGGAGTGATCACGCCTGGAGACAACTGTGACATTCTTTCTCCACTTTATACCAGGAAAGACCAAGACACATATAAGTCTCTAAAGAACACTGGGGAGAAAACAAGGACTTTCCTGCTCATGTGCTATTTGACTCTCCACTTGTAGTCAAGTCCTTTGGCATCCCTTTCAGACCACACAATAAAGGCCTGTTTCTTGGGACCAGTTTCCTCCTTTTCCTCTTGCCCTTGACTCTTTGTTTTTCTAACAGCATGCCTGATCCATGCTTTTGTTGTGGTGGTTGTTGTTGTGGTTGTGTACCATAGAGTCAAACCAATCCTGGGTTATCAGAGGCGGCTAATTCCACAGGAGGAGCAGCTGTGGCTGGCCTGGAACTGCATGCCTTCGGTATTGCAATGCAGCTTCTTACCACCAGAGCTCCAGGCTATAGTCTTCTCAATTACTTGCTATACATTTGAAAGCTGGACAATGAATAAATATGACAGACAACAAATTGATGCCTTTGAGCTGTCATTCTGGAGAAGAGTATTGAATTTACCATGACTGCCAAAAGAACAAATAAATCTTTCCTGGAAAAGGTGAAACCAGATTGTTTCTTAGGGGCAAGGATTTTGAAACTTTGTCTCAAATACTTTGGACATCTTTCCAGGAAGAACTTGTCTATGAAGAAGGACATCATACATGGAAGGTTGGAAGGTCGGCATAGGTGAGGAAGAGTCTAGGTGAGATTGATTGACAGAGTTACTGTGGCAATGGGGTCATAGGTAGGTTGACCCAGGATAGGGAAAGATTTAGAGCCATTATTCATAAGGCCAACATGAGTTGTAGTTGACTCAATGGTACATAACAACAACAACTTTAGACATGCTATTAAGACTCAACATTACTTAACAACAACAATAACAATGACATCAAGAGGGGTACCAGAAAAGGACATCATGCTGATAAAGCAGAAGATCAGAAATTAGGAGAGGAATTTCATCCAGATGAGTGATATGATGAGTGCAGTAATGGGATCATAACAATTATTGTAAAATAAATTATAAATAAGATCAGGCAGTGTTCTATTGCATATAAGGTAACTATTAACACAGCATTGGCTCAAAACCACTAGACAACAGCAAAAATATCTCAATATACAAAGAAGTCCTGGAGGTAGAGTGGTGAAGGAAAGTTGGCTGTTGTTTTAATAAATAACAGATTAGAGCATTGCGCCATCCTCATGATCTCTTCCATGCTTAAGCCCATTATTGTAGTTACTGTCACTTCATCTTGATGAGGGTTGTTCTCTCACTGACTAAGCTTTTACTTTTCTCAACATGATTATATTCTAAGTACTGATAACATGCCCAAAATATTTCATCAACCTTGCGTCTAAGCAATATGATTGTGTGTTCTCCAAGACAGACTTGTTTGTTCTTTGGACAACCCATGATATATTCAGTACTTTTTGCCAATACCATAATTCAAAGGCATTGATTCTTCTTTGGTCTTCCTTATTCACTGTCCAACTTTCAAATACATACAGTGATTGAAAAATTCCATGACTTAGATCAAGTGAACCTTAATCTTTAAACTAATATCTTTGATCTTTGGTACTCTGTAGAGGCCCTTGACAGCAGATTTTTCCAATGTAACAAATTGACTAGTTATCAAAAAGTTGATAATTTGCACCTTCTTCTCTTTGGGAGAAAGATGAAGCATTTTGATTGCATCACGATTACAGTTTTGGAAATATTGTGGGCAATTCTCTTCTATCCTATAGAATCACTTTGGGTCATATTGGATTGAATGACAAAGAATTTTATTTGATTTGAGTAATTTTTTAGTATGAATAGCATATGTCCAATACTCTGTATTAGTTACATGTTCGTCATAATTTTCATATTTAACAGTTTAAACATTTCCACGTTCTTAATTGAGCATTACCCATATCATCACAATTCTTCACTGAACTTTGTAATTTCGCATTCTTCACATTATCATAATAACTGTAATTCTTTCTTTTCATTAAAAAGAAAAAAAGAATTTGTATTTAATATAAATATGCTTTTTCAGCAAATAACTTATGTAATGTAACTTTATGGAGAAGAATGTAGCATCAAGATTAGAGAAAGATTCATCAATAACCTGTATTATATGTTAATACAACATTGCTTGCTGAAAATGAGGAGCAATTGAAACACTTACTGCAGAAGATAAAACAATACAGCATTCATGGGTGTGCATACAAAAACAAAACAAAAAACAAACAAAACTCCCACACCAAAACAAGAAGGGAAAAAAAGGCTTTCAACATGGACTGCATCTCAATGTCTAGAAAACAAAATTTATCACCAATGGCAACATCATGATAGATGGAAAAACAATTGACATTTTCTATTATTTCACTTTACTTGGATCCACCTTCAACAACCTTGGCATCAATAGTAAAGAAACCAAAGAATACATCACACTGGGAAAAATCTGCTGTCAGGGACATCTTCAAAATACTAAAAAGCAATGATGTCAAGTTATACTAAAGTACATCTGATCTAAGCCATGATCTTTTCAGACACACTTGTTATGCATCTGAACATTCAACAGTGACTAAAGATGACAGAAGAATCAATATCTTTGAGTTGTGATATTGAAGAAAGGTACTTGATATCCAATGGACTGTCAAAAGTATAAACAAAAAGTCTTGGAAAAAAAGTGATCTTTGCAGGCAAGGGTGATAAAGTTCACCTCACATACTTTGAACATGTTCTTAGTAAAGATTAGTTCTTTGGAAAGAGCATTATGCTTGGAGAGTTGTAGGATTAACTGGAGAAAAGAAGACCTTCCACAAGATGGATTGACATGATGACTGTAACAACAATAGCACAAGTATGTGAGAGAGGGTGAAGTATAAAATAGGGCAAGGTTCAGATCTATTTTCATAAGATTACTATGAGCTTTAGTCAACAGGATGGCACTTTACAACAGTAACAAATTTACCACTAAACTAAGGATCAGAAAGAGAAATTACTCTGAGACAATTAGACAGAATTAGGATATTTAGACATCATCTACATAATGAAGGCTCTATATTTTCTGATGTTAATCAAAGACAGGGAATTCTGTTGTCCTAGTGGTAAGAATCTGTACTACAATCCTGAAGATGGAAGGTTTGAATACATCAGAAAAATGAGCAATCTCCTCCCATGCGATTGTTATTGATTACCATTGAGTCAGAACAGACACACAGCTGATCCTTCAGGGGTTTTCAGAGTCAGTTAATCACTCAAGAGGACATTATATGAAACTACTACCTCTGAAAACCTGCTGGAGGGTCAGCTATAGGGTTGTTCCAACTTGATGGCACACAACAAAGCAATCAAAGATAGTCCTATTACATGTTTAAGAATACCTTTGCAATCTATATATGGAACAGATCATTGGGACACTGGGATTTATGAGGAGGAATGTGACATTAAGATTGGAGGAAGACTTATCAACAACCTGTCTTATGCAGATGACTCAACCTTGCTTCCTGAAACTGAAGGGAAGACTTGAAGTGCTTGCTGTAGAAAGCCAAGTGCAGTAGTCTTCAATATGGATTGAAGTTCAAGTCAACATCAAGGAAAAAAAAGATTATTACCATTGGGTCAATTGGCAGCATGCTGATAGATGGTGAAGAGATTGAGGTTGTTAACAATTTCAGCTCATTTGGTTCCACAATGAACACTCTTGGCACCAACGATAGAAATTTTAGAAAAAAGAAAAATCAAAAGACAAATTGCACTGGGAAATTCTGCAGTCAGCAACCACTCCAGCAATGTTGTCAGTCTAGAGACTAAGGTGTGTCTGATACAAGCCATGGTCTTCACAGTTACTTGTTTGCATCAGGGAGATGGACTAAGGATGACAGAAGAATTAATGCCTTTTAGTTGTGGTGCTGGAGAAGAGTTTTGAACATACCATGGACCACTAAGAGAACAAACAGGTCAGTTTTAGAGAGGATGAAACTAATTTTCTCCTTGGATGCTAGAATATTGAAACTCTGTCTCACTTATCTGGACACATGGTCAGGAAGGACCACTCCTTGGAGAAGTTCATCATGCTTCAAAGGGTGGATAGATAATGCAGGAGACAAAGACTCAGGAAGAGATGAATTGTCAGAGTAACTGGGGTAATGAGGGTAGGTTTGTCAAAGTCAGTAAGACTGGCTCAGGTTAGGGCAAGGTTCAGAGCTGTTGTACTTAGAGTTGCTATGAGTCACAGACACCTCAATGGCATGTAAAAATAACATTACTTTTAAAAAGAATTTTAAATTTTTATTATGAAATATTTTATTAATAAAATAATTTGTCACTACAAATTTCTTTGAAAATAGTGCACACAAATTACAAATACAACATTTGTCTGTCAGATACTCCTCTAAATCTGAACAGTCAGATCAAAACAGACTAGGAAGGATTGGCCACCCACTTCTGAAATAGCAGGCCTCTGAAAACCCTATGCACAACAGAACACACGCAGATTAACAAAAAGGGCAACCTAGGTAGAACAATCAAGTATGGAA
>NW_006399808.1:13196665-13228208 GCF_000299155.1 Elephantulus edwardii | reverse complement strand
TAGAGCCCAGCCTCTCGGATAATCTGCTCTGCATACAGGTTGAAAAGGTATGGAGATAGGACACATCCCTGGCATACACCCTTTCCAATTTTGAACCATGCAGTGTTACCCTGCTCTGTTCTGACGACTGCCTCTTGGTCCAAATATAGGTTTCATATTAGCACTATTAAATGTTCTGGGATACCCATTCCTCTCAGAGTCAGCCACAGTTTGTTATGATCCATGCAGTCAAATGCCTTTGTATAAAAATTTTCTTTAAATAAATTAATGGGTATTTTTAAACAGGCTTCATTAGAATATTTTTTTATAAAACTATAGTTAAATTAATCATCGTGAGGTCTATGCTGGAATTCAGTATAAATGTTGGCATTTCCATTTTGAAATAGAACTCTACTGGACTATGGTTATGGGTGTGAGGGTATTTCTGAAGGTCTGAGACTACTGCTTATAAAATTTCTTCCTAATGCTAACGTTATTGTTGTTGTTATTGATTGCCATCAAGTCAAGCATGGCTCATGGTGACCCTAGGAACAAAAGACCTGAAGCCTTACTATTAACTATTGTCATTTCTGAAAGTTCATAAAGTTTCCAGAGGCATGTTTTTTAGGAAGTGGATGCCAATCCTGCTTATAAACCTGTCCTAAACTGAGAGCTCCATCAAACACTGTCCACCATGGGTATATGTTATGGTATGTGACACCAAGTTCAGAATCACAGCAACCCCATGTTATTTCAATACAGCATATTGACAGAAGAGTTCTGTACCACTTAGAAGAATGTTCCTCCAAAATATAACAACCTACTTTTAAATACAAAGGCTCTACATTAGGTCTTGTTGACTCTAAACAAGAGGCTTAAATAAAAAACAAAACATGAGAGGAATCCAGAATTGAAGGCTGCATAGTGGAATGGACTTGGGGGCTGGGAGGGGAAGATTGCATAGCAACGAAAGAATTTTTCTTTTACTTTTCAAAGAGAAGAGTAAACTGGTAGAGGAGGTTGAGCAGGGACAAAAGAGCAAAAATAAATTAATGGAAATCCAAAAACTCTGTAAACTTTCATTAAAATTAATTTAAAAAGTAAATGGAAAAACCAAACCAAACAAAACAAAATCACCAATCTAATTTGTTATTGTTGTTGTGATGTGCCTTCGAGTCACTTGTGACCCATAGTGACCCTATGTACAGAAGCTCTGAACACTTCCACATCCTGAGACAGTCTCACCAATTCCGATACACCAACCCCTTTTGCCCCAGTTATTCTATCAATCTATCTCATCCAGGGTCTTCCTTTCCTGACCTGTCCATCCACCCTTCCAAGAATGATGTCCTTCTCCAAGGACCTATCTCTCCTGGCCACGTGCTAAAAGTATGTGAGATAGAACTTCAAAATCCTAGCCTCCAAGGAGAAACCTGGTTTCACTCTCTCCAAGACAGACTTATTTTTCTTGGTGGTCCATTGTTTGTTCAAGACTTTGTTCCAGCACCACAGTGCAAAGGCATTAATCATTTTTCTGTCATTCTTAGCTATTACCCAGCTCTCTGAAGCAAAACAAGTAATTGTAAAGACCATTGTCTTTACACCTTGGTCTCTAGACTTACATCATTGATTTTCAGCACTCCGGAGAAGACTCTGACAGAAGATTTTCCCAGTGTAATTCATCTTTTGATTTCCTTACTTCTGGTATTAGGAGTGTTAATTGTGGAGCTGAGCAAGCTGTAATTGCTAACAACCTCAATCTTTTTTCCATCCAGCATGGTGCTGCCAATTAGCCCTGTAGTGAGAAGCTTTGTCTTCTTGATGCTGAGCTTCAATCCATATTGATGATTACAGTTTTGACTTTCTGCGGTATGCACATCAGGTTTGGTGGGGTTTTTTTGTTTGTTTGTTTGTTTTGTTTTTTTAGTTTCAGCAAGCAAGATTGTGTCTTCTGCATATCGTAGGTTTGGTTGTTTTTGTTTTTGTTTTTGTTTTTGTTTTTACGAGTCTTCATCCAATCTTGACGCCACATTCATCTTCATAAAATTCTGCTTCCTGAATGATCTGTTATGGACACAAATTGAAAAAGTATGGGGGCAAAATACAGCCCTGATGCACTCTTTTCATGATTATGAACCATGTAGCATTTCCGTGCTTTGTCCTGAGGACTACTTCCTGGTCAAAGTATAGGTTTTGCATTAGGCACAATCAAGTGTCTGGGATTTCCATTTTCCTCAAGGTTAGCCTAATGTGAACATTAGGAACCCACAAAAGACATTTCTTGTCTATTAAATGAAAATTTAAAAAGTAAATAATCCTCAGCAGTGACTGTCTGGGATTTTAATGACACAGAATCCTACGAAAACAGAAACACAGTATTTTGTGTGTTTTTTTTTCTTCTTCTTCTTCCACAGAGGAGAGTGAGACCAGGCTGCTTCTTGGAGACAAGGATTCTGAAGCTTTGTCAGGCATACTCGGAACATGTTGCAAGGAGAGACCAGTCCTTGGAGAAGAATGCCAAGAAAGGAAGTTTCTCGATGAGATGGATTGATTCTAAAACAAGAGGTAATTGTAGTACGGGTGTTGGAGACAATAAAATTGGCACAGGATGGATTAGGGTTTAGGGATATTGTGCATCGGGTCACTATGAGTCGCAGGTGATTCAACAGCATATAACAACAAATACACACACACATATTTCAAAAAAATGGGAAGATTGCATGTAGTAGTCCAGGAATGTTTTCTATCTCCATATATTTAAAATGTATATGCAGAGCAGATTATCCAGGAGGTTGGGCTATATGAGGAGGAGTGTGTCATCAGGATTGAAGGTAGACTCATCAACAATCTTCATTATGCAGATGGCACAACTCTGCTTGCTGAAACTGAGGAAGACCTGAAGTGCTTGCGGCAGAAGATCAAGTACTGCAGCCTTCAATAGGGATTGAAGCTCACTATTGAGAAAACAAAGATTCTCACCACTGGACAAATTGGCAGCATCATGATAGATGCTTAAAAGATTGAGATTGTTAACAGCTACAGTTTGCTTGGCTCTACAATTAACACTCTTGGTAGAAGCAGCCAGAAAATTAAAAGACGTATTATGTTGAGAAAGTTGGCTGTCAAGAGACCTCTCCAAAGCACAGAAGACAAATGATGTCTGGAGACTAAGGTGCACCTGATTCAGGCCATGGTCTTTGCAAGTGCTTGCTATGTAACAGACAGCTGGACAATGACTAGGGATGACAGAGCTGTGATGTTGGAGAAGCATGCTGAATATCCCATGGACTGCTAAGAGAATGAACAGGTTCATCCTGGAGAGGGTTAAATCAGGCTGCTCCTTGGAGGCAAGGATTCTGAAGCTCTGTCTGGTATACTTTGGACATGTTGCAAGGAGGGACCAGTCCTTGGAGAGGGACGTTATGCTTGGGAGGGTGGAGGGACAGCACAGGAGAGGAAGACCCTCAATGAAATGGATTGATTCAGTGACTGTGGTAATTGAGGTAGGTGTATGAGAGACAGTAAGATTGACAAAAGATAGAGCAGGGTTAAAGGCTGCTGTACATGGGGTCACTATGAATCGCAGGTGACTTGCAGGCACATAAGAACTACAACATTATTTGTGTGTATATGTGTGTGTGTGTGTGTGTGTGTGTGTGTATGTATGTTGTTGTATACTGCTGAAGGTCATTCCAAAACAGCTTGAACAGTACATAGACAGGGAATTTCCAAAAGTTCAAGCAGGATTGAGAAGAGGCCGTGGACCAGGGATATCATTGCTGATGTCAGATTGATTCTGGTTGAACATATGGAATACCAGAAGAATGTCTCTTTGTGCTTAATTGACTATGTAAAGGCATTTATTTTACTGTGTGGATCATGACAAGTTGTGGGGGACATTGAGAAGAATGAGAATCCCAGAGCACTTGATTGTGCCATTGAGGAACCTGTATCTGGATCAGGAGGCTGTTGTGGAAACGGAGCGGGGGAGCACTGCATAGTCTGGAAATGGGAAGGGAGTGCATCAGAGATGTGTTTTATCTCCATACTTGTTCAATCTATAGGCTGAACAAATTATCTGAGAAACTGGACTCTATGAAGAATGTAGCATCAGGATTAGAGAGAAAGCCCCATCAATAACCCACTTTATGCAGATGACACAACATTACTTACTGAAAGTGAAGAGGATTTGAAGCACTTGTTGCAGAAGATCAAGGAATGCAGCTTTCAGTATGGATTGCATCTCAATATCAAGAAAAGAAAGATACCTACCACTGAATCATAGGCAGTGTCATGATGGATGGAGAGGAGGTTGAAACTGTCAAGAACTTTATATTACTTGGATCCACTATAAACACACTTGGTATGAGCAGTCAGGAAACAAGGAGATAAGTTGCAATGGGAAAATCTGCAATTAGGGACCTTTATAAACTATTGAGAAGTAGTGATTGTTCAGACATTCCTCTAGGTCGTATAGCCCTAGTGTACAAGTTGCCGTTCGCGTTCACTTTTGGTTGCTGTGAGGCTGAACACCGTGACACTGGTGTGTCAAATGCGTTGATGATTGGCAACCCAATGTGGACAGAGTCGGGTGGAGCTCCCCGATTAAAACAAGCTTGGAAGGAGGAGGGCATCCACTTCCATAATAGCTTGCCTCCGGAAACCCTGTGAACCTGGAGAGAGGATGAAAGGCACCCAAGCGTCGAGGGCTGTCCTTCATAGGGTCGCTGTGAGTCGCCTGCAACTCAATGGCACTTAACAACAACAACAGTGATGTCAGCTTAAGGACTAAGGTGCATCTGATTCAGTCCATAGTCTTTCCAATTACCAGTTATGCATCTGAGACTTGGATAATGAGTAAGGATGACAGAAAAAGAATTGATGCCTTTGAGCTGTGGTGTTGGAGAGAAGCACTGAACATTCTATGGACAGCCAAGAAAACGAATAGATATGGCTTGGAGAGGGTGCAGCCGGAGTGCTCTTTGGAGAAAAGAATGATAATGTTTTGCCTCACATACTTTGAATATATTGCTGGGGGTGCTATTCCTTAGAGAGGAACATCATTTTGGGAAGGATAGAGGGTCAGCGAAGGAATTGAAGACCCTCAGCCAGGTGGATTGAAAAGGTGACTACTGCAATGGACATTTGTGTGTCAGGAAGGAGGATGGCGCAAGACAGAATTAGGTTCAGATCTTTTGTTCATAGGGTCGCTATGAGTTGTACTCATTTAAATGGCATCTAACAACAATATATATATGTATATATTATATATATAATTAATATATATGTATATAATTAGTAATTGAAACTATGTCTTCAGCATGTTGCGATTTTTAAAAAAATAAATATATGTCTTTATATCAGCTATTATCCGGTTCAACCCTCAACTCATGGAGACCTCATGCACAATGGAACAAAACAATGTCCATTCTTATAACATATCATGATTTGCCAAGGACAAATCTAATCTACTGCGATGTAATTTGCTGATTTTCAGTGATATATTGCCATGCTTTTTTCATTGTTGCTCTAAGCCTGGAATCTCTCATGAAATCTATTCAATACCATGGATATACCTAGGTTTCCACTGACAGTATCGATGATGAATACAATTTTTATAATATTTACCTCAAAACTGTGGTAGTCCCTATGTCCCCAGATATCACACAATGTAATCAAAACCCTCAGCCTCTCATTTCCTTTCCCCATCTGCCAGATCATTATAGTACACCTTTCCTTGGACACGACATGTAACTGACCTCTGAACTAAATGCTATTACCAATGGTAAACACACCAAAGCAGAATGTTTTTCTAAATATTTTCTTTTTTAAACATTGAAGTGGTGGGTGTTGTTAGGTACCTTGAATAAAGTAATACTCACAGTGACCCAATGAACAACAGTTCTAAACCTTTCCAATCCTCACGTCCTCTGATACACTTGGGCCCATTGCTATAGTTGCTGTATCAATCCATCTGGGTGGGATCTCACTCTTTTTGACAACCTTCTACCTCTTCAAGCAGGAAGTTCTTATCCAAGGAACAGCCTCTCCTAGAAACATGTCCAAGACAAAGCTTTATCCGTTGTCTCCAAGGATCACACTGGTTAAACATTTTCCAAGACTTACCAGTCCGTTCTTTGGCAGTCCATCGGATTTTCAGTACTGTTCTATGCACAGCAGTTCAAAGACATCAATTCTTCTGTTGTATAAGTGATAGGAAAGAATTTTTGTATTGTTAGAGTAGACAGAGTGACTTTTTAAACATTATATTTGTGTCCTTTAAAAAAATGACAATGTCAGGTAATTAATACTACACAGGAAAGCAAACTAAGTATGGGGTCAAAGCTAAAAATGGTGAATGGTTGAATGAGTACAGTGAGGATGGATGAGATTAATGAACAGCCGAGCCTGAGACCAAGAAATCAAAAGAGTGGGGAAAACATACAAAAATGAAGAAGAAAAATTGCTTACATTTTCAAGCCTCTATTTCCTTTGTTTTTTTAAACAAAATCGACAGAAAACTGCCAGAAGCTCAGGCTGGCTTTAGAAGGGGTTGTGGTACTACGGATATTGTAGCTAATGATAGATGGATCTTGGCTGAAAGCAGGGAGTATCAGAGGAATGTCTGTGTTTCATTGGTTATGCAAAGGCGTTTGACTGTTTGGGTCATAACAAAGAGAACACTTGATTGTGCTAATGTGAAACCTATACTTGGACCAGGATGGAGAGAGATCAGCTGACCCAGTGGACAGAAAGTGATGGTACCAAGCCAAAGGTGGGTAACTTTTAATCCGCAGCCCTTAGGTCTGTCTTTCATTGGTTTTGTTCAGACATTCCTCTAGGTCCTATAGCCCTGGTGTACAAGTTGCTGTATCGTGGTCACTTGTGGTTGCTGTGAGGCTGAACACTGTGACACTGATGTGTCAACTGTCTTAATGGTTGGTTGCCCAATGTGGACAGAGAGTCGGCTGGAGCTCCCCGATTAAAACAAGCTTGGAAGCAGGAGTGGCATCCACTTCAGTAATAGCTTGCCTCTGGAAACCCTATGAAACTGGAGAGAGGATGAAAGACAGCCAAGCATAGAGAACTCTTCTTCATAGGGTCGCTATAGTCACCTGTGACTCGGTGGCACTTAACAACAACAACAACAACAAAAACATACTTGGGCCAGGAGGCAGTCATCAGAAAAGAGCAAGGAAACACTGCATGGTTCAAACTTGGGAAGAGTGTACATCAGGGATGTGTACTATCTCCACACCTTTTCAACCTATATGTAGAACAAATTATCTGGGAGGCTGGGTTTTATGAAAAATGTGGCATTAGGATTGGAGGTAGACTCAACAACGATCTGCATTATGCAGATGACACAACCAGGCTTGATGAAACTGAGTAGGAACTGAAGCACTTGCTACAGAAGGTCAAAGACTGTAGCCTTCAATATGGATTAAGGCTCAATATAAAAATACAACGAATCTCACCACTGGGAAAATTGGCAGGGTCAGGATGGATGGTGAAGAGATTGAGATTGTTGACAGGTTTAGTTTGCTTGGCTCCACAGTCAACATTCTTGGCACCACCAGCAGCCAGGAAATTGAAAGACATACTGCAATGGAAAAGTCTACTGTTAGGAACTTCTCCAAAGTACTGTAGAGTAATGGTGTCATTCTGGAGTCTAAGGTGGACCTGATACAGGCCATGGTCTTTGCCATCACGTGCTATATGTCAGAGAGTTGGACACTGATTAGAGAATAGAAGGAGAAATGATGCCTTTGACCTGTTGTGTTAGACAAGAGTATGAATTTCATCCTAGAGAGGGTTAAACCAGGCTGCTCCTTGGAGTCAAAGATGCTGAAGTTTCATCTGACATACTTTGGACATGTTGCAAGGTGGGACCAGTCCTTGGAGAAGGACATCATGCTTGGGAAGGTGGAGGCACAGCTAAAGAAAGGAAGATCCTTAATGAAGTGGATTGATTCAGTGACTAGGGTAATACGGATAGGTGTGTTGGAGACAGTGAGATTGACACAAAATAGGGCAGGTTTTAGGGTTGTTGTACATAGGGTCATGACTCAACATCACATAACAACAACAACAGCAACATTTCCTTTGTATGATGACATTTTAATTCTTGGATCAAATTATATCTTTGCAATATATGAAGCTTTTATTTCATTATGGGAGCTCGGGTGGTATAGTCCATAGGATATTTCCCTATTACTCTAAGACAGCCTGTGTGGTGATGATTAGAATCCATTAGCAACTTCACAGGCAAAATATAGACAAATTCATACTGTGTAGTTATAGTCATGGAGACACAATAAAAGTCAACTATGAATTAGGTCCAACTACATTGCAGTGAGTTTGAATTTTGAGTTTTTTTCATATTTAAAAAACCGTTCAGTGATTACAGAAGTCGAATGCTAACCCAGAGAAAGGCAATTTGAACCCATTAGGAATTCTGTAAGAAAGGAATATGTAGTTAGTTTCCAGAAAGTTTTTTTGAAACACTAAGGGGCAGTTTTACTTTGTTGCACAGGGTATATTATGCATCAGAATCAGATTAATGACAGTGTTGGTGTTGTGAGGTTTCAGAGTAAAATATGATTAATAGAGACCTTATGAACAACAGAACACTCTCCTATCCTTTGCCATCCATATTTTCTCCGACTCACTTGAGTCCAGTGCTTAAGTCACTGTGTTAATCCATCTCTTTGAGGATCTACCTCTCTTTCATTGACCCTCCACATTTTTAAGCATGATGTCCCTCTCAAAGGAATAGCTTCTCCTAGTAACATGGGTGAGATGAAGCTTCACTATCCTTGCCTCAAATGAGGGCTCATGCTGTAGTTTCTCAAGACATTCAGCACTCTTCTAAGATACAGCCCAAGGGCATCAATTCTTCCTCTCTTATCTTTATTCATTGTCCAAATCTAAGATGCATAGTAGGTAATTGAAAATACAATGGTGTGAATAAGACACACTTTAGTGTTCAAATTGACATCACTGTTTCTCAGTATTTTGGGCATGTCCTTGTTAGCAGACTAGCCTAGAGCAATACATTTCCTCATAGCCTGACTACTGGTACCAACAATGTTGATCGTGGATTTAATTAATATTAAATAATTGACAACTACAAAGTTTTCTCTTTCTATCATGATCTTGATTGTTGGTTCAGTGGTGAGAAATATTTTCTTCTTGATGCTGAGATGAAATCCATTGTGAAGGTTGTAGTCTTCTGTAGTAATTGATTCAAGTTCTCCTCATTTTCAACAACCAAAATTCTGTTATCTGTGTAACACAAGTTGTTGATAAGTCTTCTTTCTATTTAATGCCATATTATATTTCATAAGATTTCAGCTTTTGAATGATTTACTTATCATACAGATTGAATATATATGGAGAAATGATACAACCCTAATGCAAACCTTTCCTAATTTTAAACCATGTGGTATTCCCTTGCTCTGGACAACAATTTCTTGGTCTAGGTATAGGTTTCATGTGAGCATAATTAACTGATTATCTGGGATTCCAGTTCTTCTCAATGTTAGATACAATTTGTTTTGATTTAACAGCCAAAAGCCCATGTGTAAGCACAAATTGTAATAAACACAAATGAATGGTTCTTGTGATATTCAGTCAGGATTCATCTGATATCAGGTATCCCTAATGCCAAGGTCTCTTCTAAATCCTGATAGACCCCAAAACAAAGAGAATAAATGCCAAATTAAAAGATATTAACAGAATATTTTGTAAGGCAGCTGGAGAAGATAAAGCAAACTATTAGACTATTAGAATATGCAATGACTAGATATAATTATAGAAAGTATAGCCTTATAAGCAATAAAATTTCCATCCTGGTTACATTGCTCTGTAAATGTTAAAGAACTAACTAGTTAATTAATATAGAAGTACTTTCATCACATTTTTATTTCAATTAAAATGTTATGTTAATATTTTTAGAGGAATTTATTGATTAAATTTATGTATTAATAGCTCAGAAAACTATTGGTAAATGAACAAGATTAAGGAAATATAATCCTCTTAGAATCCTAAAATAATACAGGGAAAATTAGCAACACTTCCTTCTTGTTGTTTGTGGGTATCTTCTGCCTCTTAAAGACCCTGTGGAACAAAGTAGAAATGTCCCATAAAGCTTTCTTGGCTATAATCTTTAGTAAGAAGATATCCATGTCTGTCTCCTGCAAAGTCATTTGGTGGGTTCAAACTCTCAACTTTGCAATTATAATTGAGTACTTAATTATTTTATGATCAAAGATCCAACATCTACTGTGAGTGCTAAAAATACAGAATTATAAGAGAATTGTGAAGCTCCATGTCACATAATTTGGACATGTTGCCAGAACAGATTTTGGAGAAAGATCATATTTGGAAGGGTGGAGGATCAGTTCAAGAGAGGAAGACACTGGCTGAGACGGATTGTCACTGTGACCGTGGCAATGGGGGAAGGTGTGCCAGAGACACTGAGATTGGCTCAAAATAGGGCAGAGTTCGGAGCTATTTTTCATAGGGTCACTATGAGTCATAGTTGACACCTCAGCACATAACCACAAAAGTGGGATTGCTAAAACATTGTGATATGGGACAGCAAAGTTTGATCTTCACTAACTTCACAGTGGGGAAAATCCCTAGAAATATCAACAGCACTAAGTTGATCTCTTTGAGATAAAACTTGTTCCTACTCCTGTTTCTGTTATGAGTTCTAATATCAAAGTATCCCTTCAATGGCTTTCAGTATTCTACTTGTTATTAAGTGCAATTAACACTACTGTTTCATCTCTCCTATTGCCAGTGATTTTGAGCATATCTTCATGTGTCTGTTGGCCATCCGAATACCTTCCTTTGTTTGCCAGTGATTTTGAGCATATCTTCATGTGTCTGTTGGCCATCCGAATACCTTCCTTTGTTTGCCAGTGATTTTGAGCATATCTTCATGTGTCTGTTGGCCATCCGAATACCTTCCTTTGTTAAAAGTATTTCTATGTCTTTCTCCCATTTTGTAATTGGTTTATCAGTCTTTTTCTTGTGGAGATCCTGTAGAACTCTGTAAACTTTTGATATGAGACCCTTCTCTGAAATGGTATTACCAAATGTGGTTTGGTGTTTTGTTTTTTTTCCCCCCAATCAACAGGCTTTCTTTTCACTCTATTGGAAAAAGTTTTCGATGTGCACAGGAATTTAATCTTTAGCAGGTTCCATTCATCAATTTTATCCTCTCTGGAGTGTGCATTTCTGGCTTTATTTGGCAGTCTCTTTATACGATGAACTAGGCCATCTAAACTTGATCTGTTTGTCTCTGATGAACTTTATGGTTTTGGGCTTTTCTCCTAGGTCTTTGACCCACCTTGAGTTGATTTTCATGTATGGTATAAAATGTGGATTCTGTTTCAGCTTTCTGCAGGTAGCAGTCCAGTTTTGCCAGCACGATTTGTTAATGAGGTTGTCATTCCCCATGGATAGCTGGGTGCATTTCTGAGTTCTCAATTCTGTTCCATTGGATTATGTGCCTGTTTATACCAGTACCATGTTGTTTTGATTATTATCACTCTGTAGTAGATTTTGAGGTCAGGGATTGCTATGCGTTCAGCTTCATTTTTGCTTTTCAATAGTGCTTTGTTTATTTGGGGTCTCTTTCATCTCCAGATAAACTTGAAAATTGCCCTTTCAATCCACAATGAAATACCATCTCACCCCAGTGTAAAGTTTAACAGGACAGCAAATAATAAATGCTGGAGAGGATGTGGAGAAATAGGTACTCTTGTACATTGTTAGTGGGGTTGTACAATAGTTTGCTGTTTGTTCCCTCAGAGAGCTGAACATAGAAATGCCCTATGATCCACCTATACTACTGCTGCTTGGAATATACCCCGATAAAACGAGAACCGAAGCACAAATGGAGACTTGTACACCAATATATTATAGAAGCATTATTCACCATTGCAAGAACATGGAAACACCCCAACTGACCAACCACAATCAAACGGATTGAGAAATTATGATCCATTCACGCAATGAAATACAGTGCAGCACACGGGAACAATGATAGTTACTATCTAACTTGTGAAGGACTAAAGAGCTTTATGCTAAATGAACTAACTCAGTCCCATAAGGACAAATACTGTGCAAGACCATTATTGTAGAAAAAGATAACTAGTAAAACATGTATGAGGATCTTAGGGGGTAGGGAGGGGAGAACAGGTAGAAGAATGGAGAGGCATAATCACATTATCATAAGGTCCCACAATTTGATGGGTGGAGGATGAGGTGGGTTAAGAAAATGGGAAAGATTTTGTGTGAAAAACTATATATATAACTTTCCTAAGTAAATCAGTATAAAATAAAAAGTTTATATTAAAAAAAAGACTATTGTGATTATTTTTTGTGTGCTGTCAAGCTACATACAACTCATAGTGACTATATAAACAACAGATCTGAACCCTAACCTATCCTGTGTCAATTGCTGACATACTCAAGCTGAACAACAGGAGGAATAATGAACAAAAGATCTGAACCCTGTTCTATCCTGTGCCATCCTCACACTTTCTGGCATACGAGAGCCCATTGCATCAGTCATAGTGTCAATCCACCAGGTTGAGGGTCTTCCTCTTTTCGCTCTACTCTTCCCATCATCATGTCCTCTCCAAGGAATAGTCCCTCCTAGCAACATGCCGAAAGTATGTGAGGCAAACTTTATCATACTTGCTTCCAAAGAGCACTTCTGGCTGCACCCTCTCCAAGACGTGTCTGTTTGTTTTCTTAGTGGTCCCTGGTGTAATTATTTTTTCTGTAATCCTTATTCATTGTCCAGTTCTTTGATGCATAACAAATGATCAGAAAGACTATGACCTGAATTAGAGGCACACATGCACTTTAGTCTTCAAACTGACATCACTAATAATTTGGAGAGGTCTCTAACTGCAGATTTTTCTAGTACAATGTTTCTCCTTATTTCTTGACTGCTGGTACCAAGGGTTTTAATTGTGGATCCAAGAAAGATGAAGCTGTTGACAATTTCAATCTTCTTTCCACCCATCCATCATGACACAACATCTTGGTACAGTGGTAAGAATCTTTGTCATGTAGTGATACTTAAAATCAGGATGGTTATATATTTAACAATTCATTGCCTACAGGCATATTATGCTGTTTGTTTAAAATATTCATGAACTTTTTTTTTGTTTCCCTCTTTTGTGCAATTCCAAAATTCCTAATGGAATACTTTTTCAAATTTAGGAATAAATATATTAGGAAAGAAAAAGGAAGCACACATTATTTCAGATTGTTTTTGTTGTTATGTGCCATCGAATCGCTTGCAACTCAGAGCGACCCTATATACAACAGCCCTAAACTCTACTCTTTCCTGTGCCAATAGCACTGTCTCCGACACACCCATCCTGATTACTCTAGTCACTGAATCAATCCACCTCATAGAGGGTCTTCCCATCCTATGCTGTCCCTTCACCCTCCCAAGAGTGATGTCCCACTCCAAGGACCGGTCCCCCCTTAAAACATGTCCAAATTATGTTAGATGGAGCCTCAGAATCCTTGCCTCCAAAACCTGCCCGGTTTAACCCTTTCCATGATGAATCTGTTTGTTTTCCTAGCAGTCCATGGTACCCTCAAAACTCTTTCCAGCACCACAGCTCAAAGGCACAAACAAACCTATTTCAGATTAGGTAGCGAAATACTGCGCTTTGCTGAAACTGCTGTGTGAGGGAAAAATGTGCTCTTGGCATTATTTACAGTATGTAGAAGGTGTTGTGTCAATGAAAATTTAACTGTACATATGAGCATGCATATATTAAGATAATGTTCACTAATTCCTATTCAGAATTATTTAATTCTTTACAATCATATTTGTTCATTTCTAATATTGACTGTAGCTCCAAAATGCTTAATTTGTCCACAACCCTAATATTTTAATTAATAAATTTTCTCACTCTACTTTTATTCTGGATGTTAATAAATCTAAAGTTAAAATAAATAATTTTAAGATAAAGAATGATAATTAATATATTGTTGTTCTTGTTAAGTGCCGTCGAGTCGTAGGCTACTCATAACTACCCTATGAAGGAAAGACCTGAACGCTTGTATAACTTTCATCCTTTCTCCAGTTTTCTAGGGTTTCCAGAAGCAGGTTATTTTGGAAGTGGATGACACTCCTGCTCCCAAGAATTAATATATAAATGTTGAAACTAAATAGTAGTTTATATGTCTATAGCAAATTTATAATTTGTGTTTATAGCATGATTTCAAGAAATATTTGAAGAAATGACTCTAATGTTAGGAATTTCAAGCTAAGTAAAAGGAAAAGTCAATTACATAATTGGATAATGGAGACGGAATTTTGTGGGAATAGCTGTTTTTAATTACCTCAGACTAAAATGTGATTGTTAACCCTATTTTTACTCTAAGTTTATTATAATGACTAAGAGCTTTGACATCTAATCCTAATTATACCTTTCTCCTTATAAGATCTCAGAAAAGAGATGGATTGCATGGCTCTGAATTTACAATTCCAATGTACACTGCATTTCGCTTCTAATCTATTAAAGTTGACCTTATTAAAACTTTGAATTCTTTTCAATATTGTCTTTCTTTTTTATGCAAATAAAATGAAGAATTCAAATTCTGGCATCCTAATTCTTCATTCCCTTTTTCAAGAATTTCACTTTTGTATTTTTATTGAGGTGTTTTAAAATATTTTGGTTTTCCTATTAAGTATTTTTTAGATCTTCTTTCCTCTTTATTGCATTATCTTAATTATATAGATAAAATACCATAGGATATTTTTACTGATGTTTCCATTTTGTTTTCTCTTTTGTCCAAACATAAAGGCTTCTCTTTTAAAAATTTTTCAGCTACTCTCTGTTTCTTATGTTCTTACCACATTCTTCTTATTACAATATTTTTCCTGATAGTTACATTTTAATTCTCTCACAATTACAGGTTGTATTGTATGTGGTATTGGTACATTCAAGTAGTGTAAAATAGTACATTTTTATTCTCATTGAATTGAATCAGTAATACTATGCATCTACTCTGGGAAACTGGACTTTACAAAGAACATACATCAAGTTTTGAGGAAGTTTCATTAATATCCTGCGATTTGAAAAAAATAAAAGTTTGCTTGCTTAAGAATAAACAGAATTTGAAGCACTTAGTGATGAATATCAAAGACCAAAGTGTTAAATAGAAACTATTCCTTAACACAAAAAGTCATCACAATTAGCTCAATAAACAGCCTCGTAAAAAGAAGACAAAAGATTGATATTTTAATTTACTTAAAAAACATAATTAATACTTTCAAAACCAGCAGTCAAAATATAAGGCACCAGATCAGTTGTTTAAAATGGTTTTTCTAGCCATTGGCCTTAATTTTTACTGCATGAGATTACATTAGCAAAATGGAAGAAACAAATAGTACCTATTGAGTAGGAATATGCAAATAAGGTATGTGTAGACTACAACAAAGGGTCTGGCCATCCTGTCAAACATGTTCAGAAGCAAAATATGGAAATCTTGCTTTCATCAAGAAAGAAGGAGCAGAGAGTATGTATTTTGGGATCAGAGATTCTTGTGAAAGGTGGGCTGAGATCAACAGTAGAAACTGTAGCAGAGTTACTAGTGGATCAAGATCCAAAGGGGACAGAATTGAACTGGAACCGATAGGTGCAGTTAAAGGGAAAGATAGCGTGTTGACAGAACACTGACCTAAAGCTGAGAAGCTAAAAGACAAAAGGCCTACAAAGCAAGCCTGAGAAGTGTCCTCTTTTCAAACTGAATTGTAGCTTGTTTTTCCTTAGTAAATTCCATAGTCATGAACATTGTCTGAATTCTGTGTGGTCATTGCAACCAATTATTGTACTCAGTAGAAGAGCAGTGAGAGCCAGGTGAAGGATGATTGGTTGGAACTGATGGTAAAAGGTGTAGGGGATGTGGAAGAATATATATAACTTCATAGCAACTTGTTTTGTACTGTCAATGTTTCAGATGGAGAATCTTCCTTCTACCTCTATACTGACTAGTCTCTTTTCAATGCAAAATATCAACACATTTCATTGAGAAATTTTGCTACAAAAGATGAAGGAAAGGTCACTTTGAGGACTAAGGTGGGCCTGACCCAATCCACTGTATTTTCAATTGCCTTGTATGCTGTGAGAGCGGGACTTTAAAGAAGATTGAAGAATTTATGCTTTCGAAGTTAGACTGCCAACACACCAAAGCAAACTGTCTTGGGAAAAACTATAACCTGAATGATTCTTATAAATAAGGACAAGATTTTGTTTCATATGTTATGAATATGCTATCAGGTAGACCCACCAATGAAAGAAAATATTTATTTGGTAAAGTAGAGAAGAGAAAAGAAAGAGACATTTAATAAGATGGATTGAAATAATCACTGCAACAATGGTCTCAAACAGAGCAGAGACTGTGAAGATCATATAAAAATAAACACTATTTTCTTCTTTTATATGTATCATTGGAAAAGTCTCAGTAGAATCTAAAAACAGTAGAATTCTTACAAGCAGTCAACTTCAATCCTATTTTGTTTTGCCAGACTTAGAAAATTAGGTACACATTAATTCAGCTGATGTCTTGAATTTTTGAGGCTCATTTTTGTTCTTCTAGTGATTTACTATACTTTCCACAATTTATTACCCATTGCTGGTGAGCAGTTAATTATTTTAAAAACCACAGTAGGTTTTTATGAAGGCATTAAAATTTTGTTTGAATGTGAGAAACTATATATAAAATATAATTACTAATATAAGACGGTCAGGAAAGTTTATTTCCTATTATAATTCTCTCCATGAGTCTTGTTTAAAAACAAAAACTACAGAAATACCCATGAAATTGCCTCATACAAGACAGCAAATAGTATGCTGTGAGTTTTTGCCACCAAATAGTGTGACCCAAGCAAACTTACGTTAGAGCTGAGACCACAAAGCCCCAAAAGTGTTATTCCAGCTTCCTAAATAACAGAGTGCCCACTTTCTTACCACCATTTAAAAAGTAATTTCCCAAGGTGATATTGCCCAGAACACAATCTCAATTATTTGATCCAAAAGTCCAGTTGTAGTAACATTTTCTTTAATGACTTTATAAAAACTCCAGTAGTCCTTTTAGCAATAATATTCCCATCAACCATTCTCCTCCAGGATCATTTCATTACTTAAAAAAGCATTGCTTTCACAGAGTTAGAAAACCAGAATTTTATAATTGAAATTCACAATAAAGAAAATACAATGGAAATACTCAAATCATTGCCATTGTCTTGATTTTCATTCACGACCATCCTGTAAGGAGGGGTAGAACTGTACCTAAGATTTCTGGGGCTGCAAGTATTTAACAGAGGAGATTGATTCATTTCTTTCCTTCAGAGTAGCTGTTGTATTTCAATTTCTAGCCTTTTAGTTAACAGGCTAACATTTAATCTATTGGGCCAACAGTTCTCCTACTGGAATGTTACTTCATAGCAACCTAAAAAGAAAAGAAAACTTGAAACTGTAAAGTATTAAACATATCAGAGTAAAGATGATCTTCTAATAAGTAGTCACATGCTTAGCTATAGACAAAAAAAAAGGCAAAGTCTAATAGAATCCTCCAACAAAGTAGATTCATCTCAAAAGAAATAAATTGCATGAAAAAAGTCAGCCACAAAGAGTGCAAGCTATATATATTTGTGTTTGAATAAAATTTAAAACATAATTATTTGTGCTGTTGTCATATGCCATTGAGTGGGCCACAACTCATAACAAGACTGTGCAATAGCTCGAAAACCTGCTCTATCCTGGGACAATCTCACTGTTTCTAATGCACCTACCTTCATTACCCCAGTTACTGGATCAATCTATCCCACCCAGGGTCTTCCTTTCCTATGCTGTTCTTCTCCAGGGAGGTCCCTCCTGGCAACATGCTCAAGCTGTGTAAGACGGAGTCTCAACATTTTTGCCTCCAAGGAACAGTTTGGCTTCTTTTCTAGCTGAGATTAATTGGATACATACAAACTGTGTACTGAGATTAAGAAGATAAATAAAATAAAATCCCTGATTCTAATGAGCTCATTGCTATTAAGGAAGCTGAACAGGACAGAATTAGTTTCCTTGGCAGTCCATCATATGTTCAATACTCTTCTCCAGCAACACAACTCAAAAACATCAATTATTCTTCTGTCCTCTTTGGTCATTGTCCAGCTCTTTGATGCATAACAGGCAATTGCGAAGACCATGGCCTGGATCAGGCCAACCTTAGTCTCTAGAATGACATTATTGCTCTTTATCACTCTGGAGAGGTCGCTGACTGCAGATTTTCCTAATGCAATTAATTTTTTTTTTTACTTCCTGACTGCTAGAACCTTTTTTACTTCCTGACTGCTAGAACCTTTTTTTACTTCCTGACTGCTAGAACCTTTTTTTACTTCCTGACTGCTAGAACCAAGAATGTTCATTGTGGAACCAAACAAGTTGAATTTCTTAACAATCTCAATCTCTTCTTCATTTATCATGATGCTGCCAATTGGCCTAGAGGTGAGAATCTTTGTTTTCTTGATATCAAACTTCAATCCGTATTACAAACTATAGTCCTTGAGCCTCTACAACAAATGCTTCCAGCCCTACTCAATTTTAGCAACCAAGATTTTATAGTCTGCATAATGCAAGTTGCTGATGAGTCTTCCTCTAATCCTGATGCCACATTCCTCCTTATTAAGTCCAGGCTCCAGAATGATCTGATCCACATATTAGAGTGAAAAGTATGAGGGCAGGTGCATAGAATTAAGAATAGATCAAGAGTTGACTAAGGATTAGGAGAAGGACAAGAGGAAATAATTACAAAGGAGTGGAAAAGCATTTGGGTGATGCTGAACATTTTAATGTGATAGTAACTTCACAAGTTCACGTATTACAAATGTAAAATTAACAAATTTTATACTCTGAGTTCATATAGCTCAGTATATATTTATCAGGTAACTTTGTTATTTTTCTGGAAGCAGGAGCAGCATCCACTTCCGAAATGGCTGGCCTCCGGACACTCTATGTACGAACAGTGCTTAGGCCATTCGTTCATAGGGTCACTATGAGTCATCTACAACTCGACGGCATCAAACAACAACAACAACAACATGTTATTGTTAGGTGCCATTCAGTCCATCCCTACTCCTTGATGGGAAGAAAGTATATTCAGTCCTATACCATCTTCACACCTTTTTCTATGGGTTTGTGTTTTTTTTTTTTTGTTTTTTTGGTCTTGGTGTGTGTGTGTGTGTGGTTTTTGTTTTTTTTTCTTTTTGGGTTTTTTTGAAAATATTAATGAAAGTTTACAGAGACTTAGGGTTTCCATTCATTCGTTGTTAAATTTTTCTCCCTTTCCTACCCTCCTCAATTTGTTCTTCTTTTTGAAAAGTAAAAGAAAAATTCTTTCATTGTTATACAATCCCTCTCCCAAAGACCACTCCACTGTGCAGCCTTCATTCTGGACTCCTGTAATGACAATAAAACCTAATCATATATCCCTTTTAAACAGTTCTCTCCCTCATTTGTTTCAATGCAGTATACATAATTTACCCATCTTTCTCAGTCTTCCCTCAGCCCTGAAGTCAGTCCCGTCCTACAACAGTGGCCCTATGCAATATTTGTCCTTTTGTGACTGAGATATTTCACTCAGCATAATGTGCTCCAGGGTCACCTGTTTTGTATACTATTTCCTGAGTTTACTGCTTTTCAATGCAGCATAGTATTCCATTGTATGAGTATACCAGAGCTTCTCTATCCATTCATTTGTTGATGGGCACTTGGGTTGTTTCCAACTCTTTGCTATTGTGAACAAAGCCACAATAAACATGGATGTGCATAGATCTGCTTGGGTGGCCATTATGGTTTCTATAGGGTATATTCCTAGTAGTGGAATTTCTGGGTCAAATGGTATTTCTATTTGCAAGTTTTTGAGAAAGCACCATAAAGCCCTCTGTAGTGGTTGCACCATTTTACACTCCCACCAACAGTGAATAAGGATCCCAGTTTCTCTGCAACCTCGCCAACATTTGATGTTTGCTGTTCTGTTGAATTTTGCTATTCTTACTGGGGTGAGATGACAGCTCATATTTGTTTTGATTTACATCTCTCTAAGAGCTAGGGATTTGGAACATTTCTTCATGTGCTTGTTGGCCATCTGAATGTGTTCTTTGGTGAAGTGTCTATTCATATCCCGTGCCCATTTTTCAACTGGGTTATTAACCTTTATCTTGTTGTGTTGCTAGAGTATTTTATAAATTCTAGATAAAATTCCCTTGTCTGAAATGTCATTACCAAACTTCAAGCTTTTTTTTTCTTTCCCCAATCTGTGGCTTCCCTTTTTACCTGATTGGAGAAGTTTTGGATTGCATTGCACCTTTGGTTGTGTTTTAACTCACTGTTTGCAGCCACTGTGACAATCCATGTCATTGAAAGTCTTCTTATTTTGCACTGATCCTTCATATACACACACACACACACACACACACACACACACATATTTCTTTTCCCATGCATGATATCCTTCTCCAGAGACTAATCTGCTTGATAACATGTCCAATGCACATGAGACAAAGTTTTAGCATCTTTATTGTTTAAGGAACATTGTGACTTCAGCTCTTTCAGGACAGATTTATTTGTTCTGTTGGCAGTCCATGGTTTATTCAATATCGTTGCCAACACTATAATTCAAATGCTTCAACTGATATATGTTTAAAGCTCAACATAAGAAACAAAGGAACCTTTGACTGGTCCATTTTTTTGGTGCCTAAAACCCAGATAATATATCTGAATCTGCACTAATTAGCCTAATCAAGAATTTAAAATTAAAAACAAAACAAAACAACCATAAGATCAATACTAGGAAAACCATAAGAAGATATTAAATACATAAGAAAAATTATTAGATAAGACATGGAATTGAAAACAAAACATAAACTCTTTATTCAGTATGATTAGGTGTTATTGGCATTACAAGAGTCCAGAATAAGAGCTGCATAGTAAAGTGGTCTGGGTCAGGGGAGTTTGTAAAACAACGAAAGAACTTTTTTCAAAAAAAAAAGCAACTGGGAGTGGGTGGAAGGGAGGAAAATGTGCAACAGTGAATGAATGGAAATCCAAATTCTTTATAAACTTTCATTAAAATCTCAATAAAACTTTTTAAAATGCATGAAAGAAAATTAAAGATTTGTGTAATACTTTGGATAAACAGCAAGTTGGAACAATAGTACAATTCCATACAAAAAGCAAAATTTTTCAAGTGATAAAATAAATTCACAATGTTTTTGAGAGAAACAAAACAAATACAAGATTATAGAAAAGATGAAAAAAAATGGAAAAAATACACACTATATGTACTCAACCATAAGCTAGCTATTCTAGCTACAAAATGACAACTATAAGAAGAACTGGAACATTACAGTTTATTTTTCTGGGTTCCCAAGTTTCCCTCCGTTGGCAGGGCACAGTCTTATCATTTTCCTCTCATTAATTTTAGTGGAAAACGTTTGAAAGTTTTTTCCTCTAACAGGCTTCTGCCTTCACAAACTCCAGCTTCTGCAGGTTTTGCTGTGTTAGTATTAGAAAAACAAGATTTAAGAAAAAAAAATTCAAAAATAGGTGTTTAAAAGAAAGACTTTTCAAAATGATAAATTAATTCCATTGGAGATATAAAAATCCAACACTGGCTTGTCTGCATTAAGAGCACTTCAAATACCTATAGTAAATGTCATAAATTAAATGAGAAATAGAGGAATAAAAAATATATTTGGTGATTTTAACAATTATAAATTGGAACAACTATTATTCAATTTATCTTCTATTGTCTCCAATAATAACAGTAATAAAAGCAACACACATTCATTAACTAAAACAGATACATTTTTTTAAGAATTTCCTTTATTTTTGTTTTTTTAACAGAAATTTCTAGGGTTACCAATGGGTTTACATGCAGTTATATAAAGTTGGTCTCAATTATTGTCTTATCTCTTAAAATAGGGTCATTTCACCTTTCTCAATTCTAATTTTATGCTTTCCACTTTCACCATAAATATTTCATTGAACTGACTAGTGAGTTAATATTTTGGCATTCCCCCTAGAGAATAAGGATTGACATTTATCTGTTGTTATCTCACTGGTTTGTTTTAGCTTTTCTCTCTATTAATTAGGGAACTCTGTTGGCCCAGTGATAAGAAGCTGCATTGTAATTCCAAAGACACACAGTTTGGATCAAAAGTCTTAAGTTAATGATTTCATCTTGCTTTGATCCACAATCAACCTCCTTGTCACCAGCAGTCAGGAAATCAGAAATGGAGTTGGATTGGGAAAATCTGTTGTCTGGGACCTCTCCAGAGTGCTAAAGCATAATGATGTCAGTCTAAAGACTAAGGTGCAGCTAATCGAGGCCATAGTCATCTCAATTGCTTGCTATGCAACAGAGAGATGGTCAACCAATAATAGAATGATCAATACCTTTGTGTTATAGTGCTGGTGAAGATTATTAAACATACCACGGACTGCCAAGAAAACAAACAGGTCTGTTCTACAGAGGGTGAAAGCAGGTTGGCTAGGAGGCAAAGATTTTGAACCTCCATTTCACATACTTTGGGCCTATTGTCAGGAGGGGCCACTCCTTGGTGAAGGACATTATACTTGGAAGAGTGGAGGGCCAAACAAGAGAGGAAGACCCTGGATGATCTGGATTGAAACTGTAACTATGGTAATGTGGTCAAGTGTATCAGAGATGATGAGATTAGTTGAGGATATAATAAGGTTCAGAACCATTGTTCATAGGGTCTCTATGAGTCGTAGTTGACTTGACAGGATGTAACAACAGGATCAGATAAAGTTCATTTCTTTGCTCACTTAATAATGTTTTAAGGTTATGATGATGAGGAATATAGACTACATCCTATTTTCGTTATTTTTTCTTTATCTTAACAACACACTGTCACTATCATGATGTTAGAGAAAATTTCAAACATGGTCCACAGTGATATTTTTTATGACTAGTGGTTTAACTACTGTAGGTACAAGGTTAGTCATAAAACAAAGTCATTCTCATATCCTTTTAACCTTTCTTGAATGAGAGATAAAAGGGTGGTATTTTAAATATCAGCACATGAGTATATCATCTGTCAAGTGTCAGTGTGGCTAGGAGGTTGATACTGCTCTCTTAGAGCAAGAACCAAAGAGGCCCCAGGGAAAACGGAGCCCAAGAGTGGAGCACCATGGACAAGAACAGATTTGTGTAGTGTCCCAAAACTTAAGGAAAGAGAGATTAGAAAACGTGATGCAAAGTTAGCAGAAGGGATGCACTTGAGGATGAATCCTTTGCATATTCCAGTGGCCTGCTGGCACTCATCCTTTTACGCTAGTACAGAGAACACTGAGGGACAGCTGTAGCATGTTAAATGCCAGTTCTTGTGGGGGGTAATTTTTATAGTTGAGGGTAGAGGTGGCGGCCCTCCATTCAGTCACTCATGGGAAACCCATTCCAAGGCCACATAGAAATTGTTCTTGTCTTCTAAACAATGCCAACCAATTGGTCCGATTTCACAGTCTGCACAGACCAGGAACTTGATGTTGCCCATATCCTTGGTGAAGCCCACTTTCTCAAAGATGAGCATGTCATCAACCAGCCAGTGTTCCTGGAGGAGATCGCCTTCAGGGTTGTTACCATCAGCCAGTGCTGTCTGCAGGAGAAGAGCATGGTCCCCGGTTGACACTAACTTCTTCTGCTGTTCCCTTGCTTCCATTGCTGCTACCATCACAGCCTACATCCTATTTACAAGGGACTATATTAGACTGAAAACTTAACCGAGAAGAACGATAGCTAATCCAAAGCACTTTTGAGCATTGATTTGATCACGGTTTTGGTATAAATTGGTGTTGTTTCCTATTTTTATGTGCCATCGAGTCACCTGCGACTCATAGCAACCCTAAGTACAACAGCCTTAAACTCTGCCCTATCTTGTGCCAATCTCACCATCTCCAACATACTTACCCCTATTAACCCAGTCACGGAATCAATCCATCTCAACAACGGTTTTACTCTCCTGTGAAGTCCCTCCACCCTCCCAAGCATGATGTCCGTCTCCAAGAACTGGTCCATCCTTGTAACATGTCCAAAGGATGTCAGATGAATCTTCACCATCTTTGCCTCCAAGGAACAGCCCGGGTTCACCCTCTCCAGGATGAACCTGATTATTTTCCCAGCAGTCCATGGTATATTCAATACTCCAACACCACAGCTCAAAAGTCATCAATTTTCCTTCTATCATCCCTAGTCATTGTCCAGCTCTCAGATGCATAGCAAGTGATTGCAAAGACCATGGCACGTATCAGGCGCACCTTAGTCTCCAGCCTGACATCTTTGCACTTCAGCACTTTAGAGAGGTCTCTAATCACAAACTTTCCCATCACAATGTGTTTTTTAATTTCCTGGCTGCTGGTGCTGAGAGTGTTGACTGTGGATCCAAGCAAACCAAAACTGTGAACAATCTCAAACTCTTCACCATCCATCATGATGCTGCCAGTCGGTCCAGTGGTGAGACTCTTTGTTTTCTTGATATTGAGTCTCAATCCATACTGAAGACTGCAGTCCCTGACCTTCCACAGCAAGTGCTTCAGGTCCTCCTCAGTCTCAGCAAGCAGAGTTGTGTCATCTGCACAACACAGATTGTTGATTCTTCCTCCAATCCTGATGCCACATTTCTCCTCATAGAGCCCAGCCTCCCGGATAACCTGTTCTGCATAAAGATTGAAAAGGTATTGAGACAAGATACAGTCCTGGCATACACCGTTCCCAATTTTGAACCATGCAGTGTTTCCTTGATCTGTTCTGACCACTGCCTCCTGGTCCAAGCATAGGTTTCAGGTAAGCATGATCAAGTGTCCTGGGATTCCATTCTTTTCAAAGTCATCAATAATTTGTTATGATCCACAAAGTTAAAGGCATTTGTATAATCCCTCTAGTATTCCCTGCTTTTAGCCAAGATCCATCTAACATTAGCTACAATATCCCTAGTACTCTTACCCCTTCTAAAGCCAGCTTGAACTTCTGGCAGTTCTCTGTTGATGTGCTGTTCTAGTTGTTTTCAGATAATCTTCAGCAAAATCTTTCTTGCATGTGATATTAATGTTATTGTTGGGTAATCTCCACTCTCTGTGGGATCATCTTTCTTTGGAATGGGAACAAACACAGATCTCTTCCAGTCAGTTGGCCAAGTGGTTGTTCTCCAGATTTCTTGGCACAACTTGGGGAATACATCTAGGACAGCATCTGTTAGTTGAAATATGTCACTTGGTATACCATCAATTCCTGGTATGCAGCCAATTTAATAATGAGCTCTCCTGCAATATCCTAGATAAAAGGAAAAAGGTATTGTTATTTAAACCATAAATATGCATATGAAAATACATTTTGTTATTAAATTTAAAAAGTTGAAGTTGTGTATAGGCATTTCTCTTACATTCACCTTATGTAGATAATCTTGTGGGTATTATTGGATCTTTCTAATAGAGAGGAACAAATAGATTTTCACTGATACATATTAATCTACAGAGCAGTACAGCTATAGGGAGTTGTGCTACTCACACAAAGATCTTATCTCTCTGGCAGTTTGAATTTATCAGAGGCTCCTGGAGAGGAAGATAAGAAATCAACTTCCACCTCAGAAAACCAATAGAAATTCATCACCATGTTCATTCTAAGTCCACAGCAATAAGTTAGTGATATAGTAACCAGGCTGAACCAATGATATGATATAAAAAAATTATGCATACTCTTGTATACCTGTATCCCTTGTATTCTATCTACCAAGATTATCTTGATAAATTTCTCATCAGGGAAGGCCTCCAAGGATAGTTTTGCCACAGAACTGACAGGGTGTTCATTTTTATTTTTCTCTTTGTACAAGTTCTAGGTTTTTAATACACAAAACTTTAAGGAAATAGCCACACTGATATTACTAACAGTACTTCTTAAGAGATATTATCAATATTCATCACAGGTTATATCCCCAGATGCCATGAACTAGTATTACCGATTTACAAAGGCTCCAGAGGAGACAGCATCTCCATGTGGATGTGGAAGAAGGGACTTGTGTGTAATTTCACACAATAGCAGCCCTAGAGTATTTGGCAAACTCTGGTGTGCAGACCTCTCAAACAACTGCAAGACATCTTCTCCAGCTACGGCAGATTGCCAAAGTGGTTAGGAATTTCTTCTTGTGTCAACTATGACTTGTAACCCTATGAACAATGGCACAGAAGCCTGCTCAATCCTGTTCCGTTGTCTTAGTTTCTAACACACTTGAATCCATTGTTACAGTCACTGTGCCAGTTCATCTTGCTGAGGGTAAACTCTAGCATACATCCCATTCACAATCTTTAATGTTCTTCATTTTAGCAACTTACTTATTGATAATATCTTTTAAAAAATAATAATAGATGGTGAGTGCAACCACTATGGAAGGCTCTATGGCTCTTTCTCAAAAAGTTGCAAATAGAAATACCATTTGATCCAGCAATTCCACTACTGGGAATATACCCCAAAGAGACCAAAACTGACATCCAAGCAGATATATGCACACCCATGTTTATCGTGGCTTTGTTCACAATAACAAAGAGTCGGAAACAACCCAAGTGCCCATCAACAAACGAATGGATAGAAAAGCTCCACTATACTCACACAATGGAACACTATGCTGCATTGAAAAACAAGGAACTCAGGAAATAGTATACAATATCCTAGAGGACATTATGCTGAGTGAAATATCTCAGTCATAAAGGACAAATATTGCATAGGGCCACTGTTGTAGGATGGGACAGACTTCAGGGCTGAGGGAAGACTGAGAAAGTTGGTTAAATAATGTATGCTGCACTGAAACAAATGAGGGAGAGAACTGTTTAAAAGGGATATATGATTAGGTATTATTGCCAAGACAGGAATCCCGAATGAAGGCTGCACAGTGGAGTGGTCTTTGGGGGAGGGTGTATAGCAATGAAAGAATTTTTCTTTTACTTTTCAAGGATAAGAGCAAATTGAGGGGGAGAGGGTGGGTGCAGAGAAAAGGCAACAATGAATAAATGGAAATTCTAAATCTCTGTAAACTTTCTTAAAAATTAATTTTAAAGAAAACCCAAAAGTAACAGATGGTAAAGTTAAAATTGTATATTGATTTAGGTCATTAAGCAAATATTAATACAAATTCTAAATTTTAATTTGCAGGACAAAGATGAGGTAGTCTCTTTCCATAAAAATTTAGAGCTTCAGAAGCACACATAGAGTGATCACAGAGTAGAATTGACTTGATAACAACGGGTATTCATAAAAATATTTCTTAGTATAGCAGCATATTTGGATCTTTATATAATAATATGGAACAAGGAAAATGAAACATTTACTTTATAAATTTCTGTCTTCTACCCAAGTTGCTCTCGGGAGGCAAGGATTTTGAAACTC
Source organism: Elephantulus edwardii (assembly GCF_000299155.1). Lineage (NCBI taxonomy): Eukaryota > Metazoa > Chordata > Mammalia > Macroscelidea > Macroscelididae > Elephantulus > Elephantulus edwardii. The sequence goes on along the minus strand of NW_006399808.1, from coordinate 13,200,734 downwards.
TGTCTCACATACTTTTGTCCATGTTGCCAAAAGGGACCAGTCCTTGGAGAAGGACATCATGCTTACAAAGGCGGAGGGACCAAGGAGAAGAAGACACTGGATGAGATGGATTGATACAGTGACTGGGGTAATAGGGTCAGATGTGTTGGAGACAGTGACTTTAGTTCAGGATAGGACAGGATTCAGAGCGTTATTGCATAGGGTCACTACGAGTCACCAACTTGACACGACAATGACAAGAATCATAAGTTTCAGTTGAAGATGTGGGCACCATAAAATAAAACTGGCTTATTGATGAGATGTTTTAAACACTACCAAGAGCAAAGGCAAAAATAGATTCTTTGTCTTTGAAGCCAAATCTACACTAGGACAAGTGTTTTGGATAAGATCTGCACCAAAAAATTCAGAATATTCATCAACCTGTAGTTTTTGGAGACATTCTTTCTGATCTTCTTTGAGTTTAATAACCAGTAAAATAAAATATTACCTAGATAAAACAGAAGTTAATACTTTTTTCCTTTTATGAAACTTGCCAACAAAATAGAGGACAACAACACTTAAAATATATAACAAATAAGTTATTAGCATACAGATAATTTTTATTGTAATTTATTTCATGTAAATTGAGATGATTTGCTTTAAATGGAATTTAACATTTGTTTCTGAGGATGTGAAGTAGTCTGGTTCACATAAGGAGTGTCATTTTTCAATTACTTGATTTAGTTGAGTGATTTTTTATAAAAATGAAAAAGAAAAGTAAAAGAACATTTTCTACTTAACACTTAATCTGTTCAGAGAAGCAAATAAAATTATTTAATTCAGTTAACAATATGGCGAGAATTATTCCTTAGAATATTTTAAAGAACAATAAAAATAATAAGTAAAAATAAGATCTAGTATTTTTATTATATTTTCTTTGGAATTTAATTGTTTTCTCCCTTTAAAATAAAAAAATAAAAATTCAACATCTATTGAAGAATGACCAACACATGGGCCATGGCAACTCCCCTGGTGGCTTAATAACTGCTTTTTTTCAGTACAATGACATAGCATTGGAATAAAATAGCAACATTTTGATACTAAAATTGGTCAAAATCAAACTAAAGCTTTAAGTATAAAATCTGGGGGAAATATGAGAAAATTATTCCTGCGGAAACAATTCCATACCCAAATTTCTCTGAAAGCATTCCAATGTCACTTTTACTACTATTTACTTGAATTTGTTTAACTTGTATATCCCAAAGTCATAAAAAGCAACTTAGACTCTCCTTCTAGTATTAAGAATTTGCCATTTTCTCTTGGTCAGCTTGTATTGTAAAATTTTTGTTACCTGAGAGGAAGCAATTAGGTTAACTAAGTGTGTCTGTCACATAACCCTCTGGGAGGAGAATTTAATTGTGTTTTCCAAATTAAAAAGAATGAGATACATTCTCCTCTTTTCACGTTAAAAAGGTCCAGGAGGGCTTAGCATCCAAGAGGCCTGGGGATATTCTTCCTGTGGGGGAGACTTGAAGCTTTTGTTTTTAAAGTCTTAGGATCCTGACAAAGAGCTGGATTGTTGAGAAAGGAGGGTTGCTGGACTTCAATGAGAAGCAGCTGCTAACTGTGCTTCTGAAGGAAATTTCCCAGAGACAGAAAGGAGACAGGTATTTATGGTGTTATGTGAGAAGAGGCCCCTCCTGCAGGCAGTGCAGCTAGAGCTAGATAAGAATAGGGGCTATAGGTGTGGTGTGGTACAGTGGTTGATGTCTATAAATTTCTTGAAAGTAAGAACATCTGATTATAGCTAAGGTGCCACAGAAGATCCAGTATGATTCAGACCTACATATCCCACGATACTCATCTGCCCTTCTGCCAGTAGAGAACTAGAAGAAAGATCTACCACTGAAAACCAGCCATGAGAAATAGCTATAGATCAGAACTGCAACTAATCATGAGAAAGACACAGAAGGCAGCAGTGTTTGTTCAATTGTATATCTATGGCTTTGCCATGAGTTAACTGCACTTGATTGCAGCTAATAACAAGTCAGTATATAGAAGATTCTTACAGCAGTATCTTCCATTTTTATCCCTTCATACGTACACGTGCTCATGTATATCCACCCCTCACTCCCCCTACATAAAGTATTAAATCAGTTCCTGAGCCCCGAAATCTTCATAGTGAGGTCTAGAACTCAATGGGGTCCTCCTTCCTCTTTTGCATATTTAGTAAAAATCATTTGTTCACTATCCAAGTAAGTCACATTTATATTGATTAAAGTATTTGAAACTGGAGACCCAAGTTCAGAAGACTTATATTAATTATTAGGGAGCACAGATGGATAATCTTCAGTAGAATCTTGCTTGCATGTGAAATCAATGTGAAGCAAAAAGCTTCACTGTAATCTCAGAGGCTCAGCAGTTTGAGGCCACCAGCAGTTCCATGGGAGAATGGGCAAATCTTCTCCTATGTGACTAACTGCCTCTGAAACCCCCCAGAGAATTTGCTATAATTTGGTTCTGACTCTACAGTACACAACAACAGCAGCACCACTATGCCTAGGTCTAACGTTTTTTCAAGGCCCTTTGAAATTTTTAGATCTCTTCTCACTTGGAAAAAAAAAGAATATGCCTATCAATATACGTTTGAAGGAAGCTCTAGTGGCCTAGTGGGTAAGTAGTTTCACTGCTAACCTAAAGTCAAGCAGTTTGAATCCACTAGTGGCTCCAAGAGAGACAGATAGGCAATCCTCTGTCATGTAATTTACAGCTATTAAAAATCCACTATGAATTTTAGCTACGAGTCAGTTCTGACATGACAAGAATTGAGAGAGTGTGAAAGAGTGATATGAATTTGAAATTTCATCCTCAATCACGAGGCTAAAGGACAATGTCAAGTTTTATTTGCATTTGTGGTTACTTTACGATTCTTCTTGGTTACTTCATTCCCTTTTATTCTGCCTCTAGTTTCTTGCATTCCTTAGCTTGGATTTTGGAAATGATTGTCTTCATTACTGAAGCATTTCTGAATCTGCTTTCTTAAAGCACACTTTCGGTAATAATTTAACTTCTTCTTTTGAATTTATTTTACTTTTTTTGTGATATCTTTTCCAAATAGTGATCTTATATATTGAATTCTATTACTTGTTTGATATTTATGGTACATAAAATGTTAAATGTAGTCATGAGAAGACCCATGGGAAAAATTAAGCTGATGCATGCCTGTCTCTCAGAAGGTTAGAAACTTTCTTCTGGCCATTCTTAAATCTTTCCATGAAACTGACACTTAGCTTGGTGGTGTGTGTCATTAACTATTCAAGTGAAATGTTGTGGAAGTTTGCCTCTATGCTTAGGTGCTGTGAAACAAAGTCCTGATAATCGAATTTTTAAAGTACAGTCTTCAAAACCTTATGAGTACAATTCGTCTCTGCTTGTACAGTTACCAACAGTTGGGACTGATTAGAAAGCACTGTTTTGTTTTGTTTTTTCCTTTGTTTTTTAAAAAGGACCTTGCACCTAATATTCTGCGTGATAAATTATTTACTGAGTAAAATAATGACTAAATGAATGCATGTCATAAGCGATGTGTAAACAATTTTAAAGACTTCTCCTTTAGTTGAGAGATTCTTTATAATAAATAATTTAACCTTCCAATCTCAAAGCACACAGTTCAAACCCACCAATTGCTTAGGGAGAAGAATGGGCTATTCTCCTCCCATGAGATTTCCTGCCTTCAGAAACCCTCAGGAGGGTCACCTATGAATTAGTTCCAACTCCATAGCGTGTAACAACAACAAAAGCTATCAACTCAATTTAAAAATTAGAAAACTATTCTAACATGTCTAATCACAATAATTTTTAAAAATAATTCCATTTTAAAAACAATAGAGAGAAAAATTTAGTACTTTGAGGCAACATAGTAGAGGGATCTCTTCTTTACAAATATTAAACAAACTCAACTCCCTTTAATAGGCTTATATTTCTTTCTTTTAACCTTGTGTCTAGAGATCTATAACTCTCTTCTACCTTCAGCCAATGTCAAAATACTCAATTTATTAAAAATAATTTTGTTACCTAGGTTATACACACG
>NW_006399808.1:13158302-13191924 GCF_000299155.1 Elephantulus edwardii | reverse complement strand
AAAATATTTACCTATAATATCTTAATTTTTCTCTTTGATGAAAGATTACTATAAATTATACCTATATTTATGACTAACAAAATACTGGCTTAAGCTGCCACAAAATATATCATTTAAATTTCTATCCCATATTCTGATGTGCTAAATACTATCCTATTAAGTAACAAAACAGTAATTCATTCAGATTTAATAAACCTTTATTCCTCAAAACTCACAAACTTTCTTACTTTCCAAGTGCAAGTCCATAAGCTTGTGCTTAATCAAAGAGATTATCTAGATTATCAAGAGAATAAGTATCTATAGAACAATGTGATAACTTATTTTAATAAGCATATTTTTTTGCTACAAACAAAATTATGTACTTCATCCACATTTTGATCAAAGGTGCAATAACTCTTTGTCATACATTTGATTAAAAAGGCACAGTAATTTTTTTTGTTTGGTTGGGTTGTTTTTGATATAATAGATTGTTTTAAATTTTTACATTGATTTGGGTACAAAGTTCATATATATTTTGTTTCACAATATGCCTCATTCACATTATGTTTCATAGTATCAGTCTCATTTACTATGTTATAAAATCAATCACCATTAAACCATGACCATCATTATTCTGTCTTTACAAATTCCCATTGGTTATTTCCCATTTTCTTTAACCTCCTCTTCCTCCACCCCCCAAATTGTGTGACCCCATGATTTCCTCTCTGCTTACTCTCATGCCTTTCTTTCCACACCCTCTCCCCTTGGATCTACATACCCATATTACTAGTTATTCTTCTGTTTTTACAATAATGATCCTATGTAGTGTTTATCTTTCTGAGACTGCTGAATTAGTTCACTCAGTATAATGCCCTCTAGTCTCTCCCAAGTTATGTAGTAATTTTCAAAATCATTGCTTCTGAGTGTTGTGTAGTATTCCATTTTGTGAATGTACCACAAATTTTCAATCCATTGGATTATGGTTGGACATTTCCATGTCCTTGGGATTCTGAATAAAGCTGCTATGAACACTGGTTAATCTCTATTTGTGTCTCAGTTCTAATTTCCTAGGGGGTGTATTCCGACAAGTGGAATAGCTTGATCATATGGGATTTCTGTGTTCAACTTTTTGAGGAAATGCCAAACTGCCTTCCAGAGTAGTTGTACCATTTTATGATCCCACTAATAGTGTATGAGAGTTCCTATATCTCCACACTCTCTCCAACATTTATTGCTTGCTGTGCTTAATATTAAACTTTTCATCTCCTGCTGAAATGAAATGGTATCTCACTGTGGTTGGGTTTACATCTATCTTACAAAAAGGCACAATAATTTTTGTAAACAATTACAGGCACATTGGTTGAAGAGTTATATAAAATTGTATTTTGAAATATCTGCACAAAAATGCATTTATGGTATTTTTCCAAAGTAAATTAATGAAATGTTAAAGTAACATACACACAGTAAAATTACAAGGAAATCAAGAAAAGAAAGGAAAGATTTATCATTGAATGTTGTATCTAGGGAACCATGTGGATGCACATAAATATATACATGTCCACAATTACCTTTACAATGGGCCAAGGTTCAACCAGTAGCTATATAACTGAATGGTTTTAAGACAATGATAAAGAGAATTTAAAACAGATTGCAGGCAGAAATCACTGAAAAAGTAGGACAAGTTAGGACTGGGAAATTAATAAACAGCTGACAAGCAAGTGTATTACTTGAACCCTCTGCTACTGTCATCATTTGGAGGAGAATGTTGAAAACTGCCACCTTCCTTGACATTGAGACACTTGTACCTTCTCTCATGCTTTTTCCTCTCTAGTAGCAGGTGCTAAAAAGCATTAAAAAACAACACTCACTCAATTGAATCTTTAAGTATAATTACAGAGTTCAAGCTCTTAGCCTCCACAGTTTAACAACCTCATGATTTGCATTTACTCTTATCTATGGTTTCCAAAAGAGTATTTTCTGTCTCTCCCTCCTCCCTCCCTCCCTTGCTTTTTCCCTCTCTCCCTCCCCTCCCTCTTTCTTACAAAGCACTCCAAAATATGACTCCCTCATTGGAATATGTGTGTGTGCGCATATGAGTACCTCTTTGATGCTTTGGGACTGATGGCCAGCAAAAGCTTTATGTAGTGATCCTGAGTCTAGCTGTCTTTTCTTCACAGCTAAAAAGAATCACGTTTTTCTATACCAGGTTGGGCATTGCCAGCTCAACCCTAAATGGTAGACCCTTATGTCCACTCTGACAACCCTTCCATTCCCAAATGTATCATTTCAAGAGCTTCCTGAAACTTATTGTTTTAATTTTAAGTCTCATTCTCTCTTTTCACACATCTTGGCTTCTGGTGCTTTCTGAGATTTCTTTTGTTTGTTAAAAATGTAATCTTTGTTAAAAAAAAAAAGAAAAGGAAAAATGTAATCTTTGTATGAATTTGCTCTGGGACCTGGCAGTGTATATTAGTTCAATCCATTATATTGTTGGCTGTTGTGATATTAAACTCCCCTGGATATCCTTGGCCATTTAAGCTCTCTTCCCAAGGGTTCTCTAAAATGTTGAGTTTTGTTTATAATGTCAATGTTGCCCAGAATCTAATATATAAGGGAACTGATCATGTGAGTGTATAGCTGGAGCTGAAACATTTAGTCAAAATACAAGAATAGCTGCTTTAAAAGTATAGTGTAGTATCATGCTTTGGCTCTAATTTCTTGCTTTATTACTGTTCCCTGGTTTTTCATTCCCTCTTCTCACTTAGTGACATAGTATTTATTGTCCTTGTACTCTTTTTTGTAAGGAGAAATAATCCTATAAAGGAGAAAAAAACATTATTTCCCCAATTAACATATTCCTAAAACATAGGTCAAAGGAAAGCAAAATGCACCACTGGTGAGGTTGGCTCCCACCCACCTCATCTCATCTCATCTCATCTCATCTCATCTCATCATCTCATTTCATTAAGGATTTCTCTGGCACTTTGTATCCACCAGTGACTCTGCGCAGAAAATATGGGCAATTTCCCTCTGTGCCATGTACATAGAAACCCATTAGAGGGTCTTAATTTTGAGTTATTCTTGACTCCATTATAATGAGATTGAGATGAGTGATTCTGGTTCTGATTCACAGCTGCACCTCTATTGAGTTTCAGAGGTTGTTAAATATTTTGGGAAGAGCTTTTCCATGTTTTACCTATGGAACAACTGGTCTTCTGTCAGAGACCTCTTTAAAGCACTGAAGAGTGCCTGATCCAGGCCATGGTCTTCACAATTACTTGCTATGCATCCAAGAGCTGGGCAATAACTAAGGATGATAGAAGAAGTATCAATGCCTTTGAGTTGTGGTGCTGGAGCAGAGTGTTGAACATACCATGGACTGCCAGGAGAACAAACAAGTCTGTCCTGGAGAGGCTGAAATCAATTTGCTCCGTGGAAGCAAGGATTTTTGAGGCTCCATCTCACATGCTTTGGGCACATGGCCAGGGATGACCAATTCTTGTAGAGGGACGTATTGCTTGAAAGGGTGGAGGGGCAGAGCAGGAGAAGAAGAGACAGGATGAGATGAGTATGTATTACATGACCAAGGCTCCTTAAAGATAAGCAAAGTGACCTGGGAATGCATTTAAGATGAGACACTGTGAATAACATAACGGATTCTCCGTCCTATCACATATCTGTGACATATGACAAGCTTCCCAAGTTGGGAATGATGACAGGCATTTTGTACATTTCTTAAGCTCACTCTTGCTGTCAACTTGAAACTGACTCATTGCTGACCCTCTACTGGGATTTCAAAACAATAAATCTCATGAGAATGCCCTTCTTTCTCCTGCAGAGATAGTGGTTAATTCAAACAACCTGAGAGGCACAGATTTTGGATTTAGATTTGTAACTCTCTACACCACACCTCTGGAGCTCCCCATGATGTCTACTTTTCATGTGTGGGTCTCGAAGAGAAAGAGATCCTGCACTTGAGTACTTAGGGGGGATGTGGATGTGCAGGGGAAAGGGGAGGTTACTCATTGTGTTGTACAATTTGATGAGTGGGGGATGAGGGAAATTGAAAGAATTTGTTCAAATTTATATTTGAATTTTGTAAATAAATGAGTAGAAAAATTTAAAAATTAAAAAAAGAGAGGGGGGGGAAAGAAAGAGAAAAATACAAAGATTTCTGGGTCCTGATAGAAGAAAGATTCTGTGTGATACAAAAGGTCCTACCCAATGACTGTGCAGCAAAAACAGCCTGAATCCTACTTCTGTAAAGTTTATAGTTAAAATAAAACCTTGTGCATCAGTCTTTTTTGTAATATGGGGTTTCTTTGCATCAGAGACTTTCAAGCTGACTACTACTACTCAAAAGTGATTGCATATTTTATCTAGAAAGATACAACCTTGTTCGTCTTTATATCAGAGAGACTTGTGGGGGGCATATTCATGTGTCCCACAATGCTATGAAGGTAATCAATAGAAATTAGGGAACAATAAGCCTTAAAGCTGATAATGGAGAAAATTATCACCATATTGATCTGTGACTAAGAGTCATACAACTATCTCAGCAGACACTAAATGGCCTACAAATTGACAGCTCACTACTGGTGTGTTATTATTTCATAAGTCTTCCTAGTACTATATGGCACTTGGGAGGGATATTTGATGGTAAAATAATTGAGATTTACTTCCAGAAACTCAACAAAAGATGAAAGCTAGAAAAAGAAATCAAGTTGATTTATAGAAATTAAAAACAGGTTATACTGCTTTCATACACTGAGTTTAAACCTACACCAGAAATTATTCTGTCCTCATTTCAAACTTGAATTTGTTTCTTTCTTTAATTTGGAATAGCTCACTCTAAAACATTGCTAACGTTTTAATTTTGGTAGCAAAACATATGATGTTTGGAATGTAGTTTTTCTAAAACACTGATTTCAAACTAAAACTAAGGTCAAATTAAAATACTTTCTTGTATTCATTTATGATAGTGTGCACAGTGTCCTATTTAGATCAAATCCCATGGGTCAAAGGTAGGTATATTCTCACAACTTTATGCTTATGGATCTTTCCTAGGCATCTTGGAAACAGTTATCATGAGAGCATTTACACAACAGAAATTTAAAAACAAAACAAACAAACAAACAAACAAACAAAACAAAAACCTGTAACTCAGGATACTTCCCTACCCTGAAAGTCAGTCCTTAAACATGTCCCAACTTAGCACTGGGGAGCAATTTTTAAACTTTTGCTTTCAACAAACTGAAGTGTATTTTGGATTTTGAGCAAAGAATTGCATCGTTTTTCTGACTTATTTGGCTTATATGAGTCTAATTATGGATAAGTTGAATTTTATGTTTAAATCAACTTGGATTATTTCTGTATTAAAAAGGTTTCTATAAGGGCTAGACTCTAGTTGGATGATCTCTCCTTCCCACCACAGTGACAACACGGACCACTGCATATGTTGGGAGCACATCCTAATTACTAGCTAGAGGACAATAGTAGCCAAAAATCTTATAGACCAAACCCACTCTAGTACATTACTCTGAGGGTAGAATTTATATTACTCTCTTCATGGCAAATGGAGTAATAAGCAATCAAATCATGATACGTGTTTTCGGAGAATATGTACAATTACAGTGTTAGTTTTATTCTTTTTCAAAGTACTGATCAATGTCAAACTTCTTGAAAAGTAGTGATGAAAGAACTAAAGGAAGGAAATGAAATGTGCTGTAACAGTATGTAAAGTTTATCTAGCCTTAGAGAATTCAGAGATAAAGGATGAAAGACTTGTTCCAGAAGCAAAGAGTGATAGTTTCTTTTATCAGGTAAAAAGAGTGTAAGTGAATCACTCAAAACTGACTTTGTTTATTATCCAGATTTCCTATGCTTTATCTTTTAGCAAAAAATAACAGTTTGTGAATGCTCTATATAATGGCATAAGTGATAAGGGAAAAGGCAGTGGTGTAGGGAGTAGAGCTAAAAACAGGAAAACATAAAGAATATATAAATATCTATCTCATGAGGATTTCCTGGAGGGGAGAGGGGAAGCTTAGAGAGAAGTGGGCAATTTCAAGACCCCACACAGGCTCCTTTAACAATAAGTGCAAAAAGCCTCAGGAATTCATAGCCCCAAAGAATTAGACGGCATGATATAGAATAATGACTGCTGGCTCAGAAAGCAAGCAAGTTGTCTGAACTCTACAGATTATTATAGTTATTACATTAACCCCTGATGCCAAAAAGGATGAAAATGTCCCTATCTATAGTCCATTTTTCACATGGAAATGATGTGTTATGTACTTACCTTATACAATGGTACAGTATTCAAAGCTCTTTTGTCTCAACTTTTAAACATCAGAGCAGTCATGTGAAATATATATAGAAAACATGGGTGAAGGTTCAAAACAAATTACATTTTACCATTTTAAAATATTTTTATAACTTATCAAATAAGATATGCAAAGCTTTATCGAAATAGCTTTGGTTATGCCGAAAAGCATATATATTAACATGTATTTAGGGAGCTCTGGTGGCCTAGTGTCAAAAAGCTGTGTTCCAATTCCAAAGGCACATGGTTCAGGACCATCAACTACTCCATGGGAGAACGATGAGCAATCTCTTCCAGTGCAATTAACTGCCTCTGAAAATCCAGCAGAAGGTCAGCTAAGGGTCGGTCCTGACTCTATAGTACAAACATCAAACAACAACAAGATGTATTGATGAAATATAATTGAAAATACATTACTATTTAAAAAAGAAATAATATAATATTTCATATACAGAAAACACATGAAAAAAGAATAGCAACACACATTTCCATAGTGCTGAAGAGCAACGATGTAGGTCTAGATACAAAGATGTGCCTAATCTAGGCCGCAGTTTTCTCAACTACTTGTTATGCTTCAGAGAGTTGGACAATGACTAAAGATGAATGAAGAACAATAGATGCCTTTGAGTTATGGTGCTGGAGAAGAGTCTTGAACATACTATGGACTGCCAAGAAAACAAATAGGTCTGTCTTGGAGAGGGTGAAACTAAGTCTTTCCTTGAAGGCTAGGGTTTTGAAGCTCTGCCTCTCTTATTTTGGGCATGTGACCAAGGAGAGATTGATCCTTAGAGAAGGACATCATTCTTGGAAGGGTGGACAGACAGCTCAGAAAAGGAAGACCCTGGATGAAATGGATTAATACAGTAACTGGGGTGATGGGGAATTGGTATGTCAGAATTAGTGAGACTGGCTCAGGGCAGAGAAGGGTTTAGAGCTGCTGTAAATAGGGTCACTATGCATCACAGGTGACTCAACTAATAATATTCTATGAAAGACTTGGAAGCAGGAGTGGCATCCACTTTCTAAACAACTTGCCTCTGGAAACTCTATGAACTTTGATAAATGATGATAGTTGTAGATGGGTTTCAGCCCTTTTGTTCATACAGTCTCTACTAGCTGTGCTCAACTCAAAGGCAATCAACAATAATAACAATGCACATTTGAATTTCTTTCAAGAATAATTTTCTTTTAAAAAAATTATTAAGAGTTTTGCCCATTATCCATCTAGCACTTTGTTGTATTGTGGTGGTTTGCATGTGGCTATAATACAGACTATGATATTTTAAGTCATTTGCTATATATCTAAGAGCTGGACAATGATCAAAGATAATAGAAGAAGAATTGATGCGTTCAAATTGTGGTGTTAGAGAAGAGTACTGAATAGATGGCCAAAAGAATAAATGGATATATATTTCGAAAAGGGCAACCAGAGCACTCTTTAGAGGCAAAGATGCTCAAGTTTCATTTCACAAATTTTGGGCTTGTTAGGAATGACATCATGTTTGGAAAAGTGAAGGGTCAGCAAAGGAAAGAAAGACAATGAGATGGACTGATACAGTGACTGCAGCAGTGGGCTCAAGACTATCAGAGATGATTAGAATGGCACGTTCCCCATTATAAATCAAACAATATTATCTGAGATTTAAGCTTACACCCTTTGGTTGTGTCATTTGGTGGAAACTAAAGTTGGAGAAAATCATGGTTAGTAAAGTGGAGAGATAGGGAAAGTGAGAAGAATTTTCAATGAGAAGAACTGACATAATGACCACAATACTGACCTAAGTAATTTCTTTTTCTTTTTTTTTTTTGCATTTATAGGTAATAGTAATTTTTAAAATTAATTTTAATGAACATTTACAGAGATTTTGGTTTTCCATGCATTCATTGTTGCATTTTTCTCCCTGCCCACCCCTCCCGCTCCAGTTCATTCTTCTCTTTGAAAAATAAAAATTCTTTCACTGGTAAAGAAATAATTCTATACCATGATTCAAGTTAAAAAATAATGCTACTGGGCCAAGGATGTAGAATTTTAAGGCAACAATCTTCTCAGATGGTAAAGTCTTTTTCTTACCCCTAGATATTTAGGTTGATTGAAAGTTACTGCAAGGATTCATTCCTCATACTCACCTATTTATTTATTTATTTACTCTATAATATTCATTATTACATTATAATTATTCTATTTATGCAAGAAAATAATGCTGATTTAAATGCTTAAGTGCTTAACTCTTACCAAAAGGGTTCATCGATTGAACCCAGCCAGACAAACCCTGAAAGGCACTTTGTTGTTATTATGTGTAATTGTATTGTTGTTGTGTGCGATCAACTCACTTGCAACTCATAGGGACCCCATGTATAACAACCCTATCTTGTGCCAATCTCACTGTCTCTGACACACCTACTCCATTACCCAGTCACATCAATCCATTTCATCAAGGGTCTTCCTATCTGGTGCTGACCTCCAACTTCCCAAGCATGGCATCCCTCTCCAAGGACTAGTCCCTTCTTGCAACTTGCCCAAAGTATGTCAGAAAAAGCTTCAGAATCCTTGCCTCTAAAGAGCAGCCTGGCTTCACCCTCTCCAGGACAAACCTGTTCATTTTCTTGGTAGTCCATGGTATAGTCAATGCTTTTCTCCAACACCAGAGCTCAAAGGCATCAATTCTCTTTCTATCATCCCCAGTCATTGTCCAGCTCTCTCATACATAGCAAGCAAGTGATTGCAAAGACCATGGCATGTATCAGGCGCACCTTAGTCTCCAGACTGAAATCATTGCTCTTCAGTACTTTAGAGCTATCTCTAACCACAGACTTTACTATCACAATATGTCTTTTAATTTCCTGGCTGCTAGTGCCAATAGTGTTGACTGTGGAGCCAAGCAAAGTAAACTGAACAATCTCAATCTCTTCACCATCTATCATGATGCTGCCAGTAGGCCCAGTGGTGAGAATCTTTGTTTTCTTGATATTCAAAAGCTTATGAAACAATTGTATTCTATACATAAGCTTACTTTGAGTAAGAACAGACTTAATGACATCTAAGCAATAACAATTTGTACCAGCCATTCACTTAATCACTGGAGATAAAAGAGAGTAAAAAATTACACAATTAAAAAAATTATTTTCCCTTGTAATCTTGTCTAGTCAGTTGAGGTTAAGCCTAGAAATAAAATAGAAATATCTTTGCATTTGGCCTATAATTCCTGTTGACATCAAGTCAATTCTATTTATAAAAAACCCATGGGTGTGAGGACTGATTTGTGCTCCAAAGGGATTTTTAGATGAGAATCACTAGATCTTTCTCCTCAGGCACCTCTGAGTGGATTTGAACCACCAATCCTTTGATTAGTATTTCAGCTGTTAACCATATGTGTCACCCAGGGCAAGCACATTTGGCATAGGAATACATTGATATGTGTGGGATGAGAAGAAACAAGCTTCATCATTGTACTTTTTGTGATGGTTTCCTGGTAATGCACTGCTAAATCTATGTCCTTTTTCTTCTTCAACATTAAGCAGAAACAAAAATGTTAAGTTTGACCCAGGAAAACATTTTTTTTTTTTTTTCATCTTCAAATCCTGGACACTAGACATGCTATTGACTCAATATGTTCATGAGGAGAAGTTCCATGTAAAACTTGATAAAAAAGAGGCTGGGAAATTTGTCGCCTTTTTAACTAAGCTCTATTTGAAAAATTCAACCTTTATTATCTTTCTTTAAAATTACAGTCAATTTCATAAGTTATCCAGGGATAAGCTAATGTGTTAATTTGTAAATGCTTTAATCATTTGTAATTTAGAATTGGGATATTGTTAGCTTGAATTCTTTTTTAACTGCCTTAGAATGAGCTATTAACGGAAAGGTCATCCATTCAAAGCTACTAGTCTCTCTTCAGAGAAAAGATGTGTCTATCTGCTTCTGTAACGATCATAGTCTTAGAAACCCTATGGAGTGTTATGAGTTGCAATACATCACACAATAATGGGTTTTAGCTTGTATTAGATTGACTTTCTCTATACATTTGAGATAGCTATGCACCTGTCCTAGAATATATATTAAGATAAATTACCATTTATCCTGTACCACAGTTTTAAGAATATTCAATTTCTATCTTTAAAAGCAACATAATCAACTATATAAATATATAATACTATTTATTAGTGTTAAGTTTAAAATTTGATGAATTTGTCCTGTATCTACTGTTATGAATTCAATCTTGATCACTCCAAAATTTTCTTGTTTTCTTCTGACATTAGATTTTATAGCATATTTTTATCAAATCATTTGACTTCTTGAATTATAATATTTCATTCTATATTTATAAAAGCAAATTAAACAGATATATCTGAGAATACTTTTCGCTTCCTTCTCCCCTTAGATCTAAGTCTCACTTTATTTTTACAATATTTTTTGAATGTGTACATCAATTTATCAACTTTCAGTGATTTTAGATGGTGAAGAGATTGAGATTGTTAACAGCTTCAGTTTGCTTGGCTCTATAATCAACAATCTTAGTACCAGGCGCCAGGAAATTAAAAGATTACTTTCACTGGGAAAGTCTGCTGTCAGAGACCTCTCCAAAGTACTGAAGAACAATGATGTCAATCTGGAGACTAAGGTGGGCCTGATACAGGCCATGGTCTTAGCAATTATTTCCTCTGCATCAGAAAGTTGGAAAATTACTAGGGATGAAAGAAGGAGAATTGATGCTTTTGAGTTTTGGTACTGGAGAAGAGTATTGAATATACTGACTGCTAGGAGAACAAACAAGTTTGTCCTGGAGAGGGTGAAGCCATGCTATTCCTTAGAGGCAAGAATTCTGAAGTTTCACCTGACATATTTTGGACATGTTGCAAGGTGGGATCAATCCTTGGAGAGGAATGTCATGCTTGGGAGGGTGGAGGGACAGTGCAGGAGAGGAAGACCTTTGATAAGATGGATTGATTTAGTGTCCGGGATAATGGGGTAGGTGTGTTGGAGACAATAAGATTGACATGGGATAGAGCAGAATTTAGGGTTATTATACATAGAGTCACTATGAGTCACAGGCAGCTTGATGGCACATAGTAACAACAACAATAACAACAACAACAACAACATGTCTTGTCCAAGAAATTATCCAATCTTGAATTTTTAGATAATTTTAATGATAATTTTTTACAGAAATTGACATGTGCTATATAGTATTTTTAGTTCTGCTTTTCAATTTTAAGATCCTATTTTGATGTTGAAAACGTTGTACCTGCTTAACATCCTTTGCTTTTTCAATGAAAAATATTTAATTTCTTTGATTCGGTGTGGAAAACTGACTCATAAGAAATTAAAAATATAATAAGTAAATAAATAACAGCCTTTCCCACACCCGATAAAGAGCATTCAGCAGCCAATGGGATGGTGGTCTCTGGTTGCACTGCACACCAGCACCACTAAGGGGCATAGCAGTGCTTTGCCTTGTACTCTTTGCCCCACCTAGGATAGAAAGAGTGCAGCAATCAAGAGGAAACTGGTCTCAGGCATAACTGTGGTCCACTGACGATAATTACAAATCTTAGAAGAGGCAGGCAGCACTCAGGCAAGACTTGCACAGGGCTCTACTACAGTCCAGAGGAAGTGGAAAAACGTTAGGAAGGAAAGCATCCCCATTGCAAAGGACGAGGTAGGACTCTTGCTAAGAGTTCTGTCTTGGTAAACTCAAATTTTCCTCTCCTATAAATGGAACATTTTAAGTTTGCAACTAATAAATAACATCTCATAGATAAAGAACTGTCAATAACCTACACAGACACAATAGAAACACTCAATCACATACTAAGACAAATTTCACATAATGACAAGAAAGTAGCAAGCAGATTCAAATTCTGTGGGGAAAAACACAACCCAAAAAAAACCCAAAAAACAAAACAAAACCCACTAAAATAATTCTTCCCCAAAACAGTAAATTTTCTTACAGACCCAATGAATACTTCAGACAGAGAGGAAAAAGAAATATATTGACACAAAGTCATATGAACAGCTATGGAGAAGGTACTAGTGATAGAAAAATGGAAGTCATAAATAAAGTGAATGCCCCAGAGACAAGGAATCAGAAGAAATATATTTATTTGGAACTATATGAACATCTATGAAAGAATGTGCAAAAGATGGAAGAAAGAATAAAGGCCCTACATAAAGTGAATACTCCAGGGACAGGGAGCCAGAAGAAATATACTGATGTAGGGAAGCATGCATATTATGAAAGAAACTGCAAAAGATAGAAGAAAGAATTGAATTTATAGAACTTTAAAATCATCACAAGATAGAGAAGGGACAGCCAATACAGTACTGTAAATAACAGAGATGCATGAAAATGCAATCTAGAATATCAAGACCAAAATGGTACAAGTTTCCAACATACTAGAGGTAAAAACAAGCAGAACAAAAGAGCTGTGATACAGAGTAAGTGAGCTGGTAGACAAGGACCTCCAATGGGAACATACTAGAAGGAAAAACAGAGAGGGGTGGAAGAAAAATTAAGAAAATACTAGGATCATATGGAATAACATCCAAACAAATGTAAGATTGGAATTCCGGAAGACAAGAGAGGCAGGTAAAAAGTCCTGAAAAACTTGTGGAAGAGGTACAAGAAGTAAACTTCCTAGGTATTACGAAGAACAAAGATATGTACATTCAAGAAAAACAGTGAATCCAAAACAGACTAGATCCCAAAAGAAAAACATCAAGATAGATCATAGTTAAATACTACAAAATTTAAAAAAAAATAAGCAAATAATATTAAAAAGAGTACAAGACACCTACAAAGAGAAAGAATTAGATTACCTTCTGATCTCAGCTGAAACCATGCGATAAAGAAGACAACAGAATGGTACATACAGAAAGGTGAAAGAAAGCAATTGTCAGCCGAGGATCCTGTACTCAGCAAAGCTGTCCATCAAATATGAAGGTTAAATTAGGTTCTTTGCAAAAACACAGGAACTTAAAAAATTTATGAAAATAAGACCAACTCTACAACCCTTTAAGAAATTCTAAGAGAAGACCTTCACACAGAGACATCAAAGGAAAGTGGATGGACCATTGCAACCAGGAAAAAAAACAAAACAAAAGGGGTGGGGGGGAATGGCAAAGATAAAACCTGGCTGTCAATAATCACACTTAATATGAATGGATTAAATGTATGAATCAGAGGGGGAAAGTAGCAGAATAGATTAAAAAAAAAAAGCTCATCAATATGTTGCATGCAAGGGACATATCTAAGAAAAGAGGAGAAAGAGAAACTAAAAATCCCAAGTGAATAATATCTATAAAAAAGGAGGTTTGGCAAAACCAACTTCTGATAAAAATAAACTTCAGAATGAAAACCAACATAAAGTATAAGAAATGGCACTATACATTGATTAAAAGCACAATAGATCAAGAAGAAATAATTTTGGTCACTATCTCCACACCAAATGATAGACTTGCAAAATACATAAACTAAAGAAAAACATACTTGAAAAAAAGAAATAGACAGCACCATAGTAGTGGTCGTTCTTTGCCTTCGAGTCGAGCATGGCTCAGCAACACTATGAACAAAAGGCCTGAAGCCTTTCTACAACTATGAACATTTATCAAAGTTCATAGTTTTCAAAGGCATGTTGTTTAGGAAGTGGATGCCACTCCTGCTTCCAAATAATAGTGGTAGGAGATGTTAACACACCACTTTCACCAAAGGATAGGTCACTTTGAAAGAAACTTAGCAAAGAAACAGAAGATCTAAACTATACAATCAGCAAACTTGACTTGGCAGATACACAAGGTACATTTTCCAGAACTGATCACATACTAGGACACAAAGCAAGCATCAACAAATTAAAAAACATTGAAATAATACAGAGTATCTACTCATCACAATACCATAAATTAGAAATTAAAGACAAGAGGGTAAGACTTATAAAATCAATCATGTGGAAGCTAAATAACACCCTGCTGGAACAAGATTGGATGTAGAAGATATTAAAAAAACAATTTAAAATTCCTCAAAACAAACTATAATAAAAAATACATCATGCCAAAGCCTCTGGGGTAGATATAGTTAAGGTCAACCTCTGGAAATTTTTCATGACAATAGGAAAAAAAGGAAAAAGAAAGAAAGAAAAAAAAAAACAAAACTAATGACCTAACTCAACATCTCCCTCAAATAGAAAAAAGAACAAACTAAACCCCACAGCCTTGGAGGAAAGAAATGAAAAAAACAAAACAAAACAAAAAAACAAAACAACAAACAAACCAAGAAATGAAATCAATGGAAAACAGAAAAACAACTGAAACCATTTTAACAAGACCAGGAGCTAGTTCTTCTCTAAGCATTATGTCCCTGTCCAAGGATTAGACCCTCCTAGTAACATGCCTGAGGTATGTGAGGTGAACCTTTAATACCTTTGTCTCCAAAGAGCACTCCAGCTGCAACCTCTCCAAGACGTATTTGTTTGTCCTTTTGGCACTCCATGGGATGTTCTGTGCTCTTCTCCAACACCAAAGCCCCAAGGCATCAATTCTTCTTCAGTCATCCTTATTCATTGCCCAGCTCTCAGATGCATGACAAGTGATTGAAAAGACCGTAGCCTGAATCAGATGCACCTTAAGTCTTCAAACTGACATCATTTTTCCTGAATAATTTAGAGAGATCCCTAACTGAAGATTTTCCCAGTACAACATATCTCTTATTTTCTTAACTGCTAGTATCAAGGATGTTGATTATGGATCCAAATAAGATGAAGTTGTTAACAGTTTTAATCCATGGGAGAAGGATTGGTAATCTCCTGTGCAATTAACAAACCCACCAGAGGGTCAGTTACAGGTCGCTTCTTCCTCTATGATACATAAAAATAATCTTATCATGATGTTACCAGTTCTAAGAATTTTTGTTTTCTTGACATTGACATGCAATCCATATTAAAGGGTTGATTTTTTGATCTTTTGCAACAAGTGCTTCAAGTCCTCCTCATTTTCAGCAAGTAAGGTTGTATCACCTGTATAACACAGGTTATTGATGAGTCTTCCTGTAATCTTGATGCTACATTCTTTTTCATTGAGTTCAGCTTCTCAAATCATTTGCTAAGTATAAAGATTGAATAGTTTTGAAGGAAGAATACAACCCTGACTCATCCTCTCCTTAATTTTAAACCGTGTGGTGTTCTATTGCTCTGTTCGCACAGTAACCTCTTGGTCTAGGTATAGGTTTTGCATAAGCACAATTAAGTGCTTTGGGATTCCTATTCATCTCAAATGTTAGCCACAACTTGTTATGATCAACACAGTCAAATGCCTTTGCATAATCAATAAAGCATAAATAGTCATTCTTCTGATATTCTTCACTTTCAACCAGGATCCATCAGCAATAAAATCCCTGGTGCCATGACCTCTTTTAAATCTTACTTGAACTTCTGTTTCCTATGTACTGCTCAAGCTGGTTTTCAACGATTATCAGCAGTATTTTGCTTGCATGTGATACTAAAGATATTGTTTGACAATTTCCATGTTTTTTTGGATCATCTTTCTTGGAATGAGAACAAATATGGACCTCTTCCAAGGAATTTTCCTAACCACGGTCTTCCACATTCCTGGCATAGACTGGCAAGCACATCCAGAGCTGCATTTGTTAGTTGAAGCAAGACAATTGGTACCTCATTGATTCCTGGGGCCTTATTCCCCCACCGCCCGCAATGCCTTCAATGCAGCTTCTCCTGCCTCCTGTTTGTATGGTACTTTCTGAAATATTTCGGAGTCAGTCAATTCTTCTTGATAGAAGGACTTTGTATACTCGCTCCACCTTATTTTTTATGCTTTCTGGGTCATCCAATATACTGCCCATTGCATCTTTCAATATTGTGACTTGAGACTTAAATTTGTTGTTTAGTTCTCGCAGCTTGAGAAATGCAGAGAGAGTTCTTCCCTTTTTATCCTCCAAGTCCAGCTCTCTACACATTCCATTATAATACTTTGCTTTGTCTTTTCGAGCTTTGAAATATTCTGTTCAGGTCTTTTATTTAAGCATATTTTCCTGTGTGTGTGTGTGTGTGTTATATTCTGGTGCAATTTTCAGAGATTCCCGTGATATCCATTTCAATTCTTTCTTTCTTTCTCCTTTGTCTTTGTAATTACCTCTTGCTTTCTTCAGGGATGATATCCTTAATATCATCTCACAACTCATCTAGTCTTTAATCATTGCTGGTCAATGCTTTAATACTATTCTTAAGATGATTTTTAAATTCAGATGGATATATTTTTGTGGATTCCCCGGCATGGTGACAGCCAAGCCACAGCTGAGATCAGAGTCCAGACAGGACTGAGCACCCTCTGCAAACAGAGAATTCTTCCCAACCCCCACAGAGGAGATACTGGATGCCCCCTGCAAACAGATTTTCCCCCAGCCTCCCACCCAATGGGTGCCCTGTCTGAACTTTGTTCTTAGTTTAAAGATTAAGCTTACCCATTGTTATGTTGGCAACACTTAAGTTTAAGGAAAATATAGTCTCCGAAGATTGAATATTTTTTTTCGGAGGATTGGCCTAAACTAAATAAAAACCATAGGGAGACTAAGAAAGGGGCCTTTTCACAGTGCTAAATTGTGAGAGGACTTTTGCCTCAGCCTTCCCTCTTTTTCAGAATTCATTTCCCTATGTCCTTGCTTTCTTTCTGCATCCAGTTTACAATATATTCTAAATTATATTTTGGTTCTCATGGAATGCTTTAACTTTTGTCAGCCTCAATTTTAACTTGCACATGATTAATTGATGGTTTGACCCAGAATCCACGCCTGGACTAATTTTTTTAATTATTATTATTAAATTTTATTAGTTTTAATGAACATTTACAGGGATTTTGGGTTTTCATTCCTTCATTGCTGCACCATTCTCTCTACCCTCCTCCCCAGTTTGTTCTTCTTCCCCCGCCATCCGAATGTCTGTTTTAATTGTCCAATTGCCACAGTGCTTGTCAAAGTCAGTTCTGATTAATCTCCTTTGTCAGTGTGTCCTTCGCCATTCCCTATCACTCCTCCCTGAGAGAGACTTCACCCTGAGTCATAAGGAAAAGGGGATGGCGTATTCTCTTAGCTACTTCCTGCTGAAAAGGGACGCTGTGGGTTTTAGGGTGAAGATCTTCTCTCACTACTCTAAAGGGCCCCTTTGGCAGTAGGAAACACATAGACTATTATGGAGATTAATTTTGGAGTTTAGATGCACTGTTATTAATTGTGCTTAGCCGTATATGATCATATCCTTGAAGATGTATCGTGGGGGGAGTTGCAACCTAGAAGACACAAATTTAACTAACAAATTATAAGTACATGAGTCAAAAATTATGGAAAAGTAAAAGAAAAGATTCTTTCGTTGTTTTACAAACCCTCCCCCAGGTCCCCTCCACCATGTAGCCTGATACTGAACTTCTACAGTGATTCCTTCCGTAGATGTGGTAAATCTGACTTCTGTGAAGTCCATCATGTGAAGTCCAAGTGAAAAGTCAACATTTCTGTTTTATAAAAAGGGTATTTACAAAGAATGAATGATTGAAAATACAAAATTTGATCATTCTATTTCCATCCTCACTTCTATCACCACGATCATTTTTCCCAACTAATATCCCTACTATATGTGCTTGATTGAAAATAGAAAGGCATTTGACTATGTAGATCACAACAAATTATGGTTAATCGAGAAGAACAAGAATCTCAGAACACTTGATTGTGCTCATGTGAAACCTATACTTGGACCAGGAAGCAGTTTTCACAATAGAGCAAGGTTCAAAATTAGGAAGGGAGTGCTTCAGGGATGTGTTCTCTATCCATATATTTTCAATCTGGCACCAGCGGTCAGGAAATCAAAAGATTAATTGCATTAGGAAAATCTACTGTCAGGGACCTGTCCAGAGTACTGAAAAGCAATGATGTCAGTCTAGAGACTACGGTGCATCTAATTCAGGCCATGGTCTTCACAATTATTTGCTAGGCATCAGACAACTAGAAAATGCCTAAGGATGACAAAGATAAATCGATGCCTCCGAGCTGTTGTGCTAGAGATGAGTCTTGAACATACCATGGACCAACAAGTAAACAAATAATTTTATCTTGGATAGGGTGAAACCAAGTTTTTCTTTGGGGGGCTAGGATTCTGTAGTTCCATCTCACATTCTTTCGGCATGTGGCCAGGAGGAGCTAGTCCTTGGAGAAGGACATCATGCTCAGAAGAGAAGACAGACAGGACAGGAGAGGAAGACCTTGGGTGAGGTGGTTTGATACAGTAACTGGGGCAATAGGGGGGGTTGTGTCAGAATCAGTGAGACCGGCTCAGGACAGGGCAGGTTTTAGAGCTTTATACGTATGGTTGTTAGGGGTTACAGGAGACTCAACACCACATAACAAGAACAATAACAACATGTGGAACAGATCATTTGGGAGGCTGGACTTTATGAGGTGAAGTGTGGCATCGGGATTGGAGGAAAACTTACTAACACTCTGCATTATGCAGATGATACAGCCTTGCTTGCCAAAACTGAGGACGGGACACTTTTGCTACAGAAGGTCAAGGACTGTAGTCTTCAATATGTTAACATTAAGAAAGCAAAGATTCTCACCATGAGGCCAATTGGCAGCACCATGATGGAGGGAGAAGAGATTAAGATAGTTAACAAGTTCAGCTTGCTCAGTTTCACAGATAACAGTCTTGACACCAGTAGTCAGGAAATCAAAAGATAAATTCTTTTGGGGAACTCTGGTGTTAGGGACCTATCCAAAGTGCTAAAGAACTATGATGTAAGTCTAGGGACTAAGGTGTGCCTGTGTGTCTGATCCACGCCATAGTGTCTGCAATTATTTGCTATGCATCAGAGAGCAATGACTAAAGATAACAGAAGAAGAATTGACGCCTTTGACTTGTGATACTGAAGGAGAATATTGAACATACCATGGATTGCCAGGAAACAATAGGTCTATCTTAGAATGGCTGAAACCAAGTTTCTTCTTGAATTCAAGGATTTTGAACCTCCCTTTCACATACTTTGGGCACAAAGCCAGGAATCCTTAGGAAAGAACATCATACATAGAAGGGTTGTGGGACAGCACGGGAGAGGAAGAACCTGGGTAAGATGATTGACACTGTAACTGGTGCAATGGAAGTAGATGTGTCAGAGTTAGCAAGACTGGCTCAACATAGGGCACAATACAGAAATATTGTACACAAGGTCACTATGACTCCTGTGTCATTAGATGGCACATAACAACAAACATTGTTGTTGTTGTTATGTGCCGTCGAGTCGCTTGCAACTCATAGGGACCCTATGTACAACAGCCCTAAACCGTGCTCTATCCTTTGCCAATCTCATTGCCTCCGACACACCCATCCCGATTACCCCAGTCACCTAATCAATCCATCTCTTAGAGGGTCTTCCCCTCCTGCGCTGTCCTTCCACTCTGTCCAGCATGATGTCCCTCTCCAAAGACCTGTCTCTCCTTACAACATGTCCAAAGTATGTCAGGTGAAGCCCAGAATCCTTGCCGCCAAGGAGCAGCCTGGTTTAACCCTCTCTAGGATGAATCTATTTGTTTTCTTGGCAGTCCATGGAACATTCAGTACTCTTCTCCAGCACCACAGGTCAAAAGCATCAATTCTCCTTCTATCCTCCCTAGTCATTGTCCAACTCTCTGATGTATAACAAGTGACTACAAAAACCCTTGGCTTTTTTCGGGGGCCCTTTGTTTTCCGGGGGGCCCTTTTTGTTTTTGGTTCTTTTGGGGGGTTCCTTACCGGCGGCTTTCCCATCGCAATACGTTTTTTTATTTCCTGCCTACTGGTGCCAAGAGTGTTGACTGTGGAGCTGAGCAAACTGAAGCTGTGAACAATCTCAGTCTCTTCATCATCCATCCTGATGCTACCGATTGGTCCAGTGGTGAGAATTTTTGTCTTCTGGACATTGAGCCTCAGTCCATATTGAAGGCTACAGTCCTTGACCCTCTGCAGTAAGAGCACGAGGTCCTCCTCAGTTTAAGCAAGCAGGGTTGTGTCATCTGCATAAGCAGATTGTTGATAAATCGTCCACCAATCCTAACGCCACGCTTCTCTTCATAGAGCCCAGTCTCTCTGATAATCTGCTCTGCATACAGGTTGAAAAGGTATGGAGATAGGACACATCCCCGGCGTACACCCTTCCCAATTTTGAACCATGCAGTGTTGCCCTGCTCTGTTCTGACTACTGCCTCTTGGTCCAAGTATAGGTTTCGCATTAGCATGATTAAATGTTCTGGGATCCCTATTCTTCTGAGTCAGCCACAGTTTGTTATGATCTACGCAATCAAATGCCTTTGCATAATCAATGAAACACAAATAGACATTCTTCTGGTATTCTCTGCTTTCAGCTAAGATCCATCTAACATCAGCAACAATATCCCTAGTACCACGATCCCTTCTAAACCCAGCCTGGACTTCTGGC
The DNA here is from genome assembly GCF_000299155.1 of Elephantulus edwardii. NCBI lineage: Eukaryota > Metazoa > Chordata > Mammalia > Macroscelidea > Macroscelididae > Elephantulus > Elephantulus edwardii. Next base: position 13,171,162 of record NW_006399808.1, on the reverse strand, counting down.
AGTTCTCTGCTGATGTACTGTTCCAGTCGTTTTTGGATAATGTTCAGTAGAATCTTGCTTGCATGTGAAATCAATGAGATTGTTCTGTAGTTTCCATACTCAGTTGGGTCGCCCTTCTTTGGGATGGGAACAAATATAGACTTCTTCTAGTCAGTTGGCCAAGTGGTTGTTCTCCAGATTTCTTGGCACAACTTGGTGAGCACATCCACGGCAGCATCTGTTAGCTGAAATATGTCAATTGGTATACCATCTATTTCGGGGGCCTTATTTTTTGCTATTTCCTTCAGAGCAGCTTGAACTTCTGCCTTCATCACCATAGGCTCTGGCTCAAGTCCTATTTCATTAAATTCTTCTGTATCTGCCAATTCCTTTTGATACAATGACTCAGTATATTCCTTCCATCTTCTTTTGATACCTCCTGGATCATTTAACATTCTGCCTACAACATCCTTGATTGTAGCAACTCCAGGTATGAATTTGCTCTTCAGTTCCTTGAGCTTAAGAAATGCTGACGAGTTTAGCCCTTTTGATTTTCCGACTCTAGCTCCTCGCACATTTCATTGTAGTATTCTGCTTTGTCATTGCGTGCTGCCTTTTGGAATCTTCTGTTCAGCTCTTTAGTGTCTTGGATTCTTCCTTGTGCTTTAGCTTCTCTACGTTCCAGTGCAATCTTCAGAGTTTCTTCTGACATCCATTTTGGTCTTTTCTTCCTCTTCTGTCTTTGTAATGACCGTTTGCACTCTTCCTGGATGATACATTTGACATCCTCCCACAACTCATCTGGTCTTCGCTCATTAGTGTTCAAGGCCTCAAACCTGTTCCTGAGATGATTCTGAAATTCAGGTGGTATGAAATTAAAGTCATATTTTGGCTCCTGTGGATTCGATTTAATTTTCCTCAGCTTCAGCTTGAACTTGCATATGAGTAGTTGGTGGTCTGTTCCACAATCAGCTCCTGGCCTAGTTTTCTCAGCTTCCTTGTTATTTAAATTGTTTGTATTCCAGTCAACAATTATCCTTAACACATCCTGATTGCATGTTGGGACAACTTTAAACTGCAAGATTTGGTAAAAATGTTTAATTTTTTCCTCTTTTGTTATGGATGTAGGAGTTAAGTTTGAATAATGCTTGTATTAACAAGTCTTCCTTGCATGTGTATGGATAATATCTTAACAATCACAACATTATATTTCAGGATGTTGTTGTATACTGTGGAGACTGAACCAACCTGTAACTGATCCACTGGTAAGTTTTAAACACAGGAGAGCAGACTGCCCATCCTTCTCCAGAGGGGTAGCTGGCTGATTCGAACCCTGTGACTTTGTAATTGCAATGCAACTTCTTGCCACTAGGCCACCAGTGCTTTCTTAAAACCAACTTTTTGACAATGTATGCAATACTATTCTTCTTCTGTTTTTCATTCCCAGCATAGTATACCATGTGATTACTTGATTCAAAGTGGTCAAAGCTAGTCTGCCTCATCTCATAAATGCCTAGAATGTCAATGTCTGTGCATTGCATTTACTTTTTCACAATTTCTACTTTTCCAACATTCAATGTACTTATATTCCATGTTCCAATTATTAAAAGATGTTTGCCTTTGTGTTTCCTCATTTCAATTGACTTTCAAACTGGACTGTACCACTATCACAATCCTCTACTGTTCATAGGGTTGTCAGAGGCCTGCTATTTAAGAAGTAAATGACCAATCCTACTTCCTAATCTGTCTTGATATGAAAGTTCTACTAAAATCTGTCCACCATGGATAACTCCTGTGACATTTGACACACCAGTAGCATAGCTTTCGGTATCATAGCAATCCACAACTTATCTCAGTACAGCAAACTGACAGACAAGTACTATACCAATTAGTAAAATGTTTTCCCCAAACACAACAACTTGACAGTTTAGTTTATTATTCTAATAGTAAATCAGTTTTTATGCCAGGACCAAGGACCCAACAAATTTTTAATCATAAAGGTATATCCATTAGGCTTTAATTGTGTATAATACCTTATAAGCCTTTCTCCACCTTTATCTAAAAAATGTATGAATCAAAAATAATAGACCTAATCCTTGGACATGAGGTAAGTTGTTTTCTATAATGAGTATTCTTACAGATAATGACCAAGACGAAAATTAACTAGTAAAATTCTTTTAAGTTTCTTCTTGCTGCATGCCCGAGGTAGATGTTTATAGACACTATGAACATATTTCACGACATTTTTCAGTGAAAAGAAAGTGAAATCATTTAACTTTTGGAAATTGAAATTATATGATTTTGTCATTGCTTATTTTCTGACAACACCCAGAGTTGATAATTCACCTTGGCTAATGATTAGTTTACAAATGTGATTGTAGTGATTGGAAAAAGGAACTCTGGTGTCATAGAGCATTTTATATTTTGCTGCTAACCAAAGATAGGGATTCAAATCCATAACCTGCCTTTCAGGGGAAAGATTGTCAGTCTGTTCCTGTGATGATTCACCACCTTCGAATAGGTGGTCACCAGAATCAGCTCTCTTGAAGTCTGGTGGCTAAGTGGAAAGGAGCTGTCCTGCCAACCCAAAGGTCCATAGTATAAATCCCCAGCTAGCTACTCCTTGGAAGAAAGATGATCAGTCCCCTCCCATGTGATTTACTGCCTCTGAAAACCCACTGGAAAGTCAGCTATAAGCTGATTCCAACTCTATGATACTTAACAACAACAACAACAACAACAAACAATACCAATTGTTATCTGCTAACTGAAAGATCAGTAATTTGAATCCATGAACAACTTCAGCAGAGACATAGAATAGTCTGTTTTCAAAAGATTTATGGCACTAGAAAGCCTATTATGGGTAATTCTAATCTAGCTTTCTTTTATTAGAAGTCTAAAAATGGGTTGTCAAATAAAAACTGGTTGTAGTTGAAAGATTTAACCTCTAGCATGTCAGAGATCTTGAGAATGGTGCAAAATAGGAAGAAGTTTCTATCTTTTACTCATCGGGTAACTATTAGTCATAGTTAGCTGCATGGTAGACATGAAGCCCAAGAAAGGCCAAAACCCACTAGATGGTCAGCTATGCGTCATTTATGGCAGTAGTGAGTAATTGAGTGAATGAGCCTAAGAAATATAAATTTAGACAATGACAACAACAAAGAACTTGATAAAAATCTGGTTGTCACTGCTGGAAATAGAAGTGCCAAAGGGAATACTTCTGTGTCATTCAGCCTAAATTCTCCTAATTGAGAAAGTATTCAAATGATAATGACTGTTTAAAACCTCAAATTCTGCTGACTGATCAGTTTGCCTTGTTGAAATGAAAGCCTGTCTTTGGGGATTTTATTTCTTTTTAAAAGAACAGAATACAAAATACCTTTTATGGTAGTTTGTAGTAAATACTTCTTGGAGAAACAGAAATGAGATACTTATTCTTGATGGATTCTGGGACTGTAATCAAGCTCTGGTTGTCAGAATAGTTATGAAGACTTTCTCTAGTAGAGAGGGAAGACATTCTTTCTGGGTAAAAATAAAGTATGACCACCTCTGTTCCTATGGTCAAACATAACTCCAGTTACTGTCAATTTTCTCTGGTTACTGTTTCAGGGTTGTTGTTGTTAAGCGCTGTCCAGTCATAGACAACTCATAGCAACCCTATGAATCAAAGTCCTCAACACTTGCTTGACTTTCGTCCTTTCTCCAGGATCATAGGGTTTCCAGAAGCAAGCTATTTAGTAGAGAGGGAGACGTTTCTTTCTGGGTAAAAATAAAGTATGACTATCTCTGTTCTTATGGTGGAAATATGGTCAAGCATAACTCCAGTTACTGTCAACTGTCTCTGGTTACTTTTTCAGGGTAACACATCAAAATTACAGATTATTAAAAGAAAAAGTCCAATTCCTACTTCTGCAAAAAGGAGCTTTGAATATAGGTCCTTATTTCACTTTACTCACTACCATCAACTCAGTTGCAACTCATAGACACCTTCGATTGTCCATGTTTCTCCCCTGAGGCCACTGGTGGATTCAAACCAGCTCACTACCAACTATGTCACTTAGAGTCTACACTATGGTTTCAAAATCATCAGTGTTTAGTTGAATTATACAATGATCTTTCTTTATATTTTGCTATATATAATAATAACGGGAGGAAAAAAACACCAAAAAGAAAAACTGCTTCACAAAAAAATACTGAAAAAAAAATGTATTTTTGAAGAGAGATCATATGCTTTCTACCTACCAAGGAGGTTACAGACTTAAACTAACTGTTTGTTCACTTCACTCTCAATGTCTTGGGAGGCTTCTAGCTCTCTTTCCCGCTAATGATTGTGATTAAACTAGGTTAAAATCATGAGCAGTTCTTCCATGTGTCAGTTACTTCCAAATTTGTTTAAGGAATTCTAGGAGTCACCACAAGGCCATTTGGGAAGAAAGGAACAGAGTCGGCATGTTTCCAGCTCTCCAGCTATGTTTCAAACAGAACAATGAGATTTTTAGCTGCTTTGTATATTGGACTTCATAATAAGCTTTCATTTGACAACAGTTAACATATGTAATTATCCACTAATTATGTTAATTTGTACCTTAATTTACTGTTTTCATAGTAAGTAGATTCTATATGTTGACATTTTTAAAATAGATGTAATAACCACTGCTATCATGTTTTTTCCAACTCACAGTCTTGCAGTGATGACACCCTCCCTTTACCTACCCCCTCAACGGGGGGGTATAAATCATCATATAATGACACTACCTACCTTTCTCCCAAGAAGTGACCAGATGATTCCAACTGCTGGCCTTTGAGTTAGTAGCATAAGATGTAACTCACTATACTACAGAGCTCCTAAATGTGAAATAGTAATAATTTCTTTCCAGGTAACATTTCATTTATAGGAAGATTTCACTCAAAAAAGAAAGAGTATTTTTCTTAAAATTTGTCCCATAATTATTTAATTTATTAAAAAAACACATTTATTCAACATATACCATATGTTAGCAATGTTTTCACTATATCAATGAATACATAAAAACATACCTAAAAACAAAAACACCTACCATTATGTATTTTTTACAGATGTTTTAAATTATAGTTTATAGATAAATAGATACAGAGATGTTGTTGTTAGATAACACTGAGAAAACTTCAACTGACAGTGATCTTATGAGCAACAGATCTCAGTCTTTATCTTGTGCCATCCTCAACATTCTGATATGCTTGAACACATTGTTACGGTCAATTTGTCAATCCATCTTATAGAGGATTTTGCTTTGTTTCTCTGACCCTCCAATTGTACTGGCATGATATCTTTACTGAAGTATTGATCTCTCCTAATCATATGCCCAGGGTATGTGAGACAAGTTTTCCCATCTTTATAGCTAAAGAGCATCTGATTACACTTTCTTCAATATAGATATCTTTGTCCTTTTGGCAATCCGTGAAATATTCAGTACTCTTCTCCAGTTCAAAGATACCAGTATTTTTTGTGTAATCTTTACTCATTGTCCAATTTTTACATGCATAGAAAGAAATTGAAGAGATTATGGCTTGGATCAGGGGTGCCTCAGTCCTTTAACATTCTTTCTCTTTAGTGTTTTGGAGAGGTCATTGAGTCACAGTGTAACACCTGTTTTGATTTCCTGACTGGTATTATCATAGGGGTAGGTTTTATGTCCAATTAAGACAAAATTGTTGACAACGTCAGTCTGTTCTCTGTCTATCTGATGTTGTCTATTGGTGAGACTTTTTGTTTTCTTCATGTTGAAATGTGATCCAAATTGAAGGATATAATTTTGGATTATCTACCAAAATTTTTAAGTCCTTTTCACTTTCAGCAAGCAAGGAGGGATCATCAGCATAATGTGAATCTTTGATGAGTCTTCTTTCAACCTGACACTGTTGTTGTTATGTGCCACCAAGTCATTTGTGACTCATGGTAACCATATGTACAACAGCTCTGAACTCTGCTCTATCTTGAGCCAATTTCATTGTTTCTGACACACCTATACTCATTACCCCAGACACTGAATCAATCTATCTCATCCAAGAGCTACATTGTACTCTCTATAGTGCAGCTCCTTGAATTATTTGTTCCACTCACAGACTGAATAAGTATGGAGAAAGAATACAATCCTGACACACTCCTTCCTGAGTTTAAGCTATGTGGTGCTACCTTTCTCTGTTCACATGAACACAATTGAGTATTCTAGGAGTCCCATTCTTCTCAAAGTTATCCATAATTTATTACAATTCATACAGTCAAATGTTTTTGAATACTCAATAAAACACAAATGCATATCTTTCAGGTATTCTCTGCTTTAAACTATTCCATCTGACATCAGGAATGATATCTTTTATTCCATGACATCTTCTGAATCCGGCTTGAATTTTGGCAGTTTCCGTCAGTGTATTTTAACTAGCCATTTAAAAATAACGTGCTCTAAGATTTTATTTGCATGTTTTATTGTTGCTGTTGTTGTTATGTGCTGTCGAGTCGCCTGCGACTCATAGCGACCCTATGCAGAACAGCCCTAAACCCTGCTGTATCCTGCGCCAACCGCACTGCCTCTGACACACCCATCCCGATTACCCCAGTCACTGAATCAATCCATCTCATAGAGGGTCTTCCCCTCCTGTGCTGTCCCTCCACCCTCCCAAGGCTCTTATATATTTACCACATTCTGTTGGATCACATTATTTTGTGGATGGGGGAAAAATATGCATTTCTTCCAATCTGTGAGCCAGTGACTTGGCGTGGACTAATAAGCATGTCTAGGGCTGCATCTGCTTGTTGAAACAGATCAATACCATGTCAACTCCATATAATCCAGGGTTGCATCTGTTACCTGAAATACCTCAATTAGTATTGCATCAATTCCTGGGTCCCTGGTTTTTGCCAATGCCTTCAACAGCTTGAACTTCTTCCTTCATTACTATTGGTTCTTGATCATATGCTTTTTCCTGAAATAGTTCACCATCAGCTATTATATTTATTTATAATATAGTGATATTATTCATTGCTTCCATCTTCTTTTGATGCTACTTGGATTTTTCAGGATCTTTCCCATAGTATTGTATTCATGTATTCAAGATCTTGCCCTTCAGTATTGCAACTCAAGATGTGAATGTGTTCTTCAGCCCTTTCAACTTGAGAAATGCCAAGTGAGTTCTTCCTTTTGAATTTTCTAACTTGAATTCTTAGTACATTTTGTTCTAATACTCTTATCTCTCTTCTCAAACTGCCTTTTTTACTCTACTAGTTTATTTACAATATTTGTATTCAAACATTGTTTTTCAGACCAGATTCTTCCAATTTTTCCTCACCTCATCTTTCCAATTGCAGCATTCCTTCCATGCATTTGACCACTCTACATTGTAATGAGATTTTCAGAGTCTCTTCTGACATCTGTTTATGTCTTTTCCTTCCCTCTGTCTTTGTAGTATTTTGGTATTTGGTGTATTACTTTGTTTTTTAATTCACGGATAATATCCTTAATGTTATCCCATAATTCATCTAGTATTTTGATGTTTGTGTTTAATTCATCAAATCGATCGCTGAGATGCTTTTTAAGTTTAGGTGGAATGCATTCAAGATTAATTTTAGAGGGGTAATCTTCTCCTGTACCAGTCAGATCTGATTGATGGTACACACACACAAAAAGAATAACAAAAAAAAATTTAAAAACATTAATTTTAGTTCTTTTGGACTTGTTGTAATTTTCTTCAATTTGAATATCAACTTCCACATGAGTAATTGATTATTTGTTAAGCAGTAAGAACCTAGTCTTGTTTTAAGTACAGATATTGAGCTTCTCCATGGACCTTCCTCACAAATATAGATAATCAGTCTCCTGTATAATTCTTCATACCCACATATACATAAATGTGTTTGGTGGGCTTAAAAGTTGGGGGGATTTTTTAGCCATTAGTTAGCCCTTCCGGTCCCCAGCTACCTTAATTACAGACACATGGTCCTCCTAATCAACAACAGCTTTGGGATTAGGGTAAGAGAAAGAGTGCTTCCCACAATGAGCAACAAGACTTGAGGTGAGCAAGGCTAGTGGTGGCAAAACCCTGGAGAAAGTGAAACCGTAGTGGTAGAGAGTCTATGGCATTACTGTGGACAAATGGTGGCAAGGTGTGACTTGAGGTTTCTCGAATTTGTGCAAACCAGTTAAATGTTTGGTAGTCCTTGCCAGATGTTTGAAAGAAAAGCTGACTTATAACCTGTCTTAGGCTAACCTTGCTAGAAGATTTGGTCATAACTACTCTGAGGCAAACATTGTTGGATAATTTGGATTTGACTGTTGTTTGCTGTTGTTATGTGCCTTCGAGTCGCTTGCGATTCATAGCGACCCTATGTACAACAGCCCTAAACTTCGCTCTGTCCTGTGCCAATTGCACTGTCTCTGATACTCCCATCCCAATTATCCCAGTCACTGAATCAATCCACCTCACAGAGGGCCTTCCTCTCCTGTGCCGTCCCTCCACCCTCCCAAGCATGATGTCCCTCTCCAAGGACCGGTCTCTCCTCACAACATGTCCAAAGTATGTTAGACGGAGCCTCAGAATCCTTGCCTCCAAGGAGCCACCCGGTTTAACCCTTTCCAGGACAAATCTGTTTGTTTTTGACTATTTAACTGAAACCAGAGCCTGGACTTAATGAAGAATTATTCCTTGGAACTTTTGGGCTAAAAGCTGGCTTTCTTATGATAATATTCACTGCCTCCCTCCTTTATTTTCGTAACTAGCTCCATTGTTGATACCATTACTGTGAGTCTTTGAGTCAACAACAGATAAACAAACCCTTTGCTCTTGGTGTGGTTCTAAGAGGCACCATAAGGCTGGGCTACAGGATTTTTTATCTCCTTTCTACTCTGGGGCAGTGAGAGGCTATGCTACTTTTACTCTTTCTGGCCTTTTCAGAGAGACACTCATGGCCCAGAGCCCCTATGTCCCATTTTCTTCTCTCTAGATAATGCATTATTATGATTGTGTCCCATTGAGTCAGAATTGACTCATAGTGGACCTTTCAGAATGCTTTCAGAGAATGTAAATCACATTTTTTTTTCTCCTATGGAACATCTGGTGGATTAGAACATTGTGCCTTTGGGTTGAAAGTTATATATATATTGTTTATAGACCACAACTCACAATTATTCAATGAACTCTGAACCTTGCATTACCCTGAGCCAGCTTCACAATGTCTGACACTCACTGCGCCAATACATCTCAATCAGGGTTTTCCTTTCCTGAGCTAACTCTCTATCCTTTCTAGCATGATGTCTTTCTGTAAGGACTGATACTTCCTATCTACATATCTAAAGTATGTGAGACAGAGCTTGAAAATCCTTTCCTCCAAGGAGCAAACTAGTTTCACCTTTTCCAGGATAGACGTGTCTGTTCTACTAGAAGTTCTTGGAGTATGTTCAATATTCTTTTCTAGCACCATAACTCAAAGACATTGATTCTTCTGTCATCTTTATTCATAATCTATTTTTCCAGTTGCGTAACAAATAATTGAGAAGTCTATGATCTGGATCAGAGACTCCTTAGTCTCTAGACTTATCAGCACTCCAAAGGTTGTTGTTGTTATTGTTATGTACCATTGAGTCACTTGTAACTCATAGCAAATATATGCACAGCAGCTATGAACCCCTTTCTACATTGAACCAAACTCATTGTCCATTACCCTAATCACTAAGTTAATCCATCTTATTTAGTGGCTTCTTCACTATCCCTCTACCCTTTCAATCATGCAGTCCCTTACCAAGGAATAGTCTCTTTTTGCAACATCGCCAAAGAATGTCAGATGAATTTTCAAACTCCTTGCCTCCAAGGGACAGAATAGTTTCACCCTCTGCAGGACGAACCTATTGTTTTCCATGAAGTCACCTGTGACTCATAGAGACCCTGTGTACAACAGCCCTGAACCCTGCCCTATCCACAGTCGACTTTATTGTCTCTGACACACCTACCCCATTACCCAAGACAATGAGTCAATCTCATCAAGGGTCTTCTTCTCTTATGCTGTCTCTCAACCTTCCAAGGATAATTTCCCTCTCCAAATACTGTCAGAATCTTTACCTCCAAGAAGCAGCCTGGTGTCGCCCTCTCAAGGGTGAATCTGTTCTCCTAGTGATTCATGGTACATTTAATATTCTGTTCCAGCACCACAGCTCAAAGGCAAAAATTCTCCTTCTATCATCCCCAGTCATTTTCCAGTTTCCTGATGCATAGCATGTAATTGTTAAGACCATGGCCTGGATCAGACCCATCTTAGTCTCCAGACTGACACTGTCACTTTTCAGTATTCTGGAGATGTCCTTGACATCAGACTTTCCCAATGCAGTTATTCTTTTGATTTCCTGTCTGCTGGTAACAAGAGTGTTGATTGTGGAGCCAAGCAAACTAAAGCTGTTAGCAATCTTAATCTCGTCACCATCTATCATGATGTTGCCAGTCAGATCAGTGCTGAGAATCTTTGTTTTCTTGATGCTGAACTTCAATCCATATTGAAGGTTACAGTCCTTGATTTTCTACAGCAAGTCCTTCAGATCCTCCTCAGTTTCAACAAGCAAGGTTGTTTCATTGGCATAACACAGGTTATTGATAAGTTTCCTTCAATTCTGATACTACACTCCTCCTCATAGAGCCCAGTCTACCAGATTATCTGTTTCACATATAGATTAAAAAGGTATGGAGATAGGACACACCCCTGGAGTACACGCGTCCCAATTTTAAACCATGCAGTGTTTCCTTGCTCTATCCTGATGACTACCTCCTGGTCCAACTATAGGTTTTGCATAAACACAACCAAGTGTTCCGGGATTTCTATTCTTCTCAGAGTCAGCCACAGTTTGTTGTTACCTACACAGTCAAATGCCTTTGCATAATCAAGGAAATACAGATACATATTCCTCTGGTGTTCTCTCCTTTAAGATAAGATCAATCTAACATTAACTATAGTGTCACTAGAGCCAAGACAGCTTTTAAACCCAGCCTGCACATCTGGCAGTTCTCTGTTGCTGTGTTGTTACAGTCGTTGTTGGAAAATTTTCAGTAAAATCTTGCTTGAATATTATATTAATATCATTCAATAATTACCTCACTCTGTTGGGTTACCTTTATTTGGAATGGGAACAAATATTGATCTCTTCCAGTCAGTTGGCAGGTAGATTTCTTGGTACAACTTAGTGAGTGCTTTTAGAGTAACATTTCTTTGTTAAAATATGTCAACTGGTATGCCATCAACTCTTAGGGCCTTGTTTTTTGCCAATTCTTTCAGAGCAGCTTGAAACTCTTTCTTCATCACTCTAGGTTCTTGCTCATATGTTGTTTCATGAACTGTGTTATTCAATTCTTTTTTTGAATAATAAATATGTATACTCCTTCCATCTTCTTTTACTGCTTCCTGGATCATTTATTATTCTGACCAAAGCTTCATTAAGAATTGCAACATGAGGGACGAGGCCACTCTGAAATTAAGTTGTTCATATCTGCCAGCTGCTCCACTGGAGAAATATTTACATTCTCCTCGTGGGCGATTTACTGACTCTGAAAACCCAGTAGAGGATCAGCTACAGGTCTATTCTGACTCAATAGTACACAACAAAAACATGAATTGTAATTTACTAGAAGGTACCTAACAACAATATTTTACAAAAAGAAAGAGAGGGGACAAAAGGGGAGAAATAGAAAGCAGACACAATGATAGAAGTGTCTCCTGATCTGGTAGTTATGGAAGTTGACAAATGAAGAATTCCTGGTTTGCATTAGATTGAAAATATCTGCATCCTTACTTCCCAAAATCTGTAGGCCAAGTTAAAGAGTTGTAATGGCATAGTCCATAGAGTGGTGTCCTGCTGATTCAAAGGTCACACTTCTCTGGTGGTTTCAATTCATTTGCTATTCCATGAAAAACACATGGGTATTCTGTGCAAATTACAGTCTCAGAAATCCTCTATAGTATCAGCCATGAGTTAATTATGCCTTGACAACAATGAATTTCTATTTCATTTGTCTATTTGTTTATTTGCTTTGAGCAGACCAGTTGACTTTACTTGCAAAATTGAGATATTGACAGGAAAAGTGTCTATTGGGTTAATGTATGTTATCTATCAGCTGGAGACAGTAAATAACCCAATGAAATGTTCTTTCCAACTGACTGATTACATCACTTGCATACAACAAAGGATTATTACATTCCATTACATTAGATTACTTTATGGATAACAATCAGTCTTGTGTGTGACTAAAGTTTTTGGAACTGTAACCTAGTCAAGTGATACATAAAATTAATAATCACAGAGGACTTTCTTTTTCAGTTATATATCTACACACTTTATTTCCTTGTTAGGAATATAATAAGTGACTACACACACAGTGCCATTGCTTCGGGGTCTGCCCTGGACAATGCAGTCTGAGGTTACCTGTGTTAAAATCTGGCGATCAGCAAAACTCTGCCTCACTCCTTCCCCAACGCCCAAAAATCTTTTCTGCCACTGCTTCGGAGTCTGCCCTGGACACTGGCTTAGATGTGCTCACTAAGTTGTGCCAAGAAATTTGGAGAACAGCCAGCTGGCCCACTGACTGGAAAAGATCGATATTTGTTCCCATTCCAAAAGGTGACCCAACAGAGTGTGGAAATTATCGAACAATATCATTGATATAACATGCAAACAAGATTCTGCTGAAAATTATCCAAAAACGTTTGGAACAATATGTCAACAGAGAACTGCCAGATGTGTAGGCTGGATTTAGAAGAGGTCGTGGTACTAGGGATATTGTAGCTAATGTCAGATGGATCTTAGCAGAAAGCAAAGAATACCAGAAGAATGTCTATCTGGGCTTCATTGACTATGCAAAGGCTTTTGACT
>NW_006399808.1:13128651-13157337 GCF_000299155.1 Elephantulus edwardii | reverse complement strand
GGGAATAAGTGCGTTTGAGATGGCTAGGTTGGCACAAGATAGAACAGCATTTAGAGCTCTTGTACATAGGGTTGCTATGAGTCGCAAGTGACTCGATGGCACATAACAACAACAATAACACACACAGTAATATTTAGAACAAACCAAAAGTAAAAAGAAGAAGCAAGAACAATTGTAGTCTTGCCACATTGGGATATTCTTTTGACATTTTAGAGCATTTCTTAAATGGACTTGGATTTATATAATGTAATCACGCAACTTCTTAACACAAATGTCATAGAAATATAAAATTTCTTTAGTGAGTAATTTATATGAATATTAAGTGTATTACATAAAACATATATAAATGTATTATACATTTATGATTGTTATTGTTGTTGTATGCTGTTGACTTGCCTGTGACTCATAGTGACCATATATACAATAGCTCTGAAGCCCAGTCTACCCTGAACCACTCTCACTGATGCTGACACACCTCTACCCCCATTGTCTCAGTTACTGTATCAATCCTCATTTGGAGTCTTCCTCTCCTGTGCTGTCCCTCCAACCCTCCAACCATGATGTTCTTCTTCAAAGACTGGTCCCTCCTGTCCACATGCCAAAAGTATGTGCAACAGATCTTCAAAATCCTAGCCTCTAAGGAAAAACTTGGTGTACCTTCCCCAAGACAGAATTATTTTGTTTTCATGGTGATCCATCTTATGTTCAAAACTTTTCTCCAGCACCACAACCCAAAAGCATCAATCCTTCTCTCATTTTTAGTCATTGTCCAGCTCTCAGATGCATAGCAATAATTGTGAAAACTATGGCCTGAATCAGGCACACCTTAGTCTCTAGACTGATGTTGTTGCTTCTCACTACCATGGAGAGGTCCCTGACAGCAGATTTTCCCAATACAATTCAACTTTCTATTTCCTAACTGCTGGAGTGCCCAGAAAATTGTGCTCATGCAAAAACTATACTTGAACCAGAAAGCAATCCTGAGAACAGAGCAAGGAAATACTGCACAGTTCAACATCAGGAAAAGAGGGCATCAGAGATGTATCCTGTCTCCAAACCTTTTCAGTCAAATATGCAGAACAGATCATTCAGGAGGCTGGGATTTATGAGGAAAAATGAGGAATCAGGACTGGAAGAAGACTCATCAACAACCTATTGTTTTACAGATGACACGTTGTTTGTTGAAACTGAGAAGGAACTGAAGCTCTTGCTGCAGAAGGTCAAGGACTGTAGTGTTTGATATGAATTGAATCTCAACATCAAGAAGACAATGATTCTCACCACTGGGCCATTTGGTAGCATCATTTATGTTTGTTGTTGTTGTTGTTATGTGCCAGTCGAGTTGCTTGCAACTCATAGCGGCCCTATGTACAACAGTCCTAAACCCTGCTTTGTCCTGTGCCAATCGCACTGTTTTTGATACACCCATCCCAATTACCCCAGTCACTGAAGAGAGGGTTTTCCCCTCCTGCCCTGTCCCTCAAGCTCTCCGATGCATAGCAATTAATTGTGTAGACCATGCTGTGAATCAGGTGTACCTAAGTCTCTAGACTGACATCATTGCTTCTGACTACCCTGAAGAGGTCCCTAACAGCAGATTTTCCTATTTCTGGAGGCATCTCTGTTGTGTAGGGAGTTATGCTGGCTAAGTAAATGTGTGTTTCTCTTGTGGTTTGAATCCATCAGAGGCTCCATGGGAGAAAGATAGCATTCTTTGAAAACTCACTGAAGGGTCAACAAAGCATTATTTCAATCTCAACAGCAATGAGAGCGTAAGGAAGATCTTGCAAGATGCTGCTGGGTTATTTAAAATTATCATCTTTCTGCTACTTGTTGCCACCGTTTAATGATGTTCTCTCCCAATGTGTGTATATAGAGATTGAATGATGTTCTCTCCCATTGTGTGTATATAGTTAAAGACGTAATTGAAGATTTTCAATGATCTATCATTTATAATTTTTCTTGTAAAATACAAGTTTTTCAGAAAGTAATTTCTGAATGATACATATGTGATGTTTTTCTCAGTTTCACATAGTTGACATTTATAATATGCTAAAAGCTTGCATAAAAATTTAAACTCACACATTTTTTCACAAGAAAAATTGTCTAGTATTGTGCAATATTGCACTTTCTCATTTAAAGTTAATCAGGATAAGTGTAATGTCAGCTTGATTCTTTGCAGTGAAATTCTCATTTTCACTTTAGTTCTGGCTTAAGTCTTGTAAGTAGAAATATTTTGATACTGTTTTATCTTTCTAAAGCTTTTTATATCTTAGCATCCCCCGAAATATGATATACCGTTTTTGTTGTTGATGTAAGTATTAACTCTTTTCAATAAAGTAGAGTTTTCATCTACTACTTGGAAGCTTCCTTGCTTCTGCTTTATTTGTCTTCAAGAACATATAAAATTTACATGACACATTCAGTCCTTGCCCTCTAGATATACAGATTCTAATCTACCATTTAGTCTCTCTGACATGTATACCAATTTTAGGTTTTCAGTCCTTTTCTTGCACTAGTATATAATTTAATCTTATGTTCTTTTTGTTATTGTTGTGCATTATAAAATCAGAACAGGCTCATAGCTGATTCTCTGGTTGGTTCTCAGAGGCAGTTAATGACACAGGAGGAGATTGCCCATCTTTCTCCTGTGGAGAAGCTGGTGGCCTCAAACCACATGCCTTCCGGGGATTGCAGCCCAGCTTTTTGCCACTAGATCTCCAGAGCACCCTATATTCTTTTCACTTAATTTAAAATATATATCATTTGTTTCCCCTAGCTGTTCATACCTTTTCTTAAAAAAAAGAAATATTCTCAGTACAATTAATTGCCTTACTAAAGATAGTCTTCTAAAAATTCAAAGGCTGTTTAAGATCAATAAATTCTATTTCATAGACTTCTTCGATCCTACTGAGAATAAAAAATTTACATTGAATATAACAGGTCATGTGTACTTTCAGTGGTTCTGTTATAGTTATTTGAGCTATAGAACTTGTATTGGAAATAATTGGGATAAAATTTTACTTTCATCATTTAATTGTTGCTAGACTTTGGCTAAATTACTATAATTCTATATGCCCAATGTCTTCACTGACAATTTGGAGCGGATACTAATTGATAAAAAAATAATTTCCCTACACTGCATGGTTCAAAATTGGGAAGGGTGTACGCCAGGGATGCATCCTGTCTCCATACCTTTTCAACATGTATGCAGAGCAGATTATCCGAGAGGCTGGGCTCTATGAGGAGAATTGTGGCATCAGGATTGGTGGAAGGTCTATTAACAATCTCTGTTATGCAGATGACACAACCCTGCTTGCTGAAACTGAGGAGGACCTCATGCACTTGCTGCAAAGGGTCAAGGACTGCAGCCTTCAGTATGGACTGAGGCTCAATGTCAAGAAGACAAAGATTCTCACCACTGGATCAATTGGCAGCGTCAGGATGGATGACTAAGAGATTGAGAGTGTTCACAACTTCAGTTTGCTCGGCTCCACAGTCAACACTCTTGGTACCAGCAGTCAGGAAATCAAAAAGCGTATCGCGATGGGAAAGTCTGCTGTTAGGGACCTCTTTAAAGTACTCAGGAGCAACCGTGTCTCTCTGGAGACTAAGGTGCGCCTGATACAGGCCATGGTCTTTGCAATCGCTTGTTATGCATCAGAGAGTTGGACAATGACTAGGGAGGACAGAAGGAGAGTGGATGCTTTTGAGCTGTGGTGCTGGAGAAGGGTACTGAATGTACCCTGGACTGCCAGGAAAACAAACAGATTTGTCTTGGAGAGGATTAAACCAAGCTGCTCCTTGGAGGCAAGGATTCTGGGGCTTCGTCTGACATACTTTGGACATGTTGCCAGGAGGGACGGGTCCTTGGAGAGGGACATCATGCTTGGGAGGGTTGTGGGACAACTCAGGAGGGGAAGACCCTCTATGAGATGAATTGACTCGGTGACTGGGGTAATCGGGATGGGTGTGTCAGAGGCGGTGCGGTTGGCACAGGATAGAGCAGGGTTTAGGGCTGTTGTGCATAGGGTCGCTATGAGTCGGAAACGACTCGACGGCACATAACAACAACAACAACAACATCATCTCAATTGTTTCGTAATTGTAGCTAGTATTATTGTTAATTATTCTGGAGCTCTGGCATGGAGCTCCAACTATGGTGGCATAGTTGTAAAGAGTTGTTCTGCTAACCTAAAAAATCTTTCTCCTGAGGAAAAAGATGGACAGTCTCCTTCAGTGTAAACTGTAACCTCGTGAACACTATCTGGGAGATCAGCCATGGGTCATTTCTAACTCAAAGATAATGAGTCACTCAGTAACAGTATCAATGGCTGCCATCTTTTCTGGTTGAGTCTAAATCTTCTTTAAATCTTAGAGAACACCATCTTCTTCAATTAGGTTTTCTTCTTCAGCATTTCTCTATCTATTTGAAAGTCAATAGCAGGCAAGTCAAGATTCTGGAATTACATCATTTAGCAATCTCAATTTCCATATTAATGTTGTTTTTGCCTTTTGTAGTTTCATTCATAAGTATTTTTAGAGAAAATTGGTAGAAAACTGCTGTTTCAAATCATAAGTACTTTTGATTTGAAATAAAACCTGTGGGGTTATATATCATGGTTTTTTCATGCAGCTATAGAATACTACCCAATTACTCAGAACTACTTGAAAGTTGGGTCTGATTTTCTCCTGAGAGGAAATCTTAGCCTATATTTTTGCCAAGTTAATAGAAGTAGTGACTTCAGCTTTAATAAGACTTTCCACTGACTCCAGTGGGCTGAAAGAGACAAACTCAGAACAGAAGAGGAAAATTTTAACATGTTTAAGTTAATCTGAACTTTGTCACTGCCATGGTTGAGGCTGGTTATGCCTTTGACCTGCACACATAGATTAAACAATATCTTAGTAAAACGCTTATTTTATTTACCACATCTAATGTACAAAATGTTGGGGGTTTTTACCATGTAAAGGTGACCTAAAAGAGTGTGGAATTTATTGAACAATGTTATTAATATCACGTGCAAGCAAGATTCTGCTGAAAATGATCCAAAAACAACTGGAACAACACATCATAAGAGAACTGCTAGACGTGCATGCTGAGTTTAAAAGAGGCCGTGGAACTAGGGATATTATAGCTAATGTTAAATGGATCTTGGTGGAAAGGAGAGTGCCGGAAGAATATCTATCTGTGTTTCATTGACTATGCAAAGGCATTCGACTGTGTGCATCATAATTAACTATGACTAACTCTGAAAAGAATGACGATCTTAGAAAACTTGATTATGCTTATGTGAAACATACACTTGAACCAAGAGGCAGTCATCAGAGCAGAGCAAGGAAACATTGCATAGTTCAAAATTGGGCAAGGTATAACCAGGGATGTGTCCTGTCTCCATCCAGGAAGCTGGGCTCTATGAGGAGGAATGTGGCATCACGATTGAAGAAATACTCATCAACAACCTATGTTAAGCAGATGACACAACATTGCTTGCTGAAACTGAGGGGGACCCAAAGCCCTTGCTGCAGAAAGTCGAGGACTTCAGCCTTTAATATAGATTAAAGCTCAACATCAAGAAAAGATTCTTGGTACTGGGCTGATTGAGAGCATCAGGATAGATGGTGAAGAGATTGAAATTGTTAATATCTTAAATTTTTTAGCTCACAATCAACACTCTTGGTACCAGCAGACAGTAAATCAAAAGACAGATTGCACCGGGAAAGTCTGATGTCAGGGGAGTCTCCAGAGTACTGAAGTGTAAAGATGTCAATCAGGAGCCCAAGGTGTTCCTGATCCAGGCCGTGGTCTTCATAATTACCTGCTATGCATCAGAAAGTTGAATAATGACCAAGGATGATAGAAGGAGAATTGATGCCTTTGTGCTATGGTGCTGGAGAAGAATATTGCATAGACCATAGACAGCTAGGGGGGAAAAAAATCATCCTTGAGAGAGTGAAGACCAGTCTGCTCCTTAGAGCCAAGTATTCTGAAGCTGCATCTGACATACTTTGGACTTTTTGCAAAGAGTGGCCAATCCCTGGACAGAGGCATTATACTTGGGAGTGTGGAGAGACTGAGGAAGACTCTCAATGAGATGGATTGACTCAGTGATTAGGGTAGTGGGGATAGGTATGTCAAGACAATATGGTTGGCTTGGGATAGAGCAGAGTTCAGAGCAATAGTACATAGAGTAGCTATGAATTGCAAGCGACTCAACAGCACAAAATGACAACAACTCTTTTTTATAAGTTACAACACTCTAAAATAAAGAAAAATAATTCATTTATGCAGGAGTGGCATTCACTTCTGAAATAGCTTGCCTCTGGAAAATCTATGACCTTGGAGAAACGATGAAAGCTACATAAGTGTTCATGTTTTTTCATTCATAGGGTTGCTATGAGTCATCTACAATTCAATGGCACTGAAGAACAACGAACAACATTTATGTCGTGTTGGAAAGCTTACAGTCCCGCAGGCTGTCAGAGGCTGTAAATTGCCCAAGAGGAGAATGCCCATCTTTCTCCTACAGAACACTGATGGACTCTCCCACAGAACTGGTGCATTCAAAGTGCCTGCCTTAGTGTTGACAGCACAACTCACTTACCACTAGGCCACCAGAGTTCTCAATACCAATGTTATGGGTATGCACCCTCCAGAAGGTAATAATTTATAGCTGACTCTCCAGCAGGTTTTCGCAGACAATAAATTTCACGGGCAGAGTTTTCCCACCTTTCTCCCATGAAGCAACTGGCTGGTTTAAAGTGTGGGTCTTTGAAATGATGTGTAGATCTTTACCTCTAGAACACCAGAAAGTAACAGTGGGATTTCTCTTTCATCATTGTTGCTTTCTTCTTTTCTGATATCCTTTGAAAATACTAAAAATCATATGGAGATAAATATTAGAAGATTCAGCTAGAGATTATAATATTATCACTGTTGTCAATGTTAGTGTGGTTAATGACTTTCGTTTGGTCTCTATCTCCTGATGGTGCCATAGATGGTGGTGGTGTACCATGTCCACAATCAAGTATAGATTAACTACTTAATACATAAGATTTTTGCTATCTGGCTTTCTAAATTTATCACTAGCCTAAGTTTCTATTTTACTTTAGTCTGGTAGCTCTAGTAAAATCTCCAATATCATAACAATATGCCAGGCTTTACTGAAACGTGGATGGTGGCTGTGCATAAAATGCATTGGCAAAATGTGAGCTTGGACACCAGCATTCCTAGTAACAATCCTACCATGGAACAGCCACTGCTTTAGTTATCATATATGTTATATAAAAACACAAAATACATAAACTTCAAAGTACTTATTAACTACCATTACTCAACAGAGCAAGGAAACACTGTTGTTGTTGTTATGTGCCATCAAGTCGCTTGTGACTCATAGCAATC
Organism: Elephantulus edwardii; assembly: GCF_000299155.1. Taxonomy (NCBI): domain Eukaryota; kingdom Metazoa; phylum Chordata; class Mammalia; order Macroscelidea; family Macroscelididae; genus Elephantulus; species Elephantulus edwardii. Next base: position 13,149,935 of record NW_006399808.1, on the reverse strand, counting down.
CTATGTACAACAGCCCTAAACTCTGCTCTGTCCTGTGCCAATAGCACTGTCTCTGACATTACCATCCCGATTACCCCAGTCACTGAATCAATCCCCCTCATAGAGGGCCTTGCCCTCCTGCGCAGTCCCTTCACCCTCCCAAGCATGATGTCCTTCTCTAAGGACTAGTCCCTCCTTACAACATGTGCAAAGCATGATAGATGGAGCCTCAGAATCCTTGCCTCCAGGGAGTCACCCGTTTTAACCCTTTCCAGGATGAATCTGTTTGTTTTCCTAGCAGTCCATGGTACATTCAATACACTTCTCCAGCATCAAAGTTCAAAGGCATCAATTCTCCTTCTATCCTCCTTAGTCACTACTGGTTTAAAATCAGGAAAGGTGTGTATCGGGATGTATCCTTTCTCCATACCTAGTCAAACTGAATGCTAAGCAAATCATTCAAGAAGTGGCAATTTCTGGCAAATACGGCATCAGGATCAAAAGAAAACTCATAACAACCTGTATTATACAGATGACACAACCTTACTTACTGAAAAAGAGGAGAACTTTAACACTTGTAGAGTATAAAAGACTACAGCTTTATATATGAAGTAGATCTCAAAATCTATAAAACAAAAATTCTTACCAATGGACAAATAGGCAACATTATGTTGTTGTTGTTATGTGCCGTCGATTCACTTGCTACTCATAGTGACCCTATACACAATAGCCCTAAACCCTACTTTGTCCTGTGCCAATCTCACTGTTTATGACACACCTACCCTAGTTACCCCAGACACTGAATCAATCCACCTCAAAGTGGATCTCCCCTTCCTGCGTTGTCCCTACACTTTCCCAAGCATGATGTCCTTCTTCAAGGATCAGTCCCTCCTTACAACATGTTCAAAGCATGACAGACGAAGCTTCAGAATCCTTGCCACCAAGGAGCAGCCCGGTTTAATCTTCTCTGGGGTGAAACTATTCATTCTTTTATCAGTCCATGGTATATTCAATAATCTTTTCCAACACCACAGCTCAAAGGCATCAATTCTCCTTCTATCCTCCCTAGTCATTGTCAAGCTCTCTGATGGATAACAAGTGATTGCAAAGACCATGGCCTATATCAGGCACACCTTAGTCTCCAGAGTGGCACCATTGCTCTTCAGTACTTTTGAGAGGTCCCTTACAGCAGACTTTCCCATTGCAATATGTCTTTTAATTTTCTGGCTGTTGGTGCCAAAAGTGTTGACTGTGAAGCCAAGCAAACTAAAGCTGTTAACAATCTCAATCTCTTCACCATCCATCCTAATGCTGCCAATTGACCCAGTGGTAAGAATCTTTGACTTCTTGATATTGAGCTTCAATCCATACTGAAGGTTGCAGTCCTTGATCTTCTGCAGCAAGTGCTTCAGGTCCTCCTCAGTTTCAGCAAGCAGGTTTGTGTCATCTGCATAATGCACATAGTTGATGAATCTTCCACCAATCCTGATGCCACACTTCTCCTCATACGGCCCAGCCTCCTGGATAAACTGTTTCTGTATATAGGTTGGAAAGGTATGTAGAGAGGACACATCCCTGGTGTACACCCTTCCTAATTCTGAACCATGTCGTGTTTTCTTGTTTTGTTCTGACGACTGCCTCCTGGTCCAAGTATAGGTTCGCATTAGCACGATCAAGTCTTGCATTCCCATTCTTCTTAGAGTCAGCCACAGTTTGCTATGATCCACATCGAAATTATCAACAACTTTATCTAACTTGGTTCCACAATCAACATCCTTGGTACCCAAACTCAGGAGTACAGGAGAGATATTGTTGGGTTTTGGTTTTTTGGTTTTTTTGTTGTTGTTGTTATGTGCCATCCAGTCACCTTCAACTCATAGTGACCCTTTGTACAATAATCCTGAACCCTGCCCTATCCTGAGCCAATCTGTCTCCAACACCTACCCACAATATCTCGTTACTGTGTCAATCCATCTCATCAAGGGTCTTCTTCTTCTATGCTATCCCTTCACCCTTCCAAGAATGGTGTCCTTCTCCAAAAACTTATTCCTCCTGGCAACATGCCCAAAGCATGTGGGACGGGGTTGCAAAATTCTTGCCTCCAAGGAGCAGCTTGTTTTCACCCTAAGACAGATCTCTTTGTTCTCCTGGCAGTTAATGGTATGTTCAATACTCTTCTTCAGCACCATAATTCAAAGGCATCAATTCCTATGTCATCCTTAGTCATTGTCCAGCTCTCTGATGTATAACAAGTAATTGAGAAGACCATGGCCTTAGTCAAGTACATCTGCTCTTTAGCACTTTGGACAGATCCCTGACAGCAGAGTACCCTAATTCATTTCATCTTTTGATTTCCTGACTGCTGGTGCTTAGTGTTACTTATGGATCCAAGCAATTTGAAACAGTTTTCAACCTCAATCTCTTCTCCATCTATCATAGTCTGTCAATTGGCTCAGTGGTGAAAAATCTTCTTACTGCAAAGCTTCAATCCATATTGAAGACTACAGTCTTTGACTTTCTTCAGTAAAAGCTTCAGGTCCTCCTCAGTTTCAGTAAGCAAGGTTGTGTCATCAGCATAATACAGGTTGTTAATAAAGCTTCTTCAAATCCTGATGTCCAGCCTTTATGTGGAGATATATTTCATTGAGAAAATCTCCTGTCAGGAATCTTTCCAAATTACTGAAGAATAATGATGTCAGTTTAAAGAGAAAAGTTTGCCTGATTCAAGTCATGTTCTTTTTAATCACTTACTATGCATCTGAGAGCTCGATAATGAATAAAGATGGCAGAAGAATTGATGTCTTTGAGCTGTGGCTGGGCTGTTAAAGAAGAGTATTGAATATGCCATGGACTACCAATTTAACAAACAAATATATCTTGGATAAAGTGTAGCTGAAGCTTTCCTTAGAGGTAAAGATGGCCAAGCTTTATTGCACATACTTTGACCACGTTGTTGGAGGGGCTATTCCTTGAAGGAGGACATCATGCTTGGACAGGTGAAGAGTCTGTGAAAATTAACAGTACTCTCAACCAAATAGATCAATGCAGTGGACTTGAGAGTGTCAGAAATGATGAGTGTAGCACAGGATAAGACCAGGTTCAGCTGTGTTGTTCATAGGGTTCTATGAATCTTACACTTTCGACAGTATCTAACAATAGCCTTAGCCAACTAAACCAAATTGTTTTTGTTATGTGTTGTCGAGTCACCTGTGACCCAAATTAACCTTATGTACAACAGCTCCAAAGCCTGCGCTATTCTGAGCCAATCGCACTGACTCTGACACACCTACCCTCATTACGCCAGTTACTGTATCAATCCATCTCATCTGGAGTCTTCCTCTCCTGTGGTGTCCTTCTATCCTTCCAAGCATGATATCCTTCCTTACCCAATCACTGGTCCCTCCTGCCCACATGCCCAAAGTATGTGAGATGGAGCTTCAAAATCCTAGCCTCCAAGGACAAATTTCATTTCACCCTACCCAAGAGAGACCTATTTGTTTACTTGGTGATCTCTGGGATGTTCAATGCTTTTCTCCAGCACCACAATGCAAAGACATCAATTCCTCTACATGCAGCCAAATCTGCAAGTGAAAAATAGACATATTGTCAATTATGCAAATTTTTAAGAAGTTGGACTCTACAAAGAAGTAGCTGGCATCAGTATAGGAGGAGGACTAGTAAATAATATTCATTATGCAGATGACACAGGCTTGTTTGCTGAAAGTGAGGAGGACCTGAAGCACTTGCTGCAGAAGGTTAAATAGATTGCATCTTAATGTCAAAAAAATGTAAGTCTTTGTCACTGACTGATAGGCAACTTCATGACAGATGAAGAAAAGATTGAGACAGTTAATGATTCATCTTTTTTCGATCCACTGTCAATATTCTAGGTAACCAGAAGTCAAGAGATTAGGAGTCGTATTGCAATGGGAAAATCTGTAATTAGGGACCTTTCTAATTTTTTTAAATAAAATTTTAATTTTAAGGTTTTCCCCTTTTCTTCTTTTATATTAAACTGGTTTACATAAAAGCTCATGAAGTTCATATACATTGTTTTTCACACCAGATTTTTCCCCTTCCTTTACCAATCTCTCCTTCTATTCATCAAAATGTGTGGCCCTATGATTAAGCCCCCTTTCCCCTTCTTGGATCCTCATACACATTCTGCAATAATGGTCTTAGACAGTATTTGTCTTTATGAGACTCAATTGTCGTTGTTGTTATGTGCCGTCAAGTCGCTTGCGACTCATAGCGACCCTATGTACAACAGCCCTAAACTCCGCTCTGTCCTGTGCCAATCGCACTCTGACACTCTCATCCCAATTATCCCAGTCACTGAATCAATCCACCTCATAGAGGGCCTTCCTCTCCTGCACTGTCCCTCCACCCTACCAAGCATGATGTCCCTCTCTAAGGACCGGTCTCTCATCACAACATGTCCAAAGTATGTTAGACGGAGCCTCAGAATCCTTGCCTCCAAGGAGCCACCCGGTTTAACCCTTTCCAGGACAAATCTGTTTGTTTTCCTAGCAGTCCATGATATTCTCAATACTCTTCTCCAGCACCACATCTCAAAGGCATCAATTCTCCTTCTATCCTCTTTGGTTATTGTCCAACTCTCTGATGCATAACAAGTGATTGCGAAGACCATGTCCGGTATCAGACGCACCTTAGTCTCCAGAGAGACACCACTGCTCTTCAGTACTTTGGAGAGGTCCCTAACAGCAGACTTTCCCATGGCAATGCGCCTTTTAATGTCCTGGCTGCTGGTGCTAAGACTATTGACTGTGGAGCCAAGCAAACTAAAGCTGTTAACAATCTCAATCTCTTCACCATCCATCCTGATGATGCCAATTGGTCCAGTGGTGAGAATCTTTGTCTTCTTGACATTGAGCCTCAATTCATATTGTAGGCTGCAGTCCTTGACACTCTGCAGCAGGCGCTTCAGGTCCTCTTAAGTTTCAGCAAGCAGCATTGTGTCATCTGCATAACGCAGGTTGTTGATAACTCACCCACCAATCCTGACCCCACATTTCTCCTCATAGATCCCAGCCTCCCAGATAATCTGTTCTGCATATACGTTGAAAACGTATGGAGATAGGATGCATCCCTGGCGTACGCCCTTCCCAATTTTGAACCATGCAGTGTCCCTTGCTCTGTTCTGATGACCGCCTCCTGGTCCAAGTATAAGTTTCGCATTAGAACGATCAAGTGTTCTGGGATTCCCATTAGCTTAGCATAATGCTCTCCAGCCCCTCCCATATTAGGTAGTAATTTACAAAATCATTGCTCCTACATGGTGCATAGTATTCTATTGTGTGAATGTATTTCTCAATCCATTCCATTGTGCTTAGGCATTTAATTGTGCTTTTAAGGACTATTTACAGAGAAGTTAGACTTTCATTCATTTGTTGCACATTTTCTCACCTTGCCCTCCCTGCTCCCTCCCTCAGTTTACTTTGTGTTGGGTTAGTTTTTGGTTTTTGGGTTTTTTTTAATATTTATTCATTGTTGCACAATTACCTACCTCCCCCCACCCCTAGTCCTCTTTGAAATGATGTATATCTTATTCTGGGATGTTGTCATATATTGTTGTTGTTGTTGTTATTGTTGTTATGCGTCATCAAGTTGCTTCTGACTCATAGCAACCCGATGTACAACAGCCCTAAACCCTGCTCTATCCTTTGCCAATCTTATTGTCTCCGACACACCTATCCCCATTATCACAGTGACTGAATCAGTCCATCTCATGGAGGCTCTTCATCTCCTGCACTGTCCCTCCCCCCTCCCAAGCATGACGCCCCTCTCCAAGGACTGATTCAACCTTGCAACATGTCCAAAGTATGTCAGAGGAAGCTTCAGAATCCATGCATCCAAGGAGCAGTGTGGCTTCACCTTCTCCAGGATGAGCAGTTCATGGTAGATTCAATACTCTTCACCAGCATCAAAGCTTAAAGGCATTAATTCTCCTTCTATCATTCCTAGTTATTGTTCAGCTCTCTGATGTAAAGCAAGTAATGACAAAGACCATGGCCTGTATCAGGTGCACCTTAATCTCCAGACTGACATCATTGCTCCTCAGCACCTTGGAAAGGTCTCTGACAGCACATACCTAATTATATATTCATTTTAGACAGGTCTTTTTTTTCCTCCCAAAGGAAAAGACATTAGTTTATTGGGACAAGAAGGGAAGTCACATCAGTGCACAATTCTCATGGTGGCAGGTGGGAGAATTATGGCTAAAGATGGAAGGAAGCTGCTATCTGCATTCCTGCACAAACAACCAAAGAATTCCTTAGATTTATGGGAAATGCAAACAGAACCCAGCTTAGTTTAAGGGAAAACTTGCTATGTGCTTGATATATCTAGATATGCGAGCATGCCTAAAAACAATAGGGGGAACAGTCAGTTTGCCCTCATTCTGGAAAGAAACTAGAAAAACAAGTCTACTGGAAACACAGTATCATATAAGAAAGAAATCTAATAAACTGTAAATAAATGTAGTCATTTTGGATGTTCCATATATAGTATATAACCAGGCTAAACTTTGCTACCAGCTCGAGTAGTTTATTCTTTGCGATTTTCCACATAAATGACCATGTTCTTTGGGGTCATTGAAATGTCCATGTGAATAAAGACATTTCTGAGTCCCTCTTTCTCATTATTATGTCTTTTATCCCCTCTTTTTGCCTTACTGAGCTAGTTAGACTTTCTAAGGAAATATTTACTGAAAATAGACATCTTTGCCTTGTTTGTGGCTATAGGGGTAGATGCTGCCTTTATTATGTTGTTGTTGTATATTAGGCAGCTCTTTTTTCCATATGTTCTAATTCAATGGTCACATAAAGGACAAAATTTTTTATTAGTGGAAAATTTATATTTAAATTATAAACTGCACTCAGTTTAGATGATCCCAATTTTGTTGGCACTATCCAAAGTGTCATAGTCAGGAGCTATTCGAACATCGACCTTCTTCATTCCATCAGACTTAATAAGGTGTTGATCTCGGCCCTATTAATGTCATGGAGCTTCCTTATAGCTTGTTTCATTTGGTGCTTGTTGTCCTTGACATCCACAATGAACACAAGTGTGGTATTACCTTCTATCTTCTTCATGGCTAATTCAAGAGTTAGGGGAAGATTGATGATGGCCTAGCGGTTACACTTGTTTTTCCTGGGTGTGCTCTTCCAGGGGTATTTGGGTTGTCTTCGAAATCTCGACATTTTAGGTTATTGAAAGGTGGATGACAAGCAGATCTTCTCTTCTTTTGTGACTGTGGAAGTCCTTCAGGACTGACTTCTTGGCCTTTAATGCCCTTGCTTTAGTTTCAGTTCTGGGAAGGACAGGGGTCTCCTTCTTTACTTTTGGTTGTAGAAAGACCTTTCTAAAATTTGAGAACATTAATTTCAGTTTGAAGACTAAGATGCACCCGATTCAGGTCTTTTCAGTCACTTGGTATGCATCTGAGAGTTGGGAAATGAAAAACTGAGAGAAAAATTGGTGCCTTTGAAATGTGGTGTTGAAGAAGAGTGTTAAATATCCCATGGCCTGCACAAAGAACAAACAATTATGTCTTGGAGAAGGTGCGTCCAGAGTATTCATTGCAGGCAAAGATGATGAGGAAGCTTCATCTCGCATACTTAGGGCATGTGGTTAGGAGAGCTTATTCCTTGGAGAACGACATCATGTTTGGAAAGGTGGAGAGATGGGGAAGGAGAGGAAGAACCTCAACCAGATGGGTTGACACAGTGACTGCAGCAACAGTTTGAGTCTGTCAGAGATTGTGAGAATGGCACAGTATAGGACAGGATTCAGATCTGTTGTTCATAGGGTCACTATGAATCATACTTAACAGCATCTAAGAACAACAATTGTAGGTTAATAAAATCATTGCTTGATGTACTCTTTCCTAAATGGAGCAAATATAACTGTAAAATCTGAAAATATAAATAAATATTTCATCAAAATTTGCTGCACATGTATTGACCAGTGTTAGAAAACTATGTCCTTTTAAGCTAAGAAACTTATTAAGCTCAAACTCACTGCCATTGAGTAGAAACTGACTGATAGTTGACCCTTCAGGTGATGAGGCTGCATATTGCACTGGAGTAGATTGTTCTTCTTTCACTCTTAGAATCACTGGTGGGTTAAAAGCTCCAGAAATGCACCATCTTTGAGTTAACAAGTCAACTCCCTATGGCCTATGCTGTCCTTCAAAAAACCAATTAAAAAATTAAAGAAAGCAAAACAACAACCTTTTCCATTGAGTCAATTATCTCTTATAGCAATTCTGTAACACACAATTAGAAATGTGTGAGACAATAGTATCCAAAGCTGTAAGCTTTAGAGAAGTAGACTGTCACTCTTCATTTGCCTACCAGTGGCATATTAAACTTATCCATGGTTATGTTAACAGTCCAGTGAATAAACACTGTATCATGAAGTCTTTTTTTTCTTCATAAATTAAAGGCCTGAAATCAGTAGCAGAAGAAAATTAGCCTAAGACAAGTAAATTGGTTTCCTTTACATTGTAAATTGTTTATTGACGAACAAAAGTTCAGGGATACCTGCATGTGGGCTTCTGACAATGACATTTTTAAAATGGATTTGTAGTTTGGTTTTAAGTTTTTAATAAACATCCTTCTTCTAGTATATTATTTAGAGTGGTTATAAGTAAACAGAAGTACTATTCTGAAAACAAACTTATCTGCTATTTCTGCTTTGGTTTTTCTTTTATAAGCAAGTAAATTATTATTGTTGAAGCAGACATTTTATTTTGTTCTATGATATGCCAGACGAATTTGAGATTCCTGAATTGTAAATTTAATTTGTGGTCCATTAAAGGCAAAAATAGGACCTATGTATTTTTTTATTTTATGAACTAAAAATAGACATCTATATTTTTATAGCTGCTTGTTATTGTACACCAGGCTATACTGTATCTACGCAATTAGCCAAAAGTACCATAAGGGAATCTTAGAGTGGGTCTAAGTAGTTTATTTAGCAGGACTTTTCCAGTTATTTAGCTTTGGAAAGTCTGCTGATATAAGGGCAGGATATCATTTTTCAGGTTTGACGTTGGCCCTTGGTCAAAAAAAAAAAAAAAAAAGAACCAAGAAAGAGATTATTTCTTTGTCAAATTAAGTCATTTTTCAGTAGTCCCTGGGGGGAATACATTTACTTGCTTCATATAAGAGGATTTGGTAGGGAGGTTAGGTCAGAAATACTCTTTAGAAACTAAAGTGAGAACTAACAGCTGAGAAATGTATATTTAAAATGAAGGTTCACATTAAGTATCAAAAGTTCAAAGTCTGTCTTTGTTTCCATTTCTACTTGTTTCATATCTCTTTCACAGACAGGCAACGGAGTTGAATATTTTGACTAATTTCTACACCCGATGTCAGGACTGGAATGGTGATTTAGAAAGAAACTCTCACATCATACAGTAAGGAAATTGAAAGTTATTTCAATTTGATAGCTCTCTTTTTCATCTCTGGTTCTATTTGTTTGTAGCCACAAGCACAACCAAATGAATGCTACTGTTTCATTTCCATTCTTTGTACTATAAGGGGGGGCACACTGTGACTTTTGAAAATTTATGAATATTTGTTTTAATTTCCATTAAGATAATTTAATGTTATTCAATTTTTAACAAGATCATTTGAGAGACTTTCAAGGGCCCTTTACTATAGTAATAAATAATAGTAAATATTAATTCTAGAATGAAAATGTTTGTCTTATTGTAGCTCAGGTTCAACAACAAATTTTGAAAAAATAATAACTTACATACAGACATTTTTACAAACTAGAATTAAATTCTATTTGTTTTTCTTCTATAATCATAAAGAAAAATGAATAAAAGCAAAACCAATAAATATAATTTTAAAATAATTTGAACAAAAATTAAATATGAAATAAAGCACAGTAAGATTTTTTTTTTTTACTCCAGGCTGGGTTTAGAAGGGGTCGTGGTACTAGGGATATTGTAGCTGATGTTAGAAGGATCTTAGCTGAAAGCGGGGAATACCAGAAGAATGTATACCTGAGTTTCATTGACTATGCAAAGGCGTTTGACTACGTGGATCATAGCAAACTGTGGCTGACTCTGAGAAGAATGGGAATCCAAGAACATTTAATCGTGCTAATGGGAAACCTATACTTGGAACAAGAGGCAGTCGTCAGAACAGAGCAGGGTAACACTGCATGGTTCAAAATTGGGAAAGGTGTACGCCAAGGATATGGCCTATCTCCATACCTTTTCAACCTGTATGCAGAGCAGATTATTTGAGAGGCTGGGCTCTATGAGTAGAAGTGTGGCGTCAGGATTGGTGGAAGATCTATTAACAATCTGCATTATGCAGATGACACAACCCTGTTTGCTGAAACTGAGGAGGACATGAAATGCTCACTGCAGAGGGTCAAGGACTGCAGCCTTCAGTATGGACTGAGGTTCAATGTCAAGAAGACAAAGATTCTCATCACTGGACAATTGGCAGCATCAGGATGGATGGTAAAGAGATTGAGATTGTTCACAGCTTCAGTTTGCTTGGCTCCATGGTCAACACTCTTGACACCAGCAGCCAGGAAATTAAAAGATCTATTGCGATGGGAAAGTCTGCTGTTAGGGACCTCTCTAAAGTACTTAAGAGCAACGGTGTGTCTCTGGAGACTAAGGTGCGTCTGATACAGGCCATGGTCTTTGCAACTACTTGTTATGCATCAGAGACTTGGACAATGACTAGGGAGGATAGAAGAATTGATGCCTTTGAGCTGTGGTGCTGGAGAAGTGTATATTGAATGTACCCTGGACTGCCAAGAAAACAAAGAGATTCATGCTAGAGAGGGTTAAACCGGGCTACTCCTTGAAGGCAAGCATTCTGGGCCTTCTTCTGACATACTTTGGACATGTTGTAAGGAGGGACAGGTCCTTAGAGAGGGACATCATGCTTGGGAGGGTGAAGGGACAGCGCAAGGGGGGAAGACGCTCTATGAGGTGGATTGATTCAGTTACTGGGGTACTCGGGATGGGTGTGTCAGAGACAGTGCGATTGGCACAGGATAGAGCAGGGTTTAGGACTGTTGTACATAGGGTCACTATGAGTTCCAAGAGACTCGATGGCACATAACAACAACAACAACAACATACTTTTGGTTTTATTTTTATAATAGCAAAATCAGTGTTCAAAATTATAATATTAATTCTGAAAGAATGTGTATATGAGTATATAAAATAGTATTCTGGGGTCAGTAAACTAGAGGTGTGATTGTTATATGTCCAATATCATATATAAGGGTCATGGTCCTGCCTCCTCACTTGTTGACTTTTGAGATGAGGTGCACTTGGATATTCATAAAAGTGTATTTGTTCTTTGGTGTTTTTGTTTGTGTTTTGTTTTGTTTTACAAATACAGTAATTTTTATGGATACAAGAGGGCCTCCATTAAAAAAAGACTGATAACTTAATTACAAATTAGGTGAGACATGGGTTCATAGAGGAAGCCATTTGGATAGCCAACGGCCACCTGAAGAAATACTAAAAAGTCACTGGCAATAAGAAAGATACAAATAGAAACCAAGATGAGAAACCATCTCATCCCAGTAGCAGTAGCAAAGTTTAACAGGACAGTAAGTAATAAATGTTGGAGAGGATGTAGAGATATAGAAACTCTCATATACTATTGGTGTGATTATAAAATGGCAAGAGCACTCTGTAAGGTAGTATAACATTTTTTCAAAAAGCTGATAATAGACATTTCATATCCAGCTATTCTACTGATCAGAATACACCACAAGGACATTAGAGATGAGACACAAATGGAGGTATGTACACTGAAGTTCATAGCAGCGTTATTCATAATTGCAAGAATATGGAAATAGCCCAAATGTCCAACAATTGAATGGATTGAGAACTTGTGCTATAGTCACATGATAGAATTCTACACAGTATTCATGAGTAATGATTTTAAAAATTACTACATAAATGGGGAGAGACTAAAGCATAATGCTGAGTGAACTAACTCAGTTGCATAAGAATAAATACTGCATAAGACAATTATTGTAAAAATAGAAGGCTAGCTAGTAAGACATGTATGGGAGTTTAGGGGCAAAAGGTGTGAAAACAGAGGGGTGAGGATGGGAGACGGGGGAAATCACAGGGTTGCACAACTTGGTGGATGGATGTAAGGGGTAAAGAATGTAGGAAAGATCCACTATGATATGAAAAGAGGGAATAATGGTTAGTGTAGTCCAATGGAGATTAATTTTATAAAACACAATGAATGGGAATGATTATATGAAAAAACATTGTCAATATAGTGTGAAGTACAGTGTGTATGAATTTTGTTTACACACCAATATAAAATATTTTTTAAAATAAAAAATATGCATTTCAGGATTAAATTTTTAAAAGAATAGAAAGAATCTTTATCTTCTTTTGTTAATTAAGGTATTTGTTCAACTTCTCTATTTCATTGCTGTTTTAGTTTTGAAAGATATTTTTAAGTCTATTTTGCAAACTTTTAATTATTATTGTCTTTGTTTTTATGTGCCATCTAGTCACTTGCAACTCATAGCGATCCTATATACAACAGAGGGGCTTCAACTCTTTCGTTTATAGGGTCGCTATGAATCGTGCTCAACTTGAAAGCAATCAACAACAACAACACCAACAACGATAAATCACTCTAAGAAAGAAATCAATTGTTGTTGTTAGGTGTCATAAAGTAAGGTATGACTCACAATGACATTATAAATGAAAGATCTAAACCTAGTCCTATCCTGCACCATCTTCACACTTTCTGACACGTACAGCCCATTGCAGCAGTTGCCGTGTCAATCCACATGGTTGAGGATCTTCTTTGCTTTTGCTGACCCTCCACCTTTCCCAACATCATGTCCCTCTCCAAAGAATAGCAACTCCTAGCAATACATCCAAAGTAAGTGAGGCAAAGCCTCATCATTCTTGCCTCTAAAGAGCACTCTGGCTATATGCTCTCCAAGATGCATTTGTTCATACTCTTGGCCGTCCATGGGATATTCAGTGCTCTTCTCCAACACCACAACTGAAAGGGGTCAATTATATTCCCATCATCTTTATTCATTGTCCAGGTCTTGAAAAGTAGTAATAATTGGAAAGACTATGGCCTGAATGAGATGCACCTTAACCCCCAAACTGACATCACTAGTCCTCAATAATTTGGAAAGGTCCCTCACTGCAGATTTGCCTAGTGCAATGTGTCTCCTTATTTCCTGACTGCTCGTACCAAGGGTGTTAATCGAGAATCCAAGCAAGATGAAGCTGTTGTCAGTTTCAATCTTCCTCCATCCATCATGACACTACTTGTTGACCTAGTGGTAAGAATCTCTGTTTTCCTGATATTGAGACACAATCCATACTGAAGGCTGCGTTCCTTGGAATTCTACAAGTGTTTGAAGTTCTGCTCACTTTCAGCAAATCAGATTGAGTCATCTGCATAATGAAGGTTATTGATGAGCTTACATCCAATCATGATGCCATATTTCTCTTCATAGAATTTGGCATCTCAGATAATTTGCTCAGTTTATTAACTGAGTAGATATGGAGAGAGACTACAACCTGATAGACTCCTTTCCCAATTCCAAACCATATAGTGCTTCCCTACTTTGTTCACACAAAAGCCTCCTGCTCCAGGTTCTGCATGAGCACAGTTAAGTGCTCTGGGATTCCCAATCTCTTCAATGTCAGTCACAACTTGACATGACCCACACAGTCAAATGCCTTTGCATAGTCAAAGCACAAACAGACATTCTTCTGGTATTCCTTATTTTCAGTCACGATCCATCAGACATCAGCAATGATAAATCCTGCTTGAACTTCTGGCAGTTCCCTATCTATGTACTGTTCCAACTGTTTTTTAATGAGCTTCAGCAGTATTTTATTTGCTTGTGATATCAATGTATTGTTCAATAATTTCCACTTTCAGTTGGATCATCTTTCTTGAGAATGGGAACAAATATGAGCATCTTCCAATCTGTTGGCCAGACAGTCATCCTCCAGATAAAGACTGGTGAGTACGTCCAAGGTTACATCTGTTAATTGAAACAAGTCAATTGGTATCCCATGGATTCTTCTGGTCTTATTTTTTGGCAATGCCTTCAATGCAGTCTTTACTTCTTTCATTACCATTGGCTCCTGTTCATATGGTTGTTGTTGTTGTTATGTGTAGTTGAATAACCTGTGATTCATAGCAATCCTATGTACAACAGCTCTAAATCCTGTTCTATCATGTGCCGATCTTATTGTTTCTGACACACAATTTACCCTATTACCTCAGTCACTGAATCAATCCATCTAACCAGGTTTCCTCCTCTGTTGCGCTGTCCCTCCATCCTCCCAAGCGTGACATCCCTCTCCAAAGACTGGTCTTCCTTGCAACATGTCCAAAGTATGTCATTTGAAGCTTCAGAATCCTTACATCCAAGGAGCAGCCTGGTCTCATCCTCTCTAGGACAAACCTGTTTGTTCTCTTAGCAGTCCATGGTATATTCAATACTCTTCTCCAGCACCATAACTCAAAGGCATCAATTCTTCTCCTATCATGCCTAGTCTTGGAAGCAGGAGTGGAACCCACTTAAAACAAAAACAAAAACAAGGAAAAAAACAAACCTTGCCTCTGGAAGTTCTATGAACTTGGAGAAAAGATTAAAGTTTTTTATTAAAGACTTTCATTCATAGGGTCGCTATGGGTCATGTACGACTCTACGGCACTTAACAACAACAACAACAACAACAACAACAATCATTGTCCAGTTTCTGATGCACAGTAAGTAATTGCAAAGACTATGGTCTGGATCAGGCACACCTTACTCTCCAGACTGGCATTGTTGCTCTTTAGTACTTTGGAGAGGTCTCTGACAGCAGACTTTGCCAATGCTTTCCTGGCTTCTGGTATCAAGACCGTTGTTTGTGTAACCAAGCAAACTAAAGCTGTTAACAATTTCAATCTCTTCACTATCTATCAAGATGCTGCCAATCAGCCCAGTAGTGAGAATCTTTGTTTTCTTAATGTTGAACTTCAATCCATATTGAAGCCTGCAAGGTTGCTGTAATGGAATTAGACTGACTACATTTGTGGAAGAAATCACTGGAGAAGCTCAGTATCAGCAGTCAAAACTAGGACAGGGACCGGCTGTCAGATCACCAGTTACTGATATGCAAGTTCAAATTGAGGCTGAAGAAAATTAAAATAAGTCCACAGGAACCAAGATATGATCTTGAGTTTATTCCATCAGAATTTCATGTTCCTCATAATAGGTTTGAGGCATTGAACACCAATGATAGAAGACCGGATGAGTTGTGGGATGATATTAAGAATATTATCCAGCCTGCGTTATGCAGATGACACAACCTTGCTTGCTGAAACTGAGGAGGACCTGAAGTGCTTGCTGCAGAAAATCAAGGACTGCAGTCTTCAATATGGATTGAAGCACAACATCAAGAAAACAAAGATTCTCACCACTGGACCAATTGGCAGCATCAGTATGGATGGTGAAGAGATTGAGACAGCTAACAGTTTTAATTTGCTTGGCTCCACAATCAATACACTTGGTAACAGCAGCCAGGAAATCAAGAGATGAATTGCATTGGGAAAGTCAGCTGTGAGAGACCTCTCAAGAGTATTGAAGAGCAACAACATCAGGCTGGAGACTAAGGTGCACCTGACAGGGGCTATAGTCTTTGCAATTATGTGCTGTGCATCAGAGAGTTGGACAGTGAATAGGTTTGATGGAAAGAGAATTGATGCCTTGAGCTGTGGTTCTGGAGAAGAGTGTTGAATATACCATGGACTACTAGGAGAACAACAGCTTTGTCTTGGAGAAGGTGAAGGCGGAATGCTCCTTGGAGTCAAGGATTCTGAAGCTTTGTCTGACATGCTTTGGGCATGTTGCAAGGAGGGACTGGTCCTTGGAGAGGGACATCATGTTTGGCAGAGTGGAGGGGTGGCAAAGGAGAGGAAGACCTTCGATGAGATGGATTGATTCTGTGACTGGAGCAGTGAGAATAAGTGCATTTGAGATGGGCTAGGTTGGCACAGGATAGAACGGCATTTAGAGCTCTTGTACATAGGGCCGCTATGGATCGCAAGCGACTCGATGGCACATAACAACAAACAACTTCCATTAAGAAAGCAAAAAGTCATTACAAAAAACAAAGGAGAAAGAAAAAAATTGAAATGTTTGTCAGAAGAGACTCTAAAGATTACACTGGAACTTCAAATAGCCAAGTCTAAAGGAAAACACATTGAAGTGAAAGAGCTGAACAGATGATTCTAAAGCGCAGTTCAGGAAGGCAATATTATAATGGAATATACAGAGAGTTGGAATTGGAGAATAAAAAGGAAAGAACTGGCTCTGCATTTCTCAAGCTGAAAGAACTGAAAAACATATTTAAGCCTCATGATGCAATGTTGAAAGACAGAAAGCAGTACCCAGTACATAATAAAAAACACTACTCACCCTTTAGGGAAAAGGAGACTGAATTGCAAGCAAACAAAAAGTAAAAGCAATAAAACAACACTTTCAGATTTTTCTTAAATAAAATAAAATCATTCCTCATTTTTTTATCCACTTTTCCTTAGATTTTCCATAATTTGTGGCTACCAAAATGGAGCCATCACACTTGATCACCAGGATATATATAAATATTATATTGCTGAATCAAATCCCAGCTCCAATACCTTTCAGCTGCAGGACAGCTATTTGGAAAAATACATTTTCAGTTGACTGTCATAATGAAACATGTAATTATGTTTGTTTCTGAGGCTTGCTCTATAGTCTGTTAATATGTTGTTGTTGTTGTTGTTGTTAGGTGTCATTGAGTTCATCATGACTCTCAGAACAACAGATAGAAACTCTTTCCTGTCCTGTGGCATTTTATCATCTCTGATACCCTTGAACACATTTTTTTTCTTTCACTGTGCCAATTCAACTGGTTAAGGTCTTCCTCTCTTTTGCCAGCCCTCCACCTTACCAAGTGTGATGCCCCTCTCCAAGGAATAGCCTCTGTAGCAACATGCCCCAAATATATAAGAGCAGATGTATGAACAATCTCCTTCCATGCAATTTGCTGCCTCTTAAAATTTGTATGTGTATACACATTATGTGTAAGTATATGTATTAAGATGTTTTTTTTTACTTTTCCATAATTTTTTTCTATAATTATATTTTATTAATTTTCATAAACATTTACAGATATTTTGGGTTTCCATTCATTCATTGTTGCACTATTCTCTCTACCCTCCTCCCAGTTTGTTCTTGTCAAAATGCCACAGTGCTTGTAAAAGCCACTTCTGATTAATCTTCTTTGTCAGTATGTCCTTTTCCATTCCCTATCACTCTTCCCTGAGAGACTTCACCCTGAGTCATAAGGAAAAGGGGATGGCATATTCTCTTAGCTACTTCCTGCTGAAAAGGGACGCTGTGGGTTTCAGGGTGAAGATCTTCTCTCACTACTCTAAAGGGCCCCTTTGGCAGTAGGAAATACATAGACTATTATGGAGATTGATTTTTGGAATTTAGATGCACTCTTATTGATTGTGCTTGGCTGTACATGTACATATCCTTCAAGATGTATCATGGGGGTGTTGCAACCTAGAAGACACAAATTTGACTAACAAGTTATAAGTACATGAGTCCAAAAATTATGGAAAAGTAAAAGAAAAGATTCTTTCATTGTTTTACAAACCCTCCCCCAGGTCCCCTCCACCATGTAGCCCTCGCTCTAGTCTCCTGTGATGACAGAAATACCTAGTTATATATCTCTTTTAAACAGTTTTCTCCCTCCTCTGTTTCAGTGCAGTATACATTATTGAACCCATCTTACTCAGTCTCTCCCCAACCCCAAGGACAGTCCCATTCTACAACAGTGGCATCATGTAATATTTGTCCTTTTGTGACTGGGATATTTCACTCAGCATAATGTTCTCCAGAGTCAACCATTTTGAATAATATTGCATGAGTTCCTTGTTTTTTAATGCAGCATAGTATTCCATTGTGTGAATATACCACAGCTTCTCTAGCCATTCGTTTGTTGATATTAAGATGGTTTTTATATAATCCTTTCTGCTTCCTGAAAAGTCAAAATGACTTGAAGAATTTACTGCAGATTAAAGACTACAGCTTTCATTCTGAATTACATCTCAACATCAGGAAAACAAAAATTGTCCACTGGACCGAGAGACAGCATTATGATAGATGAAGAAAAGATTGAAGTTGTCAATGATTTTATTCAACAATCAACACCCATTGGAACAGCAGTATAAAAATCAAAGTGTATTGTTGCATTTGGAAAAATCTGATGACAAGGACTTTTTTAAAGTGTAAAGAACAATGATGTAATTTTAAAGACTAAGATGCACCTGATCCAAGCAATGGTCTTTTCAGTTATTTCCTGTGCATCTGAAAATTGGACTCATAAGGATGACAGAAGAAGAATTGATGCATTTGAGTTGTGATGTTGGAGAAGACTACTAAATATTTCATGAACTGTCAAGAAAACAAACAGCTCTATTTTGGAAGAAATACAACTGGACTATGCAATTTGTCTCACATTCTTTGAGTATGTTGTCAAGATGGGCCAGATCTTGAAAAACGGATATTATGCTATGAAAAATAAAAGGTGAAAGAAAAAGAAAAAGACTGTCAATGAAATGGATCAAACTTGTGATGGTAACAATGAATGAGTTCAAGCATATCCGAGATTATGAGATTGGCACAGATCAGGGTAAGGTTCAGATGTGTTGTTCATAGGGTCACTATGAGTCATTATAGGCTTGATACACCTAGCAATAATACATAACAACAACAACTTGTCCTTAGGTCTTTCCCTTTCTGATTCATGCCCCACATGCTATTGTTGTAGTTGTTAGGTACCACTGAATTGAATACGACTCATAGAGACCCTATAAACAACTGTCCCTGTCCTATCCTTTTTTCGTCCTCTTCATCTCTAACATATTTAAGCCAATTTCAGTAGCTACTGTGTCAATCTATCTTATTGGAGTTCTTTCTATCTTTCACTTACCCTCCATCTTTCATTTCACTAAGAGATGATAAGGCTGGAGGATTTATGTCAACAACAGCACTTAATAACAGCATACTCAAAGTATATGAGGTGAAGCTGTATCACATTTGCCTCCAAGGAACATAACTTTATCTAATACATATCTGTTTGTTCTTTGTGCAGCACAGGGGATATTCACTACTGTTCTCCAACACCACAGTTCAAAGACATCAATTAGTCTGTCAGCTTTATTTTTTGTCTAGTTCCCACATGCATAACAAGGGATTGAAAGACCTTGACCTGACTAGTACACCTTAGGCTTTTCCTAAAACTAAGATATTGCTCCTTAGAGTTTTGAAGATGTCCCCAATGTAATTTTCCCAAGGTAATATGTTTCTGAATCTTCTTATTGCTAGTACCAATGCTGGTGATAGTGGCTTCAAGCAAGATATACTCACCAACAATTTTACTCTTTTTGTCCACCTATCATGATTTTGTCTCCCAGTTCTGTGGTGAGAACTTTTGTGGTGTTTTTTTGTTGTTTGTGTTTTTTTTTTTTTTAATGTTGAGATGTTGTCCATATTGGAGGCTCTAATCTTTGATCTTCTGCAGCAAGAATTTCAAGTTCTTCTCAATTTTAGCAAGCAATGTTGTGTCATCTGAAATTTGGTTATTGATGAGTCTTCCTCTTGCCCCAATGCCACATTCTTCTTTGTAGAGTTCAACTTCTCAACTAATTTTCTCAGCATATATAATGAATAAGTATATAGAAAGGATAGAGAGGATACAACCTCAACACACCTCTTTCTTCACTTTAAACCATGTAGTGTTCACTTGCTGTGTTTACACAAACTTTTGCTATAGTTTAGGTTTCACATGAGCACAATTAAGTATTCTTGGATTACCATTTTTCTCAATGTTAGCTGTACTTTGGTATAATACAAAGAGTCAAATGCCTTTGCATAGTGAATAAAGCACTAATAGACATTCTTCTGACATTATTTGCTCTCAGCCAAGGTTCAACTGACTTAAGCAATGCTATTCCTAAATTTCTAAATCCAGCTTGAAATTCTGGCAGGTACTCCAAGCTCAAGAAATTGGACTTTTTCCTTAAATTGACTATCATACTAAATTAAAAAAAAAACCAAACAAACATAATGGTGCTAGAATAGGAAGTGCCATATTTCATGTTTTGAAGTTTTTAATATATTTTATGAAAAAAATATATTTTACAGCATCAGATTTTGGACAGTGAGAGTTGAATGGAGCTACTAAGTTTGACTTATTGAACCAATCGGTGTTCTAAAGAAATTGTCTAGGTGACTAAGAAAATGATAAGACAATTGAAAAGTGTGTACCAAGTACCTGGGACAGGCCAGCCAAAATTGCCTACTTCTTGGCCTACAATTGATAGTCACTGAACTCTTTCTTTAACATTTGTTTTTATATTCAGAATGCTGCACTCCATATTAAAAAAATGAGTATTTCACATGGCCGATTTTGGATTCCTCTTTTACCTAATTCTCTGGATATTATCATTCATTTGGTCATTTTAAGAACCGTGCACACTTGTACTATGGAGCAGATCATGCTTTATTCCAATCCTTTGTTGTTATTGTTAGGTGTCATCAAGCAAAATTCATAGAAAACTATAAAAAAAAATCTGAACTTTGTATTATCCTGCACCAACCTCACACTTACTGACACACAAGAGCCCACTGCAGTAGTCACAGTGTCAGTCCACCTAGTTGAGGGTTTTACAGTCCCTTACATCTACCAAATATAGTCACTTCTTTAATATTTCATTATCATTCTTTTCTTGATTTATGCTGAATTTTTTAAAATATTAAAAATATTTTGACTGTAAGGCTTGAATGTTATTGTAAATGCACCTATTACAGGAATATATCTCAGAGGGTCAAGGACTGCAGCTTTCAATACGGACTGAGGCTCAACATCAAGAAGACAAAGATTCTCAACACTGGACCAATTGGTATCATCAGGATGGATGGCAAAGAGATAGAGATTGTTCACAGCTTCAGTTTGCTCAACTCCATGGTCAACGCTCTTGGCATTAGCAGCCAGGAAATCAAAAAACATATTGTGATGGGAAAGTCTGCTGTTACGGACCTCTCTAAAGTACTCAAGAGCAACAGTGTCTCTCTGGAGAATAAGGTGCTCCTCATACAGGCCATGGTCTTTGCAATCACTTGTTATGCATCAGAGAGTTGGACAATGACTAGGGAGGATAGAAGGAGAATTGATG